>NW_028145628.1:1795000-2212500 GCF_977016875.1 Pavona decussata | reverse complement strand
ATTGCAAACAAAGCATAACGCAACACATAAAACATCGTGGCAACGTTTCCTGTAGGAATTGAAATCATGCATGGCTACATAACAAATAAGAACGATTACTGAACATTATAAATCAAACTTTCAAACAAACTGAGGTAAACTTGAAAAAATGTTGGCCACCGTTTTTCAAGTTAAACTAAATGCTATCTCTGCTTTCTCCGCATCGTTTTAAACTGCGCAAAACTGTCCCTGTATTAGTTGGACTGTAATTTAGCTGGCAGATCATTTATATATACTACAAATTGTATAGGTTCAATCACGGATCCTTGAGGTACGCCGCTTGTTACTGGAACCCAAGTGGACATTTCCCCTTCACACTATCTTCAGTACAGCTTTTTAGCTAGAATTATAAAGCTGTGGAACAGTTTGCCCACCACATTAGCCACAGCCCCAAGTCTTAATGTTTTTAAGAGTGGGGTCCATGAGCTGAAACACTAAGAACCTTCACGAACCTGACCGAATCCGGGCATGTAAGCCTTGTAGAGAGGGAATGCTTGTAATATGGTGAATGTAAAATTAATGTAAATGTATTAGTAAGCACCACCCATAGGAAACCCGAGTATCGTGAGATGTGCAGAACGTCTGCGCAGTAACTAGAACCTGTTGAAACAAAGGCGCAAGCACGCAATATCCGCCATCCTCGCAATCTTGTGCCCAGAGTCCTCAGGCTCTTTGGCCAACGGTTGGTCGCCGGGAGAGACTCTGAAGAATTAAAAAAAAAATGATTGGCTGTCCCATAACAGTTTACATTGTTTCACTGCAGAAATCCTGCGGTAATAAAATTCCAGTACCCCAGAGTCTCTCCTGGCGACCAATTGCCATCCTCGTCCTCGTCCCCAAAACCTCAGTGCACGGGAGTGAGGGGGGGACTGGAAATGAGTTGAAACTGGACACCAACAAAAATGGCGGACGAGGAAGCAGAAAGTTCGACTTTTCTTCCCCAATGTCTGCCGCCCTCCTCTCCCGCATTGAACGAGACAATAGATTTTATACTATCCGGGTTCCTAACTGGCTGTCAGCCTGTTAGATTTGGCTGTGACTTCCGAGAGTACTTGTACAACAAGCCTGAAGATGGAATACAAACGCCAGTAACTATGCACTACACTGGAAGCCGTGCAGAAGGCATTGACCGAGCGAGTGATGATGATTTCATGTTTGTAAACCACAATTTAAGAGTTATTGACAGCTCTACAAACACCACTGAGAAAGGAAAAGAAAGCCCTTATTTTAATGCAATTCACGTGCGTCCAGGATTTGTGCATTTACGTTGCGATTCGTTAGACATCGAAAATGAGGACTTGAAGTTGAAACAAAACGAAGGATTTCTTAGGAACGATGTTGTTAAAGCTTTTATGATGAATTCGGATTCAGATGAGGGTGAAGGTGATGATTTTTTCGAAGAACTGACCGAACACGGTCCCGCTTTAACAGATGAAAAAAACAATGAAGATTTTGTGTGTGCTGTGCCTTGTTACGAGTGGCCCGAAATCGCCATGGAATTTGCAACTCGAGTGAGGAAATCGAACAAACCTGGTCAAGAAATGATCGAATCGATCTTGTCTCAAGGGTGTTTATACGTTGGAGTGGGTCATCCACAGAGTGCAGATCGTGGTAAAGAATGGAGATTGTCTTTCTCACTTGCTGAAAAAACTTTAGTGCGTTCTTGGAACGATGTTAAGACTAAATGCTATATCGCTGTTAAAGCTTTGTGCAAAGAAAATCTTGATACGGAGCCAAATGTGATTTGCTCGTATTTCATCAAGACAGCTATATTTTGGCTGTCTGAAAGAATGTCGGAAAGTTTCTGGGACAAAGGAACAATGCTGGAGTGCATTGCTGCAGTGATAAGAGAACTGTTGTCATATGTCACAAGTGGAATATGTCCAAATTATTTTGTACCTTCAAATAACATGATGGACCATCTGAGTCATGAGCAAAGAGAAGGTGTTGTATCCAAGATTGAATCAATAATGAATGATCTGCCATTGTCTCTGTTGCAGTCTGAACTTGCAGATGCCACTTTCAAGTGCAGCAAAGACTTTGTGACACTATATCTGATCTTGAAGAATTCAGATTCTCCCAGCAATGCTGAAACTCAACTAGCGAAAGTTACTTCCCACAACAAGGCCTCTCATCATAAAAACAATGAGAATTACTATGAATCAATGCATCTGACAGAGATCTTACAGGAGCTCAAATATTTTCTCTATAAAAGAGTAGACAGTGGTAAAATTGACTCAACAGCCCAGATGGTCTTGGAAGATTTACCACAGGTCATTACTGATCTCAGTTTTACAAGTTCCTATGAGAAGCTTCTGTTTCTTGCACTTGGTGACGTTTATCAACAAATGGCGTTATCAAAATGTAACTTGAGTACAGAAGAGCATCATGAATTACTCACTCAAGCAGAAAATTGGATCTCAAAAGCAGCGACATTAACCCATCCGTCTGGTTTTGAGGATGGGGGCATACTAACTAGTGCATGCAAATCCATCTTGTATTACACTAGTGGTGACAAAGAGAAGGCATTTGATTTATGCGCTCAAGAATGCGACAGCGTGTGTTCTGATCCTCGGTATCTCCATGACGTGTGCCACTGGTCATGTGGTGTTGTCATAACAACAAATGAAAGAGAAAAATTCAAGAGTGTGGATTCTAACTTTGCTGCAGTTCTTGGTGAAAGAGACCTGCTTGTTGCTCCAGTGAGCATCATTTTGTACATTGCAATAAAGTGCAGCAGAAATGATGGGCAACATTGCAAATTTACCAAATCCTTTGAGGATTTGCTGCAGTGGTTTCCTCCACAGATCACCTACTTTGAGAAAGAACTTCACACAAATCACATTCTGTTGAAAAGTATTCTGATTCAAGATGGGATTTTGTGAGTCACAAATGAGCCGGCCAGTGAGGGAGTCACAGTGACCCAATGTAAACATGTTGGATTTTAGATAAACAGTGAGTTTACTGTAAGAAAGGCGTGTTCAAATTCTTTTTTCCCAAGAACTGCTACAGACTGGAATCAACTCCTCCCTGATATGCCTGATATTACATCTTTTGTCGAATTCAAGAATTACCTTAGTTCATTTGCTTAATAAGAACGTGTCAATTTGTATAGTTAATTTTTTATTCTGTATTCTACTTATTGTGGCATGTAATTTTTACTTTTACATTTTGTAAGTGGTTGGTGTGTTGCCTAACCGGCTTTTACTGACCTAATTGAGATGATGATGATGATGATGATGATGATGATGATGATGATGATGATGATGATGATGATGATGAAGACACTTTCACATTGCTTCTCTCCACTTAAACCGTACGAGTATTTAGATGGTTGCCCCTGAGCTCTCAGGGAAATTTGATGTAGCGCTGGGGAGGGGACGGGGGAAGGCTAGGGGTTACTTCTGATGGACCAGCATCCCATCCAGAAGGATAAACAATACTTCTAGCCACTGAATGTTACAGACACTGGGATGACCTCTGGCAGCAATAAGCCACTATGTTCATGAAGGCTTCACCTTTGGCCCAGATGAACTTGCCAAGTTAAGAGAGAGATAGTTCTAATCAAATGGCTTTTGTCTTTAGTCTCATTGAATGTGTAGCATGTTTACACCCAACACATACAACATTTGGCAGTAATGTGTGCGATGTATTAGATGTCTTCCTTTGTGAGGACAGGAAGTCTTGTTTTGGTCAACCACAGTCACATATAAATATTGTAAACTGTTCAAGTTTTTTTTTTTTTCAATAATGCATCCTTTTGACTTCTTTGCAACATTGGGGATGTCAGCTTCCCTCTTAATTTATATATATTCTTCCTGGAAATTCATTTCCACTGCTTGATGCAAACATGTACAGTAATATGGAAATATTTATTGCAAGGGTGCTACCGCTAAGGTAGGATATCAGAATGTACTTAAATGTTCCAAATATCGTCAACCAGGCCTTTAGCTAGAAAATGAAAGTTGGGCATCCATGAGGCATTTTTCTTGAAAACATTCTGAAGGATGAAGGATGAACATTCATGAAAACATTCTGAAGGGTGAAGGATGAACATTCTTGAAGGATCAAGTGAATTGGGCAACCAGAGGACGCCCTTCTGGCTTAAGCCTTGTTGTCAACTCCTTTTCGGAAGAGGACTCAAATAGCTGCTGCACTATGGTGGGGTGGGGCAAAAAGGGGGGGGGGGGGGGAGATACAAGCCTGCACAGTCAGCTCGGATGCTCAATTGCAAACCCCAATGTTCACGTTATGTTGGTTCACTGCCAGCAAGGTTCAATTTGAATCCTCTTAGAATATACTCACAAAACTGGTTTTCAATATGTATATACCTGTAAGTATAATTTGTTTTAACAGTCAACAAAATAGGAAGTGAAATCTCAAGGTAACTATTTCAGACTTTATGTTAGTTGATAAAAAGAACTTGAAGGACAAAAATACAGTCTAGATGCAGTCACGTAGTGATCTGTGATGCCATTCATGCATGTTCATCATCGTCATTGTGTATGTGCACAAACTAATAGTAAAACTTGTTTTCTTGTAAATTGAATTGAATTTCTCTACAAAATTATTGTAAAGTGAAGAGCCTTTGGAACCAGGCTCAAGAAGCACAACAATACCAGTAGAGCTTCATTAATGGCCGTGGGGGAACACAGGAAGAATGTGGGACACTCCTTGGACATCAAGAACAATCACTGGAAGGAAAACTGGTAAAGAAGGCATCTAAGTGAGGGGGGAGGGGGGTACCATGTGCATCAATGTGGAATAATGTCCTTTCCTAAATGCATATTTAACAATTATACGGCGAGCTCGAGGTTTCTATCGGCTAATAACTATCAAAGGCGATAGAAACCGAGAGCGAGCCGTCTAATTGTTTTAGACCGATCTATCAAGCAGAAAAAATCTTTTTATTTCATTAATTTGATATATTTGTGCAATGATGCATGCTAAATCGCGCGCGCTCTGACAAACTGTCGTCTACCGATCGATAGACGGCACCTGTGTAGCCAATCAGATTGCGCGTTAGGCGATAGTCGGTTACTGAGGTATGCTAAATAGTTTTAGAGCCTTTCTCTCTGTGACTAATAATATTAATTCATGGATGCATGTACCTTCTCAAGGTCCTAGATTCATATTAGTTTAAGTTAAAGTAAGAATGATAGTATATGCACAATGGAATAATGTGATGGAATATTTGTGATGTGATGGAATGATAGACAAAAGTATAGTTTTATACTGGCTTGTGTTTAAGAGAGGATTGTATTCCAACAAAACTTGTTTTTTACTCTGTAATTTGAATAAAATAACATATTTTTATCTTTAAGGCTCGTTTTCCTTTCGTTTTCCATGGCTTAGACAAGTGTTCTTATTTTCTTTTAGAGATCATTTTGATACAGTGCATTCTTATCGATAAGTTAGTTAAATTTACTACAGAGCAATGACAAAAATTTATGCAGATTATTCATTCCAGTCAATCTGAGACAGTTCCCTGTTATGAACCGTTACACAGCCCTGAGGATACTGATCTCTTTAGTCAGAAATAATTAAGCCGCCGTCACATATGTGACATGCCCCATCTAGTTGTAATACCCATTATTTTTTTATATTCTTTTTTTCCTTTTTATGTATTTTTTGTGCCGATCACCTGCCCAAGATAGTCTGAAATGTCAGCTGTCTACTACCCCTATACCCCTGTGGGTTTTGGGGGGGATGGGGGGGGGGGGAAGGGGGAAGGAGATGGCTGACATTTTTGAGTGCTACCCAGACCCAGACCTCCAGGTTTGGCTCGGCCAAAACATGGCGATCTGGTGGTGGCAAGTCTGAGTCCCGGTCATGGTGGAGAAAAATTGTTTTTTTTTTCTTTTTACCTAAGCTAAGCACTCCAAAGGCTCCAAACCAATTTCAAAAAAAATAATAACTAAATAAAAATAATTAAAAATTCTTTTAAATGTTTTTGAAAATTAAGGGAAAAAAACAGCTATGTGAAAAGCTAAGCAAGAGGGTTTTCACATGGCAAATTTCAGGTGACTTTTGGCAGTACTTGTGAGATTTTATTTCAGAAACCCTCAAAAAGTTGCAGCAAAGCCAAACATGGGTACTTACCAGCCTCAGCTGAAAAAGCCAAATGCATTTGAAGATTGATGACAGTGGAAATTTAATTCGATATTTATGGCTCTATTTCTGAAGTAAATTTCCTTGTATTCAGATACTGAGCTTGGGCTACCTTTGATGAGACACTGACATTCCTGAAGCAAACAATTATTCTTTTCTGGCAAGAGAAGGGGGCGGGAGAAGCGACTCAAACTATTCAATGAGCTCAATCTCGCCAGGGAAAAGGTTAAAACATCTGAGAGGTGTACAGTGGGGGAAAGATTTGGCTGCTTAATAAGCCTTTATGGCTTTCTTGAATTACCACTGGGAAAAGTCTTGTTAGGGCTATTGGGAATATTATTGAACAAAGTTCCAGAGTTGCCATGAACAAGAGTTGGTTTGTCTAAGGCCCTGTTCGGATTACATGCCTGTGCCAGCACCCACTGCCCAGGAACAGAAAGGGACATTGTTTAGACTCTGTCAGGTGCCCAAGTAAATGACAGGCATACAGGTAATCAGTAAATGACACAGGCATACAGTATGCCTGTGTTATTTACTGATTAATACACGATTCTCATTTATTCACCAGGCTTAACATATTCCATCACATTATTTCCATTGTGCGTATGCCACACACGGCATTCCAAACCTAGCAGTATGCAGGATGTTTGTCCCATGAACCAAGTTTAATGGCCTTAGCTCCCACGGGTCTCCTGTAGCTCAGTGGTAGAGCATCCGAACTAGTAATCAGAAGGTCTAAGGTTCGACTCCTGATAGGAGCACTCAGATTTTTTCTGAGTATGCCTGTGTCATTTACTGATTAATACATTATTGTAAATGGTTTGAACCCAGGAGTCATGTCATAAGTACGTAAATTATGATCATCCGGGTGAGTGTAGTCCTGAGAAGGACTGTTTGTGGTGACTTTGACTGACGTTTCGACAACCTGAGCGGAAGTCATCTTCAGAGTCAAGTGAATTGTGGAACGTCAGTAGGTGGTATATACGTCTCTGGTTGTTAACCTGATTGGTCAACGAAGTCCAGATGTTATTGGTCGTTTGTCAGTGAGCCGTGATGTTATTGGCTGTGAAGACTGTAAAAAGTGATTGGTGCGTTTCGATCCGTCTTTTGTTAGTCAAAAAGTCCGTGGGTCTATTGTTTGTAAAATGTCTATTGTTTGTCTGTTTCGTTGTTGTTGTCAATAAGTCGTTTGTATGGTGCAGGTAGTTGTAGGCAACGGTTGAGTGGCGTTTGTTCTAAGTTAGTAAAACAACTGAAACTGAAACTGAAACTGAACAACTGAAACGAGACCCGACGCCATCACTTCAACGTAAACTTAACAGTAAACTACTTGACCTTAAGAAAGCTAACGTTATTGACATACAACGTTACAACAGACTGAGGTGCCGCGTACCGCAACCACCTAAACTCTACGGACTACCAAAACTACACAAACCTAACATACCCATGCGACCCATAGTCTCGTTCTGTGAATCCCCGACTTACGAACTATCCAAATACTTGACTACTATACTGAAACCGTTGACAAACGAATCCCGACACAAACTGCAGTCTACGGAGACCTTTATTGACGCTATCAAGACGGTACAAATACCTGACGACTACAAACTTGTGTCTTTTGATGTGAAATCACTGTTCACCAGTATTCCACTTCAACTGGCTCTAGACTGTACTGCTACCGCCATCGAGAACTCCACGACAAAACTGCCACTGCCTACAGATGACTTAATGGACCTACTGAACCTCTGCTTAACGTCCACGTACTTCCAGTACAACGGAAAGCACTACAAACAGTTACACGGAACAGCTATGGGCTCACCAGTTTCTGTTGTTGTAGCAGAAATTGTCATGCAGAACATCGAGGAACAAGCCCTAGCAACCTACAAACGGACACTACCGCTCTGGTTACGGTACGTAGACGACACCTTTACAGCAGTACACGAAGACGAAATCGACGATTTTCACGAACACCTTAACAGACAGAACCCTGACATACAGTTTACTAAGGAGATCGAAGAAAATGGTAAAATACCTTTTCTAGACTGCTTAGTTACCCGTAACAACAACGACAACAAACTAAGTACTACGGTTTACAGGAAACCAACACATACTGACAGACTACTAGACCAGTCATCCTACAACCCTACTTCTCACAAAGCAACGACTATACAGACCTTAACCAGGCGAGCACAACTAGTTTGTGACTCACCTGACCGACTCGCAGACGAAAACAACTACTTAGACAATGTTTTCAACAAGAACAACTACAACAAGGACTTTGTTAGACGTAACACTTACAAGAACACTGAACCTAACGTCACAAACAACGACGCGACTCCCGTAACTACCGTAACTATACCTTACGTAAGGGGCACTTCTGAGACTATCGCACGGATTCTACAACCCTACAATATCCGTGTAGCTCACAAACCTATAACCACTTTACGACAACTACTGACGAAAGTAAAGGACAAAGACGAACCGAACCGCAGACAGGGAGCAGTTTACAAGATCAAATGCTGCGACTGCCAGGCCACTTATATTGGTGAGACCGGCAGAAATTTAAACGTACGACTGACTGAACACAAACGAGCAACTAGAAATGGTGATATCAACAATCACATTGCTGAGCACCATTTACAAACGAAACACAGAATCGACTGGGACTCTGCCAAGTGCATTACCTACTGTACAAATTACTATCAACGACTCACTCTAGAAAGCTGGTTTACTAACTTAGAACAAACGCCACTCAACCGTTGCCTACAACTACCTGCACCATACAAACGACTTATTGACAACAACAACGAAACAGACAAACAATAGACATTTTACAAACAATAGACCCACGGACTTTTTGACTAACAAAAGACGGATCGAAACGCACCAATCACTTTTTACAGTCTTCACAGCCAATAACATCACGGCTCACTGACAAACGACCAATAACATCTGGACTTCGTTGACCAATCAGGTTAACAACCAGAGACGTATATACCACCTACTGACGTTCCACAATTCACTTGACTCTGAAGATGACTTCCGCTCAGGTTGTCGAAACGTCAGTCAAAGTCACCACAAACAGTCCTTCTCAGGACTACACTCACCCGGATGATCATAATTTACGTACTTATAATACATTATGCTCGAGTAATTTATTGTTTCCTTGCTCATCCATTTATCCCCTGTCATTTTATCAACAAAATCACAGGGAGAGATGGCAAATCCTGTTCAGACCAGTACCCATGCCAAGGACCGGTGACTGACTGCTGCCTGTTGAGGTAGTGACCGTGCCAAGATTTTTGCTCTGGCACCAAAATATGTATGTTCTGACTAGCCGGACGGCCCCGGGCAGCTGGTCTGGTAAAATAGGCTAGCCTTATAATTTGTCGGGATAACAAAAATTAAACGTACAGCTTTACAACGTGCAAAGAAAGTTATGTGCACAATTAGAATCAATGAGATCTACATTGAAATCCCCCATGATAATGACAGATTTGCACGAAGAGGTGTATAATTCTTTTCTTTGGAGGCTTTGGAGAACTCAGCAGGTAAGCAATTGCAATTCAAAACAACATCAGTTGTGCTGAAAAAGTGCGGGAAAATCTTGTAAAATATTTGATTCTCTTACCTCAAAAACATCTGGAAGACGGTGCCCAAGCAGGTATCTTCTCAACTGCGGATCACAGTTCTTTAGGGAAGTCATGATTTGGACGATGAAGTCAACAAGTTACTTTCAATTAATCGAGTCCGCCATTTTGTGGTGATTCTCACCATGGAAACGAGATTACTCGGTCCAGTCTTTCATAAAAAAAAATTTGCACGACTGAAAGGAATTGTGGTGCATTTCCAAGATGGCGGACAGACCGAGGATTTATTTACATTCGGTCTCTTATTCGGTTTAATGGAGTTAGATATTAATACGGGCCTACGTTCTTGCGCATAAAATGAGAGCTGGGTTGCCGTGCATGAGACTGCAGTTTGTACGAGGGATGGCGTTTTTGCGAAGCTCTGGATATGTTGGGGGAAGATGGAAGGACTGCGACGCAAAATTTGCAGTCTACAATCCTGCTACTGGTGAAGAAATTGGCAAAGTGTCTAGTATGGGGAGGAAAGATGCTGAGGAGGCCGTCACTCAGGCTTATGAAGCATTCAAATCATGGAAGAATGCAACAGCCAATGTATGTCAAGGACGTCATGCACATCGATGCGTTTTTATTTTCAAATACCTAAACGATATTAAGCTAAGGCTAAGCTACAATCAAGGACAAAAGGGTTGGGACAAATTCACATTTACGATGTTTCGCTGGGCACACGACAGAACTTACGGTACGCGGAGACAATAAGTGTCCCTTCCCCGACCCCCACCCCTCTTACAATGTTGAGCCCGTGTAATAAAAATGACTTCTGGTTTTATCGTTGTCTCGGGGGGAGGGGTGGGGTTAGTAAGATCAGCTTGGTCAGTCACACTAAATTAGGAGGACTTTGTAACATTTGTCCCAAGACCTTTTGTTCTTGATTGTAGCTTATTGATCGCCAACAGTAGAATTCACAAGTACAACATGTGCCAGGTTTCCAGAGTTCACCAACCTCCAAACCATTTCAACAATTTAAACTCAAAATTAAGAAACTAGGAGAACTGATATTATCATTATTATTATTATTGCTAGCTTTTTGATTTTTTTTCTTAAGCACTGGGGCCAAATCATGGTCCTCAGGTACTAGCTAAAGAGTTCAATTAATATTATTTTTTACCACAATTGTTTCTAATCTCGCAATCTGATTGGCTAATTTTCCGTTGTCGATAAGAGTCTAGACAACGCTGCTCGCGTCAATCAGTGCGCGGAAATTTTGACAGTTGTAAAAATTTTCTTTGACGTTGATATTGTGGTAAAAAACAAATCGAATGTGGTTTAGCGTTGTCTGTACTCTTATCGACAACGATATTCATCATCACAGTGGTCAAAATTTGTTGTGGACTCATGAGGCACACAACATTTTGACCACTGTGATGACGAATATCGTTGTCGATAAGAGTACAGACAACGCCAAACCACATTCGATTTGCTAAAGTTCAAAGAACCTTTCCAAGAATTTGTGCTGTTCCCAGAAGAGTTATTATTGTTATTATTACTACTACTACTCCTATTGTTATTATTATTATTATTATTATTATTATTATTATTATTATTATTATTATTATT
This sequence comes from Pavona decussata, assembly GCF_977016875.1. NCBI lineage: Eukaryota > Metazoa > Cnidaria > Anthozoa > Scleractinia > Agariciidae > Pavona > Pavona decussata. The sequence continues at coordinate 2,201,146 of NW_028145628.1, read as the reverse complement.
ATTATTATTATTATTATGACAGCAAACTGTAAAATCACTCAGGTTGTAATAGAATCAAACTGTATCTAGTAGATTTTATTCTTGTAAATAATAAAGTTATCATTTTATTTTAAAAAATTATTATTATTATTATTATTATTATTATTATTATTACAAATAAGATTGTAACTTTATGACATTTGTTTTTCCTTTTTAAAAAATTGTGCTTGAAAATAGTCTCTTTTTTAATCGAAATGAAAGGTGAATAGGTGTTAATAGTTCTTTTTTCTACTTTTAACTTGTAAATAACAATTTGCTTGGATTATGTTAATAAAGGGATTATTATTATTATTTAAAAATATTATTATTATTATTATTATTATTATTATTATTATTATTATTATTATTATTATTTTTATTTATAATTATTATGCCTGATCTTCATCTATATTATCAGATAGTTAATGCCGGTGTCGTTCATCAAGATACCAGTCTGTTTACTGAATTCTATCTGTAGGAACGTAGCAAGAGGCTACGGAATTGGTATAACCTCATTATGCAACATGAAGGAGAGCTGGCAGAGTTACTCACCATGGAGCAAGGAAAACCTTTGTTTGAAGCTAAAGGTGAAGTCAAATATGGAGCATCCTATGTTGAGTGGTTTTCAGAGGAGGCCAAAAGAGTGTGTGGTGATGTCATCTCTTCTCCAAGCCCTTCACGAAGACTGTTCGTTCTTAAACAGCCTGTTGGGGTTGCGGCTCTTTGGACGCCAGTATGTATCATAGCTGAATTTGTGCTCTAGCTAGGCGCTGTATTCCAGTGAAATCAATGAACCTGAACATGCAATCAGATTCCATCCGCGTAAACTATTTGTTTAGACAAATAAAAATGCTTTATCACCTCACACCTCTCACTGCATACATTAGACTGTTTGAACTTTATTTTTGTCACTTGAAAATGATGTAATGGCGCCACCAAAATGTTGCACAAAACTCATATCGCTAATTTTTATTCTTAAACCAATGAAGTTGTCTAAAGCTATATTCCTTTTGTCCCCGTCCAATTTGACAGAAAGAGTAGCAGCAGCTGTGAAAGTTACAATCTGTTACTTAAAGGGGCACTGTCACAAAGATTTATCTGTGCTTTGGCCAAAACCGCTGAAATTTTGAAAGGCTCCCCCTCCTCTAACATCATATTGCTCTTAGCACCAAGAAGATAATATTAAGTGACTTCTCCTGGAAGCACAAACAATAATCAGTTTTATTAATTGCGATTTTTCCCCAAAATACACAGGAAAAACTTGAAAAACTTGGGGCATTCCCATCCTGGCCATCTGCAGCCAAAGATAATTAAGAAAAGTTTCTGTATACTAGCAGGGTAATTGTTAACTAAACTGAATCAAATTATTTTAACGTTTCCATGAATGCAAACATGTTTTTGGTAATTCAAAGTGACACTACAAAAAGGCTGACAGTTAAATCTTACAATGAACAGAACTTAAGATAGTAGTTACTCATCTAAAAGTATTAAAATTTCTTGTACATTTGCAGTGGAACTTCCCTGTTGCAATGATCACTCGTAAAGCTGCCGCAGCACTTGCTGCTGGATGTACAGTGATAATCAAGCCGTCAGAGGAAACACCTTATACTGCTTTGGCTTTGCAAAAGGTAACAAGTAGTGATAAACAGTCATATTGTTACTGATGGCAGCTTGTAATATTTCAAAAATATGAGTAGATGAAATCATAACCTAACTGAATGTATATGCTGTGTCGTGGTTTAAATTTGAAAGGTTATAAAACAGTTTGGCTTATATTTCCCTTTGTTTTGACCCAAGACAAAGGAAAATTTTTTTTGTTGTTTGAAAATTTTTGAAGAAAAATAAAACAAATTTAAACCATGAGTACACAACATAATAAATTATAGAACTTTGATCAATTCTAGCTTTACACTGTAATAATAATTATTATTATATAAAGCACATTAATTGTGACTTACTATGTAGCATGTTATTTTTTTTTTTAATTTTGTTTGTTTTCTTTAGCACGTCTCTTGTCTGTTAGCTTTTCAGGGTTGTCCTCCCTTTAGTTATCAATCTGCGTCAGTTGCCAAGAAACTGGTCAAACTTTAATGTAAGGGAGGGCACCATCAAGTAGCTACAAATAATGATCTGAAGTTTAAACAGGAAGTTCCGGTATAGAAGGGGCCTGGCCTGGCCATTCTCACCTTCAGTTGTCAGTCAACCATCAGAATGTAAACAAATGACAAACAACAAGTTGGTATTTCTATGGCTCTTGTCGATAAAATTGGCTACGTTTTAAAAATAAACCCTGTTAATCAAATTGGAACTTGACATCTTATATTGCTGTGGTGATACTACGAAATTTTGAGACCTTTTTTAGAGGATGCTTGAGTCAACAACTTGCCATGAATGAACGGCGTCTAAATTTGCATCTCACATCCACAAAGGTGCGAAATAAAGGAGGGGCTTGCCCTTTTATAGCGGAACTTCTTGTTTAAAATCAAGTTGGAGTTTAAGAGCTGTGGTTCTAAATATTATTAACTATTTATTATTTGTCTAGATTCAATTAATATTTCAAACTACCATGAAGTGCATATCATAATATTATTTACTTGAATGAATAAAAGCCCTTTCTCGCTTATATAATAATATTGAAATTAACACCCTGGGGATGTGGAGGAGTGAACGTTTATTCAGAAAATTATAACCATCAGCTTTAAGCCTTAACAGTGATCAGCATCAAATTTCTCCTTGTTACATCAATGCTTATTCAACCCTGAGGTCATGAGAATTAAGGATATGATCACCCAAGGTAAATTTTCTTGATATTTTAACAACTTCTCCACAGTACTTTTATAAGAAAAGTATGGGGACGAGATAGGAGAATTTGTTCTTTGATATCATGGATACTGGTTTCTTTTCAGTTGGCTGAGGAGGCTGGGTTTCCACCTGGTGTTGTAAACACCGTTCCTTGTTCCCGCGAAAATGCGGATGAAGTTGCAGATGCAATCCTTGGAAGTGATCTTGTTTCAAAATTATCATTCACAGGTTCTACATACACTGGAAAGGTAGTTATTTCAATAACTGAATAACAATTATAGTAATAATAATAATGATAATGATAATGATGATGATAATGATAATGATAATGATAATGATAATGATAATGATAATGATAATGATAATGATAATGATAATAATAATAATAATAATAATAATAAGCAGTATCAAGGATATGAAGTGCGACAGTATAACATCATCATGGATGTCCTCAGAGCGTGGTCAAGGGATCTAGATGTCACGATGCAGGGGCTAGTGGGAAGCAGGAGCAAGAAAGTGTTGCAAAACATGCAAAAGGCACTTTTATCAGGATCCCTGAATATTTCCCAGACTTTTAAAGTAGTAACATAACTGAGAATAATTGTAGTATTCAATATGTAGGCAGAAATAGTCGACACTGCCAGAGTATTTTATTTATTAACTGTAATATAGATTTTATTATTTAATATGTGTAAATAGATTTTTTTTTTTTCTTTTCACTTAAAAGTCAGCGGGCCACGCAGATGTGCCCCATCATACTATGTTATTAGTAAATAGCATATGGACGTTTTTTACTGCTATAATAATATTTGTTATAATTTATTATAATACTAATTTAATTTTAATTAATTATTACATTAATTATTATAATTATCATATTTATTTACAGGCAATTGACATGATATTGTTTAATTACCGGTATTATAAACACATCTTGAGATCATTATGATTTAAAAATGTATAATATTGAACATTCAATTAAAGTATTAATTGAAAATAATAATGTAATGCTGGCTTGCATGTTGATTCGTGTAGTGATCATCTTGTCCCTCCAATGAATTATTGATAATTACATTTTATAAAACTCAAAGAAGCTTGGTAAATACAAATTATGTCAGTCTATTCTTTTGACCATGCCTCTACATTCTGGATAATAATATAATTATTTTTATTTATTTGTGGATGATATTTGCCTTTTTTAGTCCCTAAAATACAACATGAGGAACATACTTATTAAAAACTAACATCTAAGTAACACCAGTTTCATGACCATCAGTATGCATTAATAAGTTTACTCATCTGATAGCTGACGTCACATCAGTGAGAATTTCCCATCAAGTTTTCATTCTAATTGTTGGTTGGCACATCACTACTACCCTATAAACTAGTAAAAATTGTATTTTATTTTCATTTAGCTCTTGATGTCAAAATGTGTTGATCCTATCAAAAGGGTGTCATTAGAATTGGGTGGACATGCTCCATTCATTGTGTTTGATTCAGCAAATGTTGATGCCGCTGTCAGTGGAGCAGTTGGAGCCAAGTTTAGACACACTGCCCAGGTATTCACTCTGCATAAAAAAAAAAAACCAGGGCCGGGTTGTTCGAAAGCCGATTAACGCTAATCCACGATTAAAAGTTAATCGGCGCTTTCATCGCGCTTGTTTAAAATGGTTGTAAAGCCTAATTTCGAGCTAAAGGTAAAGAAAAGTCTAAGTAAAAACTGAGGGCCAAAAATCTTTTCGAAGAATCTTTGTTGATTATAGCAATTAAACTCGAATCAAAGTTCACGTTAATCCAGGATTAGCTTAATCTGGCTTTGAAGAACTGGGCCCAGAACTTTTCTGTCTTTTCCCAAGAACCCAAATTTTATAATTTGCTTGACGATGAAAGCATCAACTCAAGTTCTTTTTTCTCTTAATTTGAATAAATCTAATTAATAACTATGAATAATATTAAATCTTTTAGGATATCTTTTAGTTTATCATTTTGCTATTGACTTTACACCACGTCATTATCTCAGCACCATTTGAAATAATATACTCCCAGCTGTCTGGCAATTCATACTTAGCTTGAGGAGGCCTAATTACATCTATTATTTATGGCTTTCTTGTTTCTTTTGGGTCTCTTTGCCACTTTTTCTTTGCACTTTAGTAATAAATATCATTGTATGTAGGCTCAATTATAAGCTGCTGTTCAGAAAAAGAGCCTGCGCTCCTAGTCTCTGGTCCGACGAGCGGCAGAAGTCAAGTCTAAATAAATTTTGTATGTCCCATGTTGTAAGTTCTGTTGTGTGGCAAAATAAAATTTAAAAAAAAATGGGTGAGGGGCGTAAGGTTAAAAACATCCTCCCTCTTTTTTTGCAGTTCCAGAAAATATCCATACTCCCCCTAATGGAAGGTTTTTTGTTATGCACCCCCCCCCCCCCCATTTTTTTACAGTGTAACTTCATACTTTGCCTATAAAATTTTGTCTTTTAACACCCCCATCCCCCTAGGTGTTCTGATTTCCTTCCAAGGGGTGGGTATGGATTTTTTCTGAAACTGTACATTTAATTCTTTTTCTTTTTCTTGTAGACCTGTATCTGTGCCAATAGAATTCTAGTGCAGGACAAGATTTATGATGAGTTTGCATCCAAGTTTGCTGAAACTGTGGACAAGCAAATGAAAGTTGGAAATGGTATGGAGGCATCGTCTACGCAAGGACCACTCATCAATCAAAAAGCTGTGGAAAAAGTATAATGAATAATTGAAATTTGAAGTACAGTACAGTGGAATCTTTATCTCTGAAACTGTTTTTTTGTTTGTTTGTTTGCTTCAAGAAATTGGCCTGAGCATTCTATACGATACAATTTTCACTGTATAGTTGTTCCAGAAGTGTGAATTTACCCTATAGGTAAACAGTGATCAACGTCAAATTTCTCCTTGTAATATCTGTTCAATGGTTATTCAACCCCTGAGGTCATGAGAATTAAGGAAATGATCACTTAAGGAGTATTTTCGTGATATTTTAATAACCTCTCCCCTGTATTTTTATTTATAAGAAGATTATGGGGACAAGAAAGGAGAATTTGTTCTTTGATATTAGGGGTTAAAGGGTTAAAGGGTTAACTACAACTAACTTCAAAAACTCATTCATAAGCCCATTGACCTATCAAATGGTCGACAATGCATCACGTGCAGTGGCTTTATATCGATAAACCTCCTCCTTATTAGTATGCGGTGTTTTATCAAAATTAATGATAAAACACTCCTTGTTAGTATGCGGTGTTTTATCACCTGATAAAACACTCTTCATTAGTATGTGATGTTTTTCTCGTATGCGAATTTCCAACGTTCACAAAAGCATCATTGTTATGAACTCTATTGACACACGCTTTTCCAGGAATGTTTTTGAAGGCATTAGAAAAACTCGCAGCACATGTTTTATCAGGTATCAAACCACTCGGCTGTACCTCGTGGTTTTAAACCCGATAAAACACTCCTGCTTGTTTTTTAAACATTACTTTAGGTTTCTTACCTGCACTGAGCATGACAAGGGAGCTGAATTGAAGTGAATGACCTTTCAGCAATCTTGGCAAACAATGGCAAAGAAATCTTTTCATTAGTGGTATTTATCATTAGGTTGAAAGTCATATCAAGGATGCCTTGTCCAAAGGTGCCAAATGCCTGCGTGGAGGTCAGCGGCATGAACTTGGTGGGAACTTCTTTCAACCAACAATTCTGACAGATGTTACACGTGATATGATCATCTGTAAGCAAGAAACCTTTGGACCTGTAGCTCCCCTGATAAGGTGTGTTACAATAGCCACGAATTTTATCATTTTACGGACAGCATTGTAAGCCCCTTTTGAGTCCTTGATAGCACTAGATTCAGAGCCTTTTATGGCCAGTGATTGCAAATTCAGATTTTTCAAAGTCAATTTGCTAGCCCAGCATTTAGAAGTGGTCATGTTTCAACCATAGTAGTCTCAACTCATCTTGTTAAAGGTGTGTTGCATTTACCCGGTAGAAATCAATCCTGAGCGTAAACCAGTGAAAAAAACCCACAGAGCAATGTTCTCTGACAAAACTGAACGTAACGATCAAAAACAAATATCTTTGAGCAAAATAAAAAATCAGCCTAAAATTCAGCATAAAACAGTTGTGCTCTCAGCCCTTCATTATTTTGTATTACAAGCAAAACAAAAGACACTTGTACAGACATTTTTAATCAAAATAGATTGCAAGCGTATTGTCTCAGTGGTGACTGCTTGCATTGGTTAAATCAACGTACTGACTTCCTGCAAGTAAATGTCAGGTGGAGGGTAGTCTCCCTCGCGGCCATAGTTTGGGCTCGTCACACAATGTGTTCCAATTGGTGGGGGAGGGAGCACATTGCGTGACGAAACGCAAGCGTGACAAAGCCCAAAGGACGGTTGTGAAGGAGACTACGTAGAGGGTAGCAGCCTTTCTACATTCTACCCTAAAGCTGCTTCTTCACTTCACTCTTATTTTAGATGCTACCTCATATAGATAACATATACCGCTACAGCCAGTGGTCTACATTGATATTCACGGAACTGGCTGTCCCCGGCAATGTCCAAGGCTCATTGAGGAAGAGAATTCCAATTTATAAGAATTGTGTGGGGAAGAAAACTGAACTTATAAGATGTTAGTACAGGTATAGGGCGGGACACAGTGTTCACTATGCATGTGTCTTGTTTTCCAAGAAGGCCTAACAAGGAAATCTAAGAGCGGGAGAGATCTATTATCAAGTCCCTTCTTAAAAAGGCAAAGTATAGGTATCTGTCCCTCGTCTCTTTTGGAGTGAGTGCCAGCCAAGTTGTGGTAGGAGACTGATGACGCTGCCTGGCTCATAGTTCTTACATTCAGACATAACAAAACATGCGGCTTGTCTCTCAGTGTTACACATGTGGTAAAGGAAAGTGTGACAAATTAATAGTTCTTTTTGTGAATGCTTATTAGATTCAAGACTGAAGAGGAAGCTGTTGCTGTAGCTAATGATACTTCTGCTGGACTGGCAGGTATGTCTCTGATTTCAAAAGATTCGTTATCCATACTTTTTCCTCTATCATTTTATTTTAGTTAGCTTTGACATGTGAACAAGACAACAAAATCAAAAAACAAACAAACAAACAAATATTACAAAGATACATTTAGCAGAAAAAAGAAACAAACTGGCTGAGGAAACACTACAGCTAAGGTAGTTTTGACAAAGACATTTTGATGCTTATCATATCATCTTTCAGTAAAATGTTTTATTGCTCGTCAGTTTGGTCTAATACATCCAAAAACAACGTAAAAAAGCCGCAACTTATCCAGAACTTTGCCTGTAGAATCATTGCTGGTTCACAGAAATATGACCACGTGACACCACTACTCCAACAACTTAACTGGCTGTCAATAAATGAGATGCTCCAATTTAGAGATTCTGTCATGGCATACAAATGCGCAAACAATTCAGCACCTGACTACTTATGTATAAAATTTAAAAAAAGATCAGCTGTTCATGATCGCACAACTCGTAATATAATAAGCTTCATATCCCTTTATACAAGACTTGTAGCGGTCAACGCACATTTGCCTATAGAGCAGTTTCTCTATGGAACTCTTTTAGACGAAGATTTACAATCCTCCACCTCAGTCAAGGCCTTCAAATGTTCTCTGAAAACCAATAATGCTGAACAAGAGAGACAATTTGTCAGATGATTAGCAGCCAATAATTAGTAGATATGTAGATATTAGTATATTTTATTGGTTTTGTACTGATATTAGTATTAGTGATTCATATTGTAAATAGTTACTGAAAAGCCTTGTGAGGAGTGATTATTAAAGTTTTGATTTGATTTGATATGACTTACAGTGATATTACCTTGATGATAAACTGTTAATATGTAAACAATGTTTAGGATACATCTTGACTTTAGAGGGCTTTTTAAATCTGACCCCAGGCATATTGTCTCCAAAATAAGTTTTTTTTTCTGCTAGTTCATAGTAGTATTAATTATTTGTCTCCTTCTAGGATATTTCTACTCACAAGATATCAGTCAGATCTGGCGTGTTGCAGAAGCTATGGAAGTCGGTATGGTGGGAATCAATGAGGGCATCATTTCCTCAGAGGTCGCACCTTTTGGTGGCTGGAAACAATCTGGCCTGGGAAGAGAAGGCTCTAAATATGGCATTGAGGATTACCTTGAGTTAAAGTATGTCTGTCTTGGAGGAATCAATCAATCATAAAAGCAGGACCTTACCAGAACACTAAGTGGCTGTGCCCTTCATAACTGTATGCAAAATGCATTGTATGTTGGCTTGCAGTATCCAAGCCAAAAATGGAACAAGCAATTTTTCTATATTAATTACATGGATAGAGTACTCCTTATCAAGATTGATTTTGAGAAACATTTTAAATGAAAAATTAACAGAAAAAACGTTACATCACGTTTCAACCACCTCATAGAGGGATAGAGTACTGTCAACTTGGAATCTGTATGAGAACCCAAGGGACAAGAATTGGGTTACATCAAAATGCAGAGTTAACCAGGCACAGTGTTTCATCGGAAAAAAAAAATCTAGGAAAGTTCAGTGTTGAAGCAATGATTTGTTCTGTCTTCTTCCTGAAAGTAGACTCTATTTTTGACTCTTACAAAATATGATTGGACTTAAAGAACACTGATTTAAGGGCAACAGTCACATTAACCATAGCCTCCTACACAGAGGCTTTTGGGGCTCTTTATGCATTTCTCCCCAAAAAGCATTTGGGTAAAGACCGCATTAACTACAGTAGGAGACATTTTGAACGTAGTTTATAAGCTTTATCAACACAAAGAAAAGAAACACACAAAAGAAAAATATGAAAAAAGAAAAAAATGTTACTGTTTTTAGAATAGAATAGTTTATCTAGGTGTGTAACAACAAGTTGTTAGGAATTTCCAATAAAAGTATTTTTATCCTGAGTTTGTTTGATGATTCTGTTTCAGCATTATTCCAAAAGTACTCTGTTACCCTCCTTTCCTCTGCATATTGATTTAGTTCATAAATTGAGAAAATAATTGCATGCAGAGCGACCCTGTTGCATATCTTCCTCTAAGCTAGTATGAAAATTGCTGTCAGACTGAATACATAGAAAGATGCAAAATAAATGTCACAAACTTAGGACAAAGAAAATTAGGAGTTCCTAACTGGAAATGAACTCAGGATCTTCCAAACACCAGTGCATAGAAGTTTGCGTATTTGATTCCCATTGTGGACTTGTTCCATGCCTGTGACAAATTATTGCTCACTACAACATCTTTATATTAAAAGAGATCTGCTCAAGCATATAGCAGCAAAAATGAACGATAAAAGCCGACGTTTCGGAGTGCAGATCAGATCATGCAAATTACATAATTTAAAGCGCCAAGATCGCTTTAAATGATGTAATTTGCATGATCTGTTACATACTGTAGTTCCCTTGACAATGGAGTCATGATCACTCCGAAATGTCGGCTTTTATCGTTCGTTTTTGCTGCTATATACATCTTTCTCATTATCAAGACTGAGCTTTAACAGGGTTCATACTCCTTTGGGCTTTTAAAATTCCATGACCTTCTGTGACCTTTTATAGATTTCAGTGACAGAGGGTTCACATTTTACAGTGTCTAAATGTGCAGTGTTTATTTCTACCGAGTGAAAATCTGTTTCTTGGTTCCTTTTTTTTTTAATAATTATTGTTCATCTTCTTTTTTTTATTTTCTAAAAGAATGCTTTTTAAGTGATTTTTCCCATAAACATCAGTTTACATGACTTCATGACCTACAATTAAACTCCATGACTTTCCAGGCCTGGAAAACAAAATTAAACAAGATGCCCTTAATCAGCATTTACACGAAATGCTTAATGTAGCCCCATTTATTCCCCATTGTATGCTTCGCAGATTTTTAAAAACCATCCTCCCTTCGCAATTGAAATAATTGAATGGTTTAATTCAGAGAGAGTGTGTGATATTTTTGTCGTTGTGTTACTGGGAATCATACCGGAAATAACTCTACGATAACGTCATAGCCCCCACTTGAACTGGTCTGGTTTCCTCCGCGTTGAATTATTTCATCTGTTTGTGAAAGTGTTGTTTCTTCGCTGCGAACTCTTCCAATTTCCGGCGTTTAAACTGTCGAATACTACTTTGAAGTTATTATTTCGATTCACTGCTTGAAAAACGTTTGTTTTCTTTCTGAAATGGCAGATCAGTCTAAAAATTCATACATGTGGCCGCCATTGAACGGAAACAACCTTCTAAATGGTGATTTGCTTTGACGTCACACAGGTAGAGATGAGTGAGTCCCCTCCCTCACGATATACGCGCTGATAATGGATTTTGATTGGGCCGCTTTTGTTGAAGACAATCAGAACAATAGATCCCTTCTGGGAGAGGGCAGAATTTAATGTAGGTTTAATGAATAAATCAAATGATGATTTGACGTCACACAGGAAGGAATGAGTGGGTCCCCTCTCTTGTGATATGTGCCTAAATAATAGATTTTGATTGAGCTGCTTCTGTTTAAGACAATCAGAACAATACATCCCTACTAGGGGAGGACATATTATAATGCATAAATTAATGTGCACATTTGTGGCTACGACGAAGAAAAAAAAAAGATACCTGACCCAAACCTAGACACGGCCTGCCCTGCAGGGCATTCCGTGTAAAAATTCCAAGACTTTCCAGGTTTTCTATGACCCGTATGAACCCTGCTTAATAAGTTTACTATTTTTGTTTTTTCATCATACATTCACAATAAGCTTAATTGATGAATACAGAAAAAAAAAGAATACATCACAATCCTTTTTTTCTCTTTGCTCTATACCCCACTTGGGAGGTTGTTTATGGGCTAGTGGTAAGTTTAAGATCAAGAAGCCAAAGGTTGCTAACTTTGCAATTTAAAGAACAGTTTGTTTAGCTTAGTGGGGTTCCAAATGGGCAAAGGAAGACATCTGTAACAGGAACAAATAACTTGGACAGCAAGTTTCTATACAAAAAGGTTTACAGCTTTTTATTTCACACTTGATGGGAAAGATTTCCAACAGAAAGAAAATTACAAGAAGCCTTTTTCTCAATCCAAATGTTGAATGTTAGAGTTCACGAGCACTTGTAAAACCAGTGATCCTTGAAACGCTGAACTGAAATACAATCCTGTGGAACTAGAAGTTCTACAACATTCTGTAGCTCCTCTTGGAACATTGGATTATTTGTCATCCATTACAAGTACATCAGATCAAATAAAAAGGCTGTTGCAATAGTGGCAAATCTAAAAAGGAAACACATGTTACGCTGGGTTGACTTTTGGCATAATTTTGAGGCCAATAACCTGAGAAAATAGGCATTTGCTATGCAAGGTTGGGCAAAAGTTGAAAACACAGTAAAAACCGTATTGTCAGAAAAAATTTCAGGAGATTATGCTTCCTGTCTCCCACAATATTACATTCAAACCAATTTTCACATAATATATGCATAATATATCTGCTTCCACCCCAAGCATGGAGAAACAAAAATATATATATTTTTGACAGTGTAATTCTGGTTTTATGGGCTCCAGGTGGATATTTCCTGGAGGAATTAAAGGCCACATCCAAAAAAACTGCTGAATCTACAATCGTGGACAAAACTCGTTAAGAAAACTGCATACATTTCAATCTAAGCCTTAAGGGGGGACTTAACATAAACGCCATTTTACCCCACTTTACATGGCTTTAATGGAAATATCTCGTTCACGTTTCAAGCGATCCAAAAACTCTATGTTCATCCCGCAAATCTATGTTGTGGGGTGTTTTGTGAATTTTGGGGTGATTTTTAGGTATATTTGGGAGGAGATAGTTTTTCTAGAAGGATTGGTAAAATTAAGAGAAATAAGAAATATTGAAGAATTAGTAAAGTTTTAAAATAAGAATGTGTAGTTAATGATTAATGGACGGATACCAAGTTAGTCCACTAGCAACCTGGGGTGCGCTTCCGTGGGTATCAACTGTCTGTTAGTGTTCCAAAAATCATTTTCTTTCTTCTATCCCTTCTTAAAACCACTTCAAATTTCATTCAAATTTAGGTTAAGTCCAAAACACCGCCTGGAAAGTACCAAACCTTCACTCCCCCCTCCCCATAACTCAATGTTGCTCTGAAGGCTGGATGATGACCCAGCCTTTTTTTCAGCGGCAGAGCAACATTGATGAGGGGGCAGGGGGGGGGGGGGCTGTGTTGTTGACATATCATTGTAGCGCTCAAATTTGGAGATTGACTAACAGTTTCTCATCCGTTTTGTCCATGGCTGTAGTTATGCTGCAAGCCCTTCAATTCCACTACACCAGACCAATCAGTTTAACACATCCATGTATGAGTATGTTATGATTTAGCTAGTTAAGGCTGGTTTTCACTAGCGACGGAGTCGGAGTTGGAGTCGAAGTCGTAATCAGAAGCGTAGAGCTTATGATCTAGTGAAAACAGCTTTGCTTAAGCGGAACGTAAGCGACGGAGTTGTAAGCGGAGTCTGAAGAAAATGGAAACGTTCTGATTCTTCTGACTCCGATTCCGTCGCGCTTATGACTCCGCTTACGACTACGATTTTTGATTTTCACTAGGTCATAAGCACTTTTACGACTCCGCTTACGACTCCGACTCCCACTCCGTAGCTAGTGAAAACCAGCCTTAAGTCTTGTTTGTGTGTACTGCATAACAACATTTGACGATAACAGTGAAACTTGCCTATCAAGGAGCAGGAGGAGGAGCCATAAGGTCAATGTCAGACAATTCTCGTGCTGCAAGGACAGCAAGGATAAATATTGTGGTGTGCTTTACTAGTTGCCTAAGGAAAAGAAACATTTGTTAGAAGGGTGATGGAGCTTGGATTAATATTTTGTGAAACCCTGGCACTATAAAGCCTGCTTCTTATAAATAAACAATTATTGTTGTGATTTAGTTGCTGCTAATCATCATCATCAGTGCAATTGGCATGCTTGCAAAGTCACTCTGGCAGCAAAGACCTGGAAGATTCTACGTCAGACATAAGGGATTACATGTACTGAAGCAATAGCAACATGGAAAACATAACTGAAAAATTAAGTTCATGACCCCTGAATTACTTCACAGCCCTGTCCATACCAATATAGATTGATTAGAAACTATCTTTTTTTCCTGACCTTTCACTCTTTCAGAAGAGAAATGAGTGGTAATACGTCTTGTACCAGGAAAGTCTCATAACTTGACATTTAGACACCTACAGTCATTTGCAAATCCTCTTAGGTATAAATTTCTTTTTTTTTGTCTGCGGTCCTGGGGGCAGGGTTCTCCTTGGAATTTCAGTGGTGGTGGTGGTGGTGGTGGCGGTTCTCTCTATTTCAGACCAAAATATTTTCCTCGTACTCTTTCACAGTGCTGGCCTCTAAAAGTCATACCTATTCCCAGACCTAGTTTCTAGAACCATCAGTCATGTCCAAATTGTGCAGTTCCAGAAAATATCCATACCTCCCCCACGGAAGGTCAATGGAAATTCTGAGGGGCAAATGCGAAACTTCCCGATGTATGCAAATTTTGCTCAAGATTGAATTCCGTTGGACGTGAAACAGCGACGGTTTTTTTATAATAACCTGACATAAAACGTTGAAAACTCGAATTCATTTCATTCACAATCTCAGTACCGAGACGTGAATCCACAGACTAATTAATTTTGAAGTATTGAAAGGAGAACCTTTTGAAACTGGTCACAAAGGTGGCTTTCAATTCTTGTGCATGCAGCCAGTTTTCGACTGGGTTTTTAAAAGTTCTTCAAAATTCTACTTGATAAATTAAAATCCAGCATCGTATATTCAATGTGCAACTTATATTCATTGCGGTTTCTTTGCGGTAATAGCAAATGTTTTTCTACGGAGATAAACAAGTAAAATAGCGAAGTGTTGTAAATAGCTGAACTAGGGTAATCGATGTTGCTTCAATAATAAAAAAAATTGATCGTAATAGTGCGAGTCATCAATTTTCTTAGTCTAAATGAATTTTGGACTTCTGAGGGGTTCAGGGAGGAGGGTTTTAAAAACCCGGAAATTCCGGAGGGGTGGGGGGGGGGGGTCATCATAAACCCTCTGGAATGGAAATTCCGAGGGGGTGGGGGGTTAAAATAAAAAAACCTTCCTTGGGGGGGGTATGGATATTTTCTGAAACTGCACAATACTCTCAACTAGATTCCAGTGGACAAAACCTGGGCCCAGTTGCTCGAAGCATGGTTAGCACTAACCCAGATTAAATGTCATGACAACCTATAGCCTTTAATACCTCTTAACCAATGGTTTGAGCAACTCAGCCCTGGAGTCAAATGGATTCTAGTGGTGCAATAAAACCAGACGTACAGTCGAGTGCACTTGAGTCACCGGAAGTCTAGTCATAAGATGAAACCGGAAGTGTAAACAATACTTTGAGGAGGATTGGAAAGTCGTCCGATGGAGTCCATCGGATCCATTGGAAACACGTTATTCCCATGGAATCCCTAAAAGTCTAGTCGTTTGAAACAATCTCCCATCTGATCAGAGGATTTTAATGTGAATTTCTATCTCACTCTCAAACCATTGTACTGCATGAATTTATATAACAACACTGACCACCCATTGCCTGTATTAGCTTGCTATTTGAGAGGCCATTTAAATCATGAATCATGAAACATTTTCCTCATTCACTCTCCAATAGAGAGCCCAAGGCCCTCTATTACACTGCCTAAACTAAAAACATAGGAACTTCAGAATATCCATGGATGCAAGTTTACTTGGATTTAATTTTGCAGGCATGCAAGTTGCAAGTCTAGTCTCAGATCATGCCATGCCGGTTAACACAAGTTTTGCACGTGGTGACCAAACCAAACAGCGATTTGCATGTCATCTGATATCGATAAATAAAGAAAGAAAGAAATACCCAGACATTGATAAGTCCTTACCATTTTGTGGGATTTCTGTAAAAGTCCATAACAAACGCTCCGGCAGCGCCTAATCTGCTTTTAACAGGGCTTGATTTTCTGATCGCCTTGGGCGCCATCTTGGAATGCCTCGTTCTCGTTCTGAGGATGACGTAACATGAAAATGTAGGTCGTGAAGTCACGAGACCTCGATGGTTTCAGGGTTCCGCCATATTACGTTGGATTGTGTCGCAACAGCGCTCAGTTTAGTGTTGTACCTTGAAATCGGTGAGTATAGAAGTTGTTTTCACTCAATTTACTAATGATCGTCCTTTTTAAGGGTCTTGTCATTTTATGCGATTGAGTATTGTCTTATTTGTCCCAAAGATCACTTGCATAGGCCAAGTTTTATGTGCCGTGGTTGAAGGGACGGTTTACGCTCATGTCTTACTTTGCCGGGGGACAGTAACAAATTTGTTCAAATCACAGCACAGGTTACAAGTTGATATGCGGTTGAGAGTGATGCGTTTAGTAATCTGTAGGATATACGGTGCTTTTGTCTGTTACGTGTATTTTAAAGCACCGGGCAAGAATGTTGCAATTGGTGAAGTGAAAGGAGAAAGCACTTCTGCAAATATCTGTTACGACCCTTCGATTTCGTAATTTGATAGAAACGAGTTGTGATTGCCATACAGTAGCCCGAGATTATAGTCGCTTTTTGTTGATCATTCGAAAGACTGTGAATCTCAATTGGTGTAATTGAGGGTCAAGCGCTAATGTGGAACCTTCGAGCTAAAATTACTGCAAGAATTGAATGCTAATTTTTGTAAGTGTGGAATATAGTTGACGATAAACCACATGTTTCCGTTCGTTGCACTTACAGAACCTTGACTAGTGTCACGTTCTGGCCTGTCTGAGAAAGGACATGAAATCGCAAAGTAATTAGCAACAATTTTCACTGCATTGAAAACACAATTAATTTAAAATGTCTTGCAAACCAGTGTCCTAAGCTGTAAAGTTTTAGGAATTGTATCTAGAGTGTTTGAATATTATACCCTTGGTTCTGTTCTAAATGTATTAGTAATTTTAACTGAGGCTGAACAGGTAAAGATGAGAGAAGGTCATGCATATCTGTGTACAATAAGTTTCTAGTGAGTTTGTCACTTGTATTGTATGAATTAAGTCTTGTTCTGTACAGCTTACATTGTTTTTGTTTTACAAAGGAAGTAATAAAATGGTAAAAGCGAATTAATATTTGAAGGAACACCAGCAAAACATGGCAATAAACAAGCAGTTTGGGATAGATTGTTGTCCTCATTCATACTCATGTTGTAGATTTGAAGAAGCTATAGGTTTAAAAAGCCTAAGACATTTGGACTTCACAAGTAAAATTTTATTTTTCCAAGGTGTTGAAAGTAAATATGGCATCCAGAAAGAAGGTTCTTCTAAAAGTCATAATCCTTGGGGACAGTGGGTGAGTAATGGACATGTACTCTTAATATCTTGATAATAATGTTTGGTTCATAACACTCAGACAATCCAATTAATGATGAAGCACTCTTTTGTCTTTCACATTTAGTTATCAATGATCCATCAGCCATTGAAACATACCCATTGTAATCCATGGTGATTTTCTACAAGTCACTCAATAGTTGTGAAGCAACTTGGACATTCACATTTCTATTTCATTAGCTTTCTAAGAACTCTGATTTCTGTACTCTTCTCATAGCAATGTTTGGCTTTTTCTTGTCTTTGGTTTATCTGAGCCAATTGCTAATGTTTATTTGTCAAGTCTGATCATGAGAAATAAGTTCTGAATGACTTTTCATCGTGCATAAGTTGACCCAGGCCTGAAAATTGTACATGTCTGTATTTACATGTTCGTTGTAGTACGTCAGGGACACAATGACCTTGATGATTGCCATCCTGATGCCTCTGGTTGTGGAAAATTGATTAGAAGTAACTAGGAACACACCAAAGTGCCACATAAATTTCAGTAGTGTCATAGACCCTATGCAAAAAATGGCTGACATTTTAGTAGTATTTTGTTTACATTCAAATTAGCCTTACTAACCTCGATCTTGACTTCAAAAATCAAAAGAATATTTCACCTTGAACAAGGCTAGTCACGCTAATTTGAATGCAGACAAAAGAATATTAAAATGTGGGCCATTTTTACGTAAGGTCTATACTAACTTTGTGTGCCATTGGTAAACAATGAAAAACACAGTCTAATTATTGTCTTCATGTTTTTCACACCAAGTTCATTTCACCGTGTGGTTGTAGAAATGCAGTCTGGAAACAGCACTTTAAATAAAGAAGTTTGCTTGTTTGTTCATTAGTTTCTTTGTCCATTCCTTCATTTAGCCATTCATTCAACCTGCAGATCAGGTTTTCCCCCACCGACCTTTGAGTCAAAACTCAAAATGTTAACCAGTTAAACACAATTTGTCCACTCTTATTACCAAATAGCTGCAACAAATGGTGCGTTGTCTAAACTTGTTCTTGTTGTGTTTATTAAGGGTTGGCAAAACATCACTTATGAACCAATATGTGAACAAAAAATTTAGCAATCAATACAAGGCAACAATTGGAGCTGACTTCCTCACAAAAGAAGTAATGGTTGATGACAGGCTAGTGACTATGCAGGTATGGTGATCATTTTATTTCTTTGTACTCTTTCGTGTATTTAAGGTCTAGAGCTCACAGTTGAGGAAGATAGATAAGGGTTACTTAAAATCCTGGACAACATCTCATGCGACATCACACGGAACTTCTCAAACTAATAAATAATTCATCAAGAGAAAACAAAGAAAATCACTATTGTGACCGTGGTTTGGATATGTGTTCCTAATTACCATAAAATTTTGCAAACTTTAGCCTTGAATTTCTCCAAGAATTATTGATCATTTGAGAAGCCATATCAAACACTCGAAAGTGTGTTTCATCAGATATCCAAACACCTCAAAGTTGTTTAAAAAAACTCAGCTGCGCCTCATTTTTTCAACCTACTTCTCAGTGTTTGACCATCAGTTTCTGATGAAACACGCTTTCTCATGTTTCATATATTACATCCAACACTGAGTGACCACACTTACCCTGTTGCATACAACCTTATGCCCAACAAAACTCTCACATTTGGGAATCCACTAGTGAATAACCTCTGGCAGCAGAAAAGTGAAATGTTACATTGTGTGCAATATTGCACCTTGTGTACCTGTACCTTGAGTCAGTGTGTTGTAAAAACAAATTGTTCACAATAATGGACAATGTAGTAGGTTTTTTTTGTTTTTTTTTTTTTTGTAATCAAGGTCTAAATTGTACCAACTTGCAGGTCACAGGGCCTGAAAATGTCCTTGTAAAGTGGGCTGTAATAAATGTTGTACTATTTTCTTTGCTGCACTGGGTGCATAAGATTGCACTCAAGTCAAGTTTAATGCAATGAAAGTATGTCCAGGGAACAACAAGTTCAATATCCTGGATAAAATAGTCCCTCTTGTCAGTTTGTGACTTTAAGTAAGATTACAGTCGTGTTCTGATTTTCTGTTTGTGTGTTAGGTAAATTTGAATAGGCCATTTCTGAGTTGCTTTGAACCTGGTTATGAAAGAGTCGCTTTGTTAAAATTAGTTTTCATTTGTATGCAAACAAAACTTATTTTCTCGTAAAAAGCTTTGCCTTGCTTTCATAATGAGCTTCAAAGCAACTTGGTAATGGCCTATTGTATCGTGCTCTACCAGCCTTTAAGGACAGTGCCTACTTTTGTTACTGCACATACATTCTGTGCATCTCAAGATACTCGGGTTTCCTCGGGTTTCCTATGCGTTTGCCTACCAATACAGGGATATTTCTGTGCGGTTTAAAACTACGTGGGGAAACCAGAACTTAGCAAAAGAAAATTGGGATAGTAAAGCTTCAATTTGGAAAAAATGCCATACATTCCTTTATATTTTACAGCTTTTTAGAATTATTGTTTAATTATCTCTAAAAAATGCTTGGTTACCCTCAGTTTTCTTTTTGGATTCCTATAGCCCTTGCTAAGATCTGCTTTTCCCACATAGTAATAAGCCTTGGAAAATTACTTCTGTATTAGTAGGCACCATCGTTAAGTATGTTCTGTTCTAATTCTTGTGTTAATTTTTTGACAGATATGGGACACAGCAGGACAAGAAAGATTTCAAAGTTTGGGCGTGGCATTCTATCGCGGTGCTGATTGCTGTGTGCTTGTATTTGATGTAACACAGCCCAGTACATTCAAGACGTTAGACAGCTGGAGAGATGAGTTTCTCATACAAGCAAGTCCACGAGACCCAGAAAACTTTCCATTTGTTGTCCTAGGAAACAAGATTGATTTGGAAAACAGAGCGGTAAGGTTTTTATTTGTGATCACTCAGTTCCATTCTACATTTCTGGTGATTCTCATAGAGAACCAATTACCACGTTCCTCAAATTTGACTGGAATCAAGCCTCTTGGCAAGTTTGGGTTCAGTTGTCTGGAAGAAGCGTCTTTTTGAAAGAAATGTGATGTTATGTGTTAAGTCTGGTAAATAAATCAAATGATGTATGTATAATTTCAGTGAGTAACACAAGCATACTCAGAAAAAGAAAATCTGAGTTCTCATGACAGGAATCGAACCTATGGCCTTATGATTACTAGTTCAGATGTTCTACCACTGAGCTACAGGAGACTTGTGTGAACTAGGCCATTTATGTCAGTTCATGGTTCTGAACAACTAGTAATCATACATTTTTGACTCGTAAACCTAGAACTTTAAACTAGGCCTAGTTCCCACAAGTCTCCTGTAGCTCAGTGGTAGAGCATCCAAACTAGTAATCAAAAGGTCTTAGGCTTGAGTCCAGTTTTGAGAACTCCGTTTTTCTTTTAGTTAGTATGCCTGTTTCACTGACTGAAAAAATAAAATACATTTAAAAAGTGTATTTCTGTTTAGAAAAGTGCTAGTATCACAAATGATGAAGCTGGAGGAAACAGGTTTGTACAGTGTTGAAGGGGTTAGCTTTTGTGATCTGCAGGTAGAGCTGAACCTTGCATGATATTAATAAAGGGATTAATAAAGATTGATCAAAACATAACAATTATCACCAAGCCCCAAGTAACCCAGGATTGCCAGCTTTATAAATGTGTAGTAAATCCTGTTTTTCTGTGCATATTTCTTCAGGTCTCTGCCAAACGAGCACAGGCGTGGTGTCACTCAAAGAACGACATTCCATACTTTGAGACTAGTGCCAAGGAAGCAATTAACGTCGAACAAGCATTTCAGACCATTGCCAAAAACGCCTTGGCACAGGAGACAGAGGTTGAGCTATACAATGATTTCCCGGACCAAATAAAACTCTCAGGCGACAACAAACCTAAATCAAACGACTGTGCTTGCTGAACAGACTCAATTGTTAGCATAACTGTAGTTCTTGAAGATCTTGTACTAAGTCAAAGATGAATAATCTCCTTTGTGAAAGAGGTGCATTTCGTTTCGGTCACAAATGGTGTTCACACTGGTTGGTAATATTCAGTGTGGTCAAAGCTCATGGCAACCGGAAAATATAGCCTGTCTTGTATCGTACAGCAAGCGCACTCTGCTGCTCAGTTCTTTCTTAACCCTTTAATTTCCAAAGTACCAAGAGTTCACAAGTCATATTAAAGAAAGCTTCAATTTGCAAAATATTGTAGAAACAAATGTGACCACATGAAAGTATTGTTCAGTAGATTTCATTTGAATGGTCACACTGGAATTTCAAAAAATAGTAGATTGAATTAATTTACTCTGGGAGTGAAAGGGGTTTGAGAAATGCATTTTTATCCAAGTTTTTGGTGTGGAAAAATGTCACATTGTCTGTAGTGTTTCCTCGTGAATTCACATGGCAGGTTGCTAAAACCACTCTGGGGCATTTTTTCACACAGAAATACTGATTTGCCATACTTGATTTATAAATGCGCATAATCAATATTGAGAAAAATATTGTGTAGTGACTACATTGGTAGATTGTAGAATGGAACCTACTGTGTAATTAATAAATAAAGTGTAAAAGTTTGGTATAAAGATTAAGGAGAATCTTTCATTTCATAGAAGATGGGGTATAAGTGTTAAACTGAGATAATCGTTCACTCTGACAATGGGCTCACGCTCGAAGTGTCAGCACTTGGATCTCTTTACAGTGGCCAATTTACCTTTAGTTAGTCAAACATTCGTTTCTATTCCCTACCAACGCAGCACCGTAGTTTATTTACAAACTAACCCCCTTATCCATAATTTTAACAGCAATGCAGCTTTTCAAAAATGCTCCTGTCCATTTGCTGGTAGTTTTGTTCATGAAAATTTAAAGTTGAATGGAGGGTGGCTGGTAGAAACCTACCCGACGTAATTGTGCAATGGTTAAATTTGCTCTCCAAAAAATTGGTATTATAGAGTGTGGAACCGAATTAACCTGATGCAGGTCTTGTGATTCTGCATCATTGGCAAGGGCAGATGTGGGGATAAGTACCGCCCTCCCCTACAAGGAGTCAAATACACCAGATTTGCCTTATTTCAAATCCTAAATCAACTAGATGATATTGTTCAATGATGTAACACCAAATGTATGGGAGTCAGTCTGGAGAATTAACATTCACATCAAAGGGGGGGGGGGGGGGGGGTTCGCCGGCCCTACTATTTGTGATTTTCACATCAGATCGTCGAACACAAGAAAGAATAAGAATCTGCAAGGAATGAATCGAAACACGGATTTTAACGTTATTTTTTAAAGACTTCCAGTATCATACAACGTTTGTTTATCCACAGTGGCATTCTTTTGTTCTGCTAATACACGCACTTTCTTTTTTGTGGGTTACAACACAGAAAAATTTCTCGACGTTGTAAACGATGTCCTCGGAGGATGTCATGTCCACGAGGCCACCTTGCAATCCAGTTACTGTCACGAAAAAGAGTTCAGTAATTAATTATCATTTCTTTGTGGCGATGGTTACAAGCACTTGCGTACGTGAACGCGTTTTGACACGTTTTAGACGCGTTTCAGACGAATTTTTCATTTTTTTTTTTTTTTTTTAGCTTGTTCCTCAAAATCGATTGTGCATTCACTTCTAGCTAATCAACCCCGTCGTTCTTTAGAGTTGTTAGAATTTCTTCAAGACAATGGCTGATTACAAATGAGCTTGAGGAATTTAATGTCCTTCGCACTATAGGTGCAGCCATCCACCTCTGGAAACTTACGGAATTATACGGAAAGGTAGCGAAAGAGTGCAGCCAAAGTGGGAGGTTGTGAAGGAGGGTTTGATTTGTGACGAAAACTGGGCAAAATACAGCTATGATTCCACAGCCACTAGACCACAGAAAAAAACTATCTTCTGCATAATTGTTTTTCCCTGTCCAGGACAATTTGAAAATCTGCACTGTGCAATGACCTGCAATGGGCTAGCTACTTTAAGCGAGATCGGCCATGAGATCGAGTCTTCTGAACTTGTCCAAGTTGTAAAACGAACCCCTGACAGTACGACCGCCAAAAAATCTTCCATTGAGATCAACAAGAGCTGAAAGTCAAACAGAAAAGCTTGATGTATTTTAATTATTGTAGCGAGAGTCCGTTAAAGCGGGAATTTATTTCAGTCAAACGCCTGTAATGTATTTTTGAAAGGGATTTAGTTGCTGTCCATATTGTATACACTCACACCCCGATCATAGAGTGTATACAATATGCGAGCCAGCGAGGCATGCGAGGCAGACGTGCGAGGCGTGAGAGGCATGAACAAAACATGCGAGGCATGAGCAACCCCCAACATAAACTGCTAACCGTTAAGCTAACCGGAGAGCTATTTAAGCTAACCTGAGTGCTATTTAGGCTAACCGAAGTGCTATTTAGGCTAACCGGAGTGCTTTTTAGGCTAACCGGAGTGTTTTTTAGGCTAACCTGAGTGCCTCGCACGTCTGACTCGCATGTCTGGCATGCCTCGCTGGCTCGCAGATTCTGCATCCCCTCGGGGTGTCTTGGGTGTCCGTAATAGCGAGGTGTCCGCAAGGCGAGTCAGTTGACTGTAATGGGACGTTCTAAGAATTTTCCGCCACTCCCGGTGGAGGGGCAGATTCCGATAGGGCTCGGATTCTAAATACTTACTCCCACAGGTCCTAAATTCAATTTCAACAATTCCTATAGGGTTGTTTTATATCATTCCCATTTTCCTAAGAACCCAAAACTGTTTCATCACGATATAAAAATAGTAAATGCAGATTCCGAAAGGGTAATTTTCTTATTTTAGCGATTCCGATTGATTCCGAACCCCCCATTTGTGAGAGAAATCACGGATTCCGACAGGGCCCAATAGGAATATACCAAAATATGCCCTCCATAGGGGGGTGCGGATAAAAAATGGAACGTCACAATGGTACACCAAAAGGTTCGGTTCATTTGGTATTTCAGGGAATCATCTTATTTTGGAACCTATTCTTTATGTGTCTGGAATAAACGGAATACTCCAATCCTCTACTGACAGCAGAGGAAACAAAATAAAAGGATTGTAGTGTACAGGAAATTAAGCAGAACCGCGATATTCTTGGATTTATTTTGTTTTTCTTGCAATAGGGAGAACTCCGTTCTTTAAAGATATTTCTAAAAAAAGAATTGGAAACTTTCGCTCCTACGGCATTTAAACACTACAGTATTATTACAGAAGCATAAAGTTGTCAATGTTTACAGCCCACTGCCACGTTCACTTGCTCTAGATGACATACATAGATTAATAACACCTCCCTTTGTAGCTTGCGCAGTGACGGAATGAACATGTCGTCAGTTTAAAGACTACGAAGGGCGAAGAATTCATGGGCGAAATCGGGACTTTCGAGCGGGAAGAAATGTTCCCAGGGGCTCTTCTCCCCCGTCTTGTAAACTTCACAAATACCGATTTCGCCCATAAATCCTTCGCCCCATCCCGACTTTCTGCCCCTTGTGTGACCCCTTGTACGTCCTTACACTTTTGACTCTACTTTACTCTACCGTTAAATAAAGCAGAGATTTTTAAGAACAGACATTCACCTTTTATCGCGGACTCAACTCGCTGAAATTCCACAAAAATCCTCACCGTCTCCTCCTCCTCTACCACTCCCTGGGGAAACTGAATGAATGCAACATGAACAATGAGAAAGTGAAGGCTACAATCTGGGGGAGGGGGTGGGGGAATACTCCCCTATATAAGAGTTTCGTTTTTGAACCGTTTTGGTCTGAAAGTCCATTATAATTTAATATGTAAGTCAATTTTTCTACTAAATGTATTACCAATGTATTACAGTGAAAAATCAAAATGTATAAAAAAAAAAAGAAAGAAAGTCGAGGGTTCAACACGGCAAATTGCTACTTTGTCGCAGGGGATATAGCACGAAAATCTGGTCATCTGATTGGTCCATTTTGTTCACGTGATCGAAATACGGCTCTCTGATTGGCTATAGTCTATAACAACCCCCTTGCTACTACTGGGACTGAGACCTACCTCATAAATGATAACTTTAATAACTTCTCCATATTTAGCACATTCCTCTACAACTTCAGGCTGCAGATCATCATCCACTTCACCAGGACCTACCATGTTCTACAAATCAAAACGAGACCAGCCAATCACACAAATGGTCAACAGGCACCAACACAGCTGAACTCATCAATGTTTCCATTTGATAATAACGAGACAAACTCACTCTGAGAACAACAACTTTACTGGGATTCTTCATCACATTTGTCACCGGCTCTGTTTCTTTAAGAGCAGCCTTCGATTCTGTTGGCAAGGAGAGTTACGTTCAAAACATTGATTCTCCACAATTGATACCAGTACTGAGAATTTGGTGGTAGATAGGGAAAGTAAAAGGAAAGTCTACACATTTGGGAAGCAGGTGGTCCATTTAACCAATGCTTATAATAACTTAAGTTTTTGCCACCCCAAACATGTTGGCTACTAAAAATAATTTATTGTTGTTTACTTTGAAATGTGTACACATAGTCTATTTGAGGAATGGACCATACATCTTGTATTTTTGTTTGTTTGGAGGGAAGTCATTATTGTCGCCTAAGTGTAGCCGTACCCACATCCCGGGGAAAAACAGGAGGAGGGTGGGTGCCGCTACTGGTAGACTATCACTTTTGCTATATGAAATACACAGAGAGTTGGCACAAAAATCCCTAATGGTTAAAGCCCACTCTTTGTGTGAGCTTCTTCTCTTAGAATAAAAAAACAGTTGAACATACAGAGCATGTAAATAAGGGGAATTATCATAACCGTCCCATTTGAAACTTCAGAGTAACTGAAGGGTTTTCGAGCAAGACTAGCCAGTTAAGTCCATTTTTTTGCCTTAAAATTGAAATTGCTCTCAATAAGCCCTGTTTTCGCACATCAACATGCCAGAAACTTTGTTGCTTCATACATTTTGGAGCAAAATCTAAATAAACAAGAAATAGCTTAATATAAATTTTCTTGAAAAACCAAGCAACTTACGTAAGACACTGACACTCAACTCATTTTGTTGTTGTTGTTGTTCTTATGTATATGAGACTAAACCAAGTTAAGCAAAGCATTGATGGTTGTGCTCAAAAGAATTCAGTTAAGGGGGCAATACACCTAAATTTGAATGAAATTTGAAGAGGTTTTAAGAAGGGATGGAGGAAAGAAAATGATTTTTGGAACACTAACAGACAGTTGATACCCACGCAAGAGCACCCTGGGTTGCTAGTGGACTAACTTGGTATCCGTCTATTAATTATTAACTACAAATTCTAATTTTAAAACTTCACTAAATCTTCAATATTTCTTATTTCTCTTAATTTTACCAATCCTCCAAGAAAAACTACCCCTCCCAAATATACCCAAAAATTCACAAAATACCCCACAACACTTATTCACAATATGATGACAGGGTTTTTGGATTGCTTGAAATGCGAACGAGATATTTCCATTAAAGCCATGTCAAATGGGGGAAAAATGGCGTTCAGGTGTAACTCCCCCTTAAGGGCTAATTTCTCCCTTGTGTAGGTCGCTTGCGTTTTCAACAAATCTAATGAGCTCTTTAAAAAAAATTTCTGACATGAGAGCAGTGATGAAAATTTGAATGTTGATATCAGGCTACCTTTGTCTTGGTTGATAATTTTTCCTCCTCGCTTGCTTGTTTTTTCCACCTGTAGGCATGTGTTAATTCCTTGCTCCTGTTTTCCTAAACCTATCACAAAAAATGAGGTCTATTACAAAACAACTAAACTGTCAAAACTCAGAATTATAATATCTCTCAGTTAGTATGCATGGTGTCAAATTTTGCAGGCTGTATTTCATTGTACAACCCACTAAACTTCAACTAGTTTCCTTTCCCATGCATCCGATTAACCCCAAAGATGTAATAAATATCTTTCTAATCTTCATGCTCAGGCCATAAATCAAAAGGAAAAACTCAGTCTGTAACTTACAGTAAGGACCTCAAACTCGGTTAGTAAGGGGTCATTCTCATACCCAGAGTCCTCAGGCTCTTTGGCAAGAGGTTGGTCGCCAGGAGAGACTAAGGGAAACTGGAATTTCATTACAACATGATTTCTGCAGTAAAACAATGCAAGCTGTTACAGGGAAGCCAATCAAAAATAAATTCCAGTTCCCCAGAGTCTCTCCTGGCGACCAACCGCTGGCCAAAGGGCCTGAGGACTCTGGGTACGACATTGGTAAGAGGTATACATACTGGTAATTAAAACATTTAAACAATAATTTTTGTTTCTCGTTACCTTGCCCATCTTTCCACCCATATTTTGCCATTATCTGAGATGCCACAGGACTGAAAAGTGGAAATGACAACATTAACAACAACATACCAATAACCAACCTTTAGAACACTTGACAACAATAGAGCATTAATGAAACCTTTTTCAATCACAATATACAACCACTTTACAAATGTAAGGATAAGAGGAAAATATACCAGTAAAATTAGACAATAGAAGAAAATGCAACAAAAATTACAATGAAGGATGCAACCACGGAATTATGACAATAGCCTTACAGTTTGGTTGTGAGGTAACTTTGAAATAAGGCTATCTGTCTGTCTGTCTCTCTATCTATCTAACTATCTAAGTATTTAATTTATCTGTTTATCTATAAAGTTGTGTCTCTCCACTCCCAAGGATGGAACCGTCAATTTGCATTTGGTTTGCATGTTGTACATTGTATTTGAACACAATAATAACGAAGTTTGCACGATTGAGAGATGAATTCATAAACTAGAAAAATGCACTACTACTTTACGTTTCTGTATGCACGCTGAAATTATAGTAATTATTTACTGCAACTCAACTTTACTGTTATTTTTCTATAATAATTGCAATTAAGTTAAAGGTTAATTCAGGGTCTAAAAAAACAGCAACATTGAAAAACTCTGGCCTTTTCTATTAAAGAAAAGAAAAGAATGTTACCTGGCAGAAAAGCCAACTTTTGGTTTTTCCCCGCTTGAGACAGGCCACTGTTCTGATACTGGCTCTGACAGAAAAAATGTTTTGAGAAAACTGTTGTCTGTTTTAAAACAAAGAGAAAGGAACTACAGACAAAAATTTGAGTCTTTCAATTCCTTAAGCCAAATTTTTTTGGTTTAACCGTTTGAAAGGTGAAATTCACATTTAATGGTATGAGTAATGATATGGTATGCGCAGATCAAAAAGAGACATTTTCTGGAACAAAAGGACAACCTTAGAAGGTACTCCAGTTTTCCATTACATTTTAGCAATTTCTCTATTCCTCAGTTGTTTTTTGTGTGCAGAGGAAGAAAACTGTGTGCATAAAAACATGAATGGGATTTTCGAATACTCAGAATGAAATAACTGAGAAATAAAGAAACCATGAGACTAAGCATTCCTGAATTGACGTCACAACCCTAATATCTCCAGTCTCCCATCTTGTGAAGTATTGCACCCTACCGGAAGTGGAATTTGACGCTTATATATGCCTCATACTCCGGGAGGAAAATCGATACAGAGTTTTCTTTTTTATTTTCTTCGATTTTTGTACAAGAACAATAATTATATTAACGTTAATAAAATTTGATCAAGCAAATAAAAAAATTCTATCATATAATATACACCTAAGGTCATGAGATTACAGGAAACGATTACCAAAGACAAAGTCTTGGTGTTGAAGCTAATTCTACCAACAAGCACCTGACAAGAAATTAAACAGACCCCAGCTGTTCAAAAAATAAATTACTCTATCCAGTAGATAAATCCTTATCCACCGTATTTTTTTTGCTATACAGACCTCCCGGCAAGTAAATAAGCTACTATATTTTATGCTGCCCTTGGTTGTTCTGACACACATACAAAAGCAGGGCTCGAGACTAACGGTAGCCAACTAGCCACAGGCTAGTTGAAATGCAGTTTTGGCTAGTGGGTTTTGGGCTTTCACTAGCCAAAATGGCTAGTGAAAATTTCAGGCATTTTTATAGTGGAAAGAAACCGCAAATTGAAATCAACTCTGAGAGAACACAGCTAACAAGTACTCTGTTGACAAATATGAAAGTATGTGGAAATACTGAAATACCAAAAAGCAAACGAACGGTAACTCTTTTTCAGGCCTTTTCCGTAAGGAGCGACAAGCGACAGAAACTGTTTCTGCCAATAATTAGTTGCGCGTGAAAACACACATAACGTCACCATAGCGTTGATCAGCAATCGGGTTGCAATTTACATGAACAACGAGGTTGACTGGTCACGTACGCGAACGCTTTCAGAAAAAGGATTTGTTATTGTGGAAGTTGAGGAGTTATGATTATGAAATCCATTTAATTCCTATGTTTGCTAATTATAATTAAAGTAAAGTTAAATTACTTTAACAAGGGCGTGTGAATCGACATTTTTGGAAGGAATGTTTGCTATTATAAATAAACAACACGCCCGACAAGCTAACAAAACCAGTGAAACGTAAATCGAATGAATTTGACAATTTGTCTTGAACGGAACTAAATATAAAAAAATAAATAAAAACTAGGTGATATTTCTTTCATCTTTTTTAAACATATCTATTTGTATACAGTCCGTCACATTGCTTTTATGCAAATGTTTGTTGGGATTACGCGCCCAAATGAACATGTTTGAATGCCTGCCGATTGAGAAAAGGTCGTCTTTAGTTTCTAAATACGGTTCAAGATTTTAAATGATTCTCAGATTCTGACTCATCGAAGCTTATTTCGGACAACCTGAGATGCGTTCTTACTCAGGATGTGCAGTATATTCTCGACTTAACACATTGCACATCATTTTCTCTGGCTTAACGGGATGACAATAAAAAACCTGAAGAAGTCATGTCTACAAGTTTGCGACATTTTTTGCCTATCAACATTGTATAATTTAAAAGTTAAAATGTCTACCCTTCCGCAATTCCCCCCATGTTTGAAAGTTCTGGCCAGTAAAAATTGGTTTTGGCTAGTGAAATCAAGGTTGTCACTAGCCACTGGGCTAGTGAGAAAAAAAATTAGTCTCGAGCCCTGAAAAGCCCAATTTAATATGAGATCAAATGAAGGGGTGAGCAGAATAAGGCCCTAAATGACTTTTGGTGTAAGATTAAATCCTCCTTTTGTTTCACAAGTGAATGCAAGACAATTTGCAAGGAGAATCTAGTAATTTATCCAATGTCACTTATGGCTTTTTCCCAGGCACCCCTTAAAATACAATATTTAAATGAATATTTCAATACCTGACTCCTGCATAAGAGATGAAGGAGGTGCGATTGCTGCTCCACCGCCATAACGGTCACGAGACGGACGGCTGTTATAACTGTCGTCATCATCATCATTACCTCTGCGCCTTCCTCTATCTCTTCCTCTGTCTCGACTGTGGTAATCCCTATCACGATCCCTGTCTCGATCCCTGTCACGATCTCGATCCCGATCTCTGTCACGGTCTCGGTCCCGATGCCTTTTGAATTAAAGGTTAAAAAGACAGCACAGTGATGTTAAAAAACAAACAGATTGTGAAAGAAAGGTACATGTAAAATCCAGCAACAGGGAAAAGCAATGCTTACATTGAATAATAACTTTATAATAAGAATATTATTATTATTATTATATAAACACCAATGAAATACCAGGTGAGCTTTCGCGCGAAACATGTTATCTTTACACGTGACTACATATCAAATTGCGCCTTTTGCAATGATCATGATCAATCAATGCTCAATCATTGGTGTTTATATAATAAAAAGAACATTACATGGCCGCTTGGAGATACAAAGTTTCTCTTCTCAAAGAGAAATTTCATATCTCTGCATGGTCATAGTGGCAGGAGACATCTTGAAGTACACTAATATACGATAGAGGGAGCCCATTAATTAAAGCCTTGTGGTTTCTCATGGGCTTCTTCCCCACCTTCATTTTATCATTGTTACACTTGAAACTTGAAACAAGAAATTCAACAGTCAGATTAGTTGAGAATTCATACTCAAAGCATGTCCAGGGTTTCTTCTAGACTATGGCATTGCAGGATAATACATGTTACGCCACCAATCTATCAATTGTTTCATTCCTAAGTACTATGTGAGAATTTTAAATATCTTGGCCCCTATTCATGAAAAGCTGTTAGGCAGTCAGACTTGTGATCTGGAGGTGCTGGATTCAACTACCGCTTTACCCACAAGCTATTCTTGGTGGTCCCTTGTTCAGCTCCTGGGCTGTCCTTGTAAATAGCCGACTGATGTTCCTCCTGCCAGTAAGGAGGGATTTTTAACCTTTTCTATTGAACTTGGATTATTAATAATTATTTTGTTTTATTGTTTGAGCGAAGTGCCTGAAAACTAGCTTGTTACAGCTAAGTGCACCCCCACTATAAACAAAGCATTTACATTTTTTGGACACGTCCTTCTGGATGAAAGCTTTTCAAAAGCTTTTTTATAAGGTTTAAACCTTTTAAGCCCTAATAGTAATCAGCATCAAATTTATCCTTGTAATATCAATGCTTCTTCAACCCCTGTGTTCATGAGAATCAAGGATATGATCACCCAAGGTGAATTTTCTTGATATCTTAATAGGTTCTCCACAGTAGTTTTAATATAAGAAAAGTATGGGGACAAGATAGGAGAATTTGTACTTTTGATATTAAGGGTTAAAGGATTAAAACATTTGAAGTTGTTTGACTGTATGTTTTGTTTTTTCTTCATACCTTTCTCGATCTCTGTCATAATCTCGGTCTCTTGATCTCTCTCCTCTGTCCGTCCTCTCTGACCTTTCATCTCTTTCACTTCTATGATTTTCTTTGTCTTCCCGAAACTTCTGTTTTACAACTTCATAATCATTAGGCTTCATGGGGTCGTATTCATCAATAACTACAGCAAGTGAAGCTTCTGTCTCTATGAAGGGCTCTGGCACCTTATGTAAGTCAATATCCTGGGACATTAAATAGAATTAAGTTAATGTTCACGAGGATGGCATTAAATTGCCATAACAAATAGACCATATTCAAATCCTAGACGTATTAAACTGGAATGAGCTTGCACACAAGGCTTAAGCAGAGGAAGCTTTTCACATGCAGAATCTGCATATGAAAAGATACAGAATTTGATATATTCTTTAACAATTTTATACTCCCCCTTTAGATCAATCGGAAAATACAAATTGACGCATGTAAAGAAGGACCTTAAACACATTTCTAAGTGACTTTTGATGTACTTGGTCAAATTCTCCTTTTGTTTCCCAGGTGAATACAGAGCAATTTGGAAGGAAATTCTAACAATTTATCAGAAGTCACGTACGACTTTTTTGAAGGCACCCCTTCAAGTACTAGAATATGGATTATTTTGTCTTAATTGTTCTAATTTCAAAGAGAAAAAATCCCAAAGTAACACAGTGACAGTAAAAAAAATTCTTAAGTCACGGTAGTTCACTTCACTGGTGAAAACCAGTTTTCTTGCGTCAAACTTTTGTTTGACATTTGTGATTTATAGCTTACCAGCATTTCCCTGCCATCAATATCACTGGAATCCTGAAAAGAAAACAATTAAAAATAATTGTAAATTTCTTTTCACCACTTTCTCTATTCATTCTTTATTTAATAAGCAAGTAGTAAAAAACCAAAAGTTTGAGAAAGTGACCTGCAATCACTGACAAATGCCTTACAAATGCCTTACAAATGCCTTACTTCTGAACAGGAAGGATATAGGTCTACAATCACAGAAATTAAAAAAATATGAACTGGGCTGAGAAGCTAAAAGTAACAAAGAAATATCACAATGTTGCTAACTGTAAGTTTGCCAAAGCCATGTAGTAATCCAAAAAACTTACTTTTATCACAAGATTGATTAGTATGAAATAAAGTTTACATTGCCGCAGCCATATTTACCTCCACATCTTCAGCTGGTCTTTTATTCCCCAAGACTACTTGATTGACAGATTTTGTTTTCTGTAATGGAAAACAATTTACAAAATTTGACATTCTTACATAAACTTAATAAATAGCACCTTGCTTTCACAAGGCCAAAGTTTCCTCCATTCATTTTATTTATATATTATTTTATTTTAAATTGTTACAAGTTGTAAGTTACCTGGAAACTACAACGTAGGCTTACTTTTCATAATAATTTGTTACATGAAGCCGTTTCAGATTCAAAACAAACATCACTAACTACCGACTGACGAGGTCTTTCCACAAAACTAGTTTAATGCTATTTATTGTCGCATATGTAAATAATAATTGTGTGCAGAAAGTAAAATTAATGCAAATTACTTATAATAGGTTTTTCGTGAACAGGATTATGTTATTGTGAAAGGCATATAATAATTATATTTTCTCTTACAGACGACAAGACTGGTTTTGTCTGGGCAACTTTCTTTCTCTGTAGCTGAGTCTGTAGAAGCTTGTAACTTGATGACCAACCCGCTATAAAGAAAATCATGGAATGATCAGGACCAAAAAATAAGTACTAATGAGTCGACCTCAATGTTTGCAAACATTGGAATTAACTTACACTGCTGCTTAATATAGGCACATTAGAAGAGTTTTTATGCCGATCGTGGCAATTTTGCACTCCACTTCCTTGGCGCTCACCATTCTGGAAAGCCATGTAACAACATAGCATACCATAAACTGCGCTTATAAGCACCCTCCACCCCCTCCCCCCCCCCCTGATTATAGGCCCATCTACCTGTAAACCATAAAACACATCTGATTACATGCCCCCTCTAGTTTCGTTTGTGTCGTCAGTTTTAAATTTGTTCCAAATATTGGCGTTTGCTCAATAAAAAAACCAGTAAATGAAAAATGTATTTCGATTAAAACTGCTATTCCTCGTTTCCAAACGATTTTTTAATTCAGCTTATAAACCTCCCAAATATAAACCCCCCTGTTTATATGCCCATCTAAAACCGCAAGTACAAACTATTTAAGTTGTATAAGCCCAGGGCTTATAAGCCGGACTTTATAATAGGTCTGATTGGTTAAATTAATTGGTGGCAAGCACACAAAATCGCAGGAGCTGGTACTCTAAGCAAATGACAGGAAATTTAATTGCGAACATCTGAGATGTATACTTTGGTGATTTTATACAGGATCATGGTGATTAGCGAGAACCCCCCCTTTCAGTATCAGGCAGTATCAGGCACACCATTTTTACCAAAATTTCCAGTTTATCTGGATGATAAACAGGAACAGGAACATACAAAAAAAAACATATATACAAAAAGTTTTCAGAATAAATGGATGACCTTCGGATACTCCTGACCTCTTTTTTAATTCCAATTGGTTACAATGGAAATAACTGTCCCATTAGCATAAAATTTCCATTTTATTGCCTTCTTTTGCCATCACTGTGCCACAAAATGCTTTTTGATCAACCAATGAAATTGCAAGTTTGGAACGACTGGAAAAAAAGTCTTTTCATTTGACACAGAGAGTTTCCAAAAATTTCCAACCAATGATTATGGCTACATTACTTGCAAAAAAATTCGGACGTTAAAATTTCGAACATTTTATTTCGGACGTTTAATTTTCGGACACTTTTTCCCTCATTTTGGACAATTTTCCGACAAAAATTTTGGACACTGCGCTGAAACATGCCTAAAGTAAATTTACAACGAAACAACATGAATTGGAGGTACAGGCTTTCTCCAATTGCAAAGGGAGGGCTTGAGATAGTCCTCCGAGCTACGTTTAAAATTGAAGACATCAAGCAGTTTCTGCTTCTTCATCTCAAAGAGCTTATTCAAAAGAACTATGAGCTTCTTGATCTATCACCTCGGTCACCGACGGCTACAGATGAAGAACGACACGCTCGTGACAATGAAGAGGACCTTTCAATTGTGTTGATTGATGATGATGAAGATGAAGAGGATTAGCACCACTGGCACTGGCAATGCAATTACTGTATCATAAAACTGGGCTAGGGTCGAAGATTAAAATATAAATTGCAAAATTAAATGGAATTTATCTATGTTTTTGTCTTTCATAAAAGAAACAAATATTTTCCTTTCTAGTGATAAAAAGAACAGCTGAGCAAAGCCGCCTAATCCAAATTCTAGCCATATCATGTACATTGGCTTTGAATATGTGATACCGTCGCCCAGAAAGTACTTTTAAAGTTTTATACTATACTGTAAAAATTTCGGACGCTTAAAATTTCGGACGCTTAAAAATTTCGGACGGTTTTATTTTCGGACACTATTTTTGTCCGAAATTAAAGTCGTCCAAAATTTTTTGCAAGTAATGTATTTGGAAAGCACCCCAGGCCATTTTTGCTGACTGCTGTGATTGGTGTATTTACTTGCCTAGTGCATCGCTAGCTTTTGGCATAGCCGTGACAAAAGCCATATTGGTGGCAATGTTTAACATGCCAGTAGGTGATATAATTATAATGGCCTGAAGTGTCCTCTGCGGCACGAAGAGGATATTAAGTGAGTAAGTAGGTGGTACATTATGTTCCAATCAGCCAGACAACCTGGTTTAATCAAAAGAGTTAAAGTGATACACATACATTTTACACTACATGAGATCTCTGAAGAGACTAGAGTTTTCTGGTTTGAATGACTCCACAAGCCTACAGCTTTTATACTCTACCGATCATGTATAAATAAAGGTTATCTAGTGTCTGAATTTTGCTTAAACAATATGAGATTTTAAAGGCATAAGCTTAAATATACATGTATCAGTAGTAAGCTTTCAGCTGTGCGTTAACAAAACGATAGGGTGAGAGTGTCGACAAGATATTTCATCACTGCATCACTTCACATTTCTAAGCATCATACTGTGTTTATTCCTTGACTCAAACCATTTCTTCATGTCCACTATAAAGGATTTGAGCTACTACAAAATGAAACTTTTCTGTGCGGCATACATCACAAGCTTATATATTTTGATCTAGGATACTTTGAAACTAAAACTACAATTAACATCACAAGAAAATGACAAATTATAAATCAAAAATTGCAAGTTGACTCACAAAGCTTTGTAATGTCTGTTCCTTCCGTGGAATTTGACTGCATTGGGACGCCATCGATGTCGACTCCATCGTAAAGCGACATCTTGTTCCTCAACACTCGAGGAGGACAAGCTTGGTAACCGCACATATGATCCAATATGGCGACTAACCCGTAGTAGGTTTTGTTTACTACCTAAAAACTGAGCTTTTTGCAACCGTTATAACATATTGTGCTTATAGATGCGTGGTAGAACATATCTCACTTCTTTTTAATGCGAATTTAGCCGTATTTTTAAAGCATAGAAAGGATGAGGAACTGTTGCAATGTGAAGAAAAGTTTTCTTCCCTTCTGGGTTATCAGACGAACCTGAAACGAAGTTGACATGGAAATTGTGTCAGAAGGAAGGTTAGTTTATTCTTCCTGTTATTTAGTATTCAACCCTTTGAAAGGTCCCTCTTTCTGAGTGTATTCTAGAAGAAAAATCTACCCTTTTTGAGGGGATTAATTTATTTCTTTGGGTTGTAAATTGTTTTCAGTTTGGAGTCTATCAGTAGACCTGCAAGCTGTGACATAAATACAAGAGCTAGCAGGGATCTGAAGTCATCTCACGTAAGTATGACATGTTCTTCAAACAATGTGCTACTACAGTTGTATTGGAATGGTTAAGTATCGCTCTAATGTTGTTTCACTGCTCTTTTTGCAGTTAAGGAAAATTATGTGTTTACAGGGCAACCATATAATGTACATTAGCTACAATCGTGGACAAAACTGATAAGAAACTGTTAGTTAATCTCCAAATTCGAGCACTACAATGATATGTCAACCACGCAGCCCCCCCCCCCCCCCCCCCCCTCCCCCTCATCAATGTTGCTCTGTCGCTGAGAAAAAGGCTGGGTCATCATCCGGCCTTCAGAGCAACATTGAGTTAGGGGGAGGGGGGAGTGAAGGTCTGTTACTTTCCAAGCGGTGTTTTCTTTAAGGTAGATTGAAATATATGTGCAAAATTCACAGTTTTCTTAATGATTTTTGTTCACGATTGTAGCTATACATGTAGTATGTTCCATTTGGATTTCCAGTGAAAAAATAGCAGAGAACCCTCCGTGTTCACTACCACCTCACAGTGGAACACATCTGTGCTTTTCTTCCCTTTAAGCCCTAACAGTGATCAGCATCAAATTTCTCCTTGTAATATCAATGCTTTTTCAACCCCTGAGGTCATAAGAATTAAGGATATGATCACCCAAGTTGAATTTCCTTGATATTTTAATAACCTCTTCACAGTACTTGTAGAAGAAAAGTATAGGGACAGGATAGGAGAATTTGTTCTTTGATATTAGGGGTGTAAGGGGTTAACTATCACTTGTAGTAAGTCGTTTGATGACTCTTCCAGAAACATAGCCAAGTGATGGGATTCCTAGAGGAGCTTCCTCCAGAGGGTAAGGAAAACCGGTTTTTAATAAAGCTAACTGTAAAAAAGTTTTAGGAAAGAATTCAGCACTGCCCCCATACATTACAGCGAAATGAACTCAACCGGGGCCACTGAAAAAACCTACACTTTGAAATGTTCTCGTTTTTGATTGGTTTACAATCTACCAAAGGCAGACTCCTTTGTTGTTAACGTGACCTGTGATTGGCTGATCGATGTTGGGTGGCCCCGGTTGAGTTCGTTGCACTGTAATACATGAACCACTGCCATGCTTTAAATTAGATTTTACGGACAGATCAGTAAAATATTGTTAATGGAACGTGACTTGCGTGCGTTACTCGTTCTCAGTGAGCCATTCATAGCGGGTTGTTTTCAATGGAACTACTGTGTTAGTCATGCTTCCAAGGTCAGCAAAATCAATAGTTTCGTTGTAGCTTAGCTCACAACATTATGGCTTTGTTGTCCTTAGCTTATTGTAACATTTATTTGCATTGGCCGAAAGTATTAAGGCCTCATCCATAACTTGTTAAGTACACGTGTAAAGCCAAGCTGCTGTATAGTACAGCTTAAACTACTGGCTAAGTAAGCAGACACTGTCTAGCTATAAAAGCCCAAGCAAACTGTTCAAGGTTCAATTTGCAGTTCTGTTGTGCAGTGTACTCACTATTTGCTGTCAATTTGTAAAACGTTTTTTCCCTCCCACCCTCCCATTTGCGGATGGGTTGTTTGCGTTCCTTGCTTTAATAAACTACCATTCAGCTCGTGGTGCTGGGGAGATAAGTGAGGTTGTTTTTGTCATGCAAACCGGAAGTCGCATTGACTAACCTACCGCAAGGCAGTGTTCCCCTCAATAACGCCAGCTTGAGTCGTTATCTTTGTTTGTTAAGTATTTCGCGCATACCTTTAGTGCATATCGCTGTCGCACTACGTTCCTCAGGAAAAGGGACAATAACCCTCTATCAATAACGGTGAGCATGAATAGAGTTATATAATGGGTAACAAAGTGTATATACCTCTTACTCACTGAGTTTGAGGTCCGTACTGTAAGTTATGAATCCTCGTCTTTTCCCGGTGATTTATGGCCCACGCATGAAGCATCTTACAATGTTTTTTGTTTTGTGTAGTTGTTGCAATAAACCTAGATGAAGATGTTGACTCAGGAGATGACCTGGTAGGTAGAACCATTATTTTTCCTTTCACATTATATTAATTTGTACTTCATATTGATCAATGCAATGGGTGATTTCAATAAACATTAAGGCAGACAGCAATTGTTTTAAAACATTTTTAAATGTTTGGATGTTGAAGTTAATTATGTGTTGGAAGGTAACTCTAGCCTAACCCTTCGTAAATCTGTGTTCTTTTACTTGTACCTCTGTAGCAGATCATATCTCCCATGGAGGATGATGTAGTCATTGAAGATATATTTGAAAGGAACATAACAGCACAGAGCAGTGTTACTGATGAAAATGTAGATGAAGAAGAAGATGATGCCATGGAAGAAAGCACAGCGGACAAAAATGGTCATGTTGTCAAACATACAGAGACTGAGGATGAAAACAGTCTGGAGGCAGAACTGGATCCCAAAATAAGGAAAGGATTGGAGAAAATACGGAAACTGGATGCAATTCTAGCAGATAAATTAAAGGTATTAAAACTGTCCACTGAGGTTTGCATTATCGAGAGTTATGTTTGTATTATTTAGTCATTATATTTAGTTTTTTTTAGTATTTACTAGCCATATTTATGTCTGTTATTATATTATTATATTATCTCATTCTTATTTCAGATTTATTCATATTGTAATGTGCATTTGATCAAATTATTTGTTAATC
Source organism: Pavona decussata (assembly GCF_977016875.1). Taxonomy (NCBI): domain Eukaryota; kingdom Metazoa; phylum Cnidaria; class Anthozoa; order Scleractinia; family Agariciidae; genus Pavona; species Pavona decussata. The sequence continues at coordinate 2,161,767 of NW_028145628.1, read as the reverse complement.
TGCGCAATAGAAATATTAAATTATGTAGAGGCTTATTATACCACTTGACTGGTCAGTCCAATCAGTTACATGTAAAAATAATTATTACAAAAAGTAGGGAAGTAGGGACCTACTTGTGTTTGAGTTTGAAACACAAGGAAGGGGAAGCTGTAGACACAGAGGGTTTTTCTCCAGGTTCTCCAGTTTTCTTCCCTCCACTAAAACCAACACTTCCAAATTCAATTTGACCTGGAATGTACAGACACCTTTTAAACAATTTTCTCAGTGGAGAGGTCTTTGGTGCTCATTGGGTAGACAAATAGCCTGTGTAGTCAGCCACTCACTCCCATTAGGAAAACAAATTACGTTTACATTTTTTTAATCTGCTTGTTGTCATTGAGATAATAATGTGCAATATTTTATTCTTGCAACAAACAGAAAGAAAAAGATGTCAAAACTCACCGAAAGCAACTGGAAAAGAAATGGAGAGAAGAAATTCTCCAACTGGACCAGCTAAGAGAACAGGAAGGACATGGAAAAATTGAGCTGGGTGTTGGTCATCTATTGGCTCTTGGTCCACCAACTGATGAGAACCAAACAGGTAATCTGTTAATGAGATCATTATCATCATATCATTAATAATAATAATAATAATAATAATAATAATAATAATAATAATAATAGCCGTTTATTCACAAATCCAAGTGACAAGGAGATAAATGAGGTTTTCCCTTTCTAGTTTATCTCCTGATAAGAAAATAAATTAAAACATTAATTATTTACAACTGTTTAGAATACTTTACATATAAAATACTTTTTGAGTATTTTCTTTATTTCCTCCACTTAGCACATAATAACATTATGTTAATTAAAATATTAAGTTTGTAAATTAATATATTACATGTACTAAAGAGGAGGGGGGGAGCACATCTAGGTTAACTAATATTGTGCTCCTTACTTCATTTATTATTATGATAAATGAGAAGAATAGTTAATTTTTGTACATTGAAAGTGACCTGGAGAAGTTTTCAGAAGACATCAGCAGCACTTACAAAATGAAAAGGCTGGTTTCTCTTGAAAGGTACTCAAGAGATTTTAATCTTCGTTTCTACAACAACCCAGAGACTGCTGCAACTGAACTGAGAAGAATTTTCTTACCAAACATTTTGATGTTACTGCCTCTTCTTCATTGTCATTTTTCACCACTGGGGATGGGGGTAAAAAATATTTTTCAGTGTATTTAAGAATTATGTGCTGAATAAAGCCTGAATAAAGCCTAAGGTATATTGTTAAAATAAGTTTAATATTTTTAACCTTGTACTTGAACATTTGCATCACACAACTTCAAAAATCTGCTTTTTGACTCTAACATAACAGGAGTAATATGCAGACAGAGTAGGTCCAAGGAAACCTGGGAAAAATTAGTGTGAGCTAAGAAAAAATATATTTTTCTGTTGAATATAAAATTACCAGCTTCCTGAATTACTGAATCGCCTAACACAACATCAGATTACATAAAACCCAAAAAATCTTGGACGCTTATTTAATTTTCGATAAAAAGTTGTTCGAAAATAAACCTGTCCGAAATTTTTTGTTGTCCATTTTTTTTTTTATTTTGTCACCTTACTTTGTATTTATTTAGTAGTTCCTTGTATCATGGTATCTGAATTTTGTCCAAAATCAAGAAAATTCAGTCTGAAAGTTGTCCGTCCAAAATTAAATGCATCTGAAATTTTTGCGGTTTAATGTACATCACTACCTACATGTAATACAGTTTAAAAACTTTACAGAACAATAAATAGTTGGAATACTCATCAAGAGCTCTCACTGTGTTTATTAATTCATTATTAACATCAAGCTATACACAATAACTTTTAATTTGCTTTTCAGATGAAATTGAATCAGTCCCTACCACACCATTGTTTGCTACTCAGCCTCTTGTTAAAGAGCGTGACAACATCTCCTCACCTTCAGACAGAGGTACGTGTGTTTGGCACTGTTGCATGAGAATAATCAACAACAAATGATATGCATTAAAAGGACCCTAGTCAACCTTCGCCATTTTCGATGCCATTGAAATTATTGATATTGCATGGTGAAGCGAAGTTGTGTTCCTGAAGGTATGTTTCATTATCTTTTAATTAGTAGTTTCACAGTGATTTTGTTCATTTCGACATGCTCCGAATGAAATATCATAGCCAAACTCTCGCATATAAACAAAAACAAAGGTGAAAGAAATGTGATGGTAAATTTCCAGCCTGGTGAATGAATGAGAATGATGATTATTCTAGAAAGTGACGTCACTTTCTAGAATAATCATCATTCTCATTCATTCACCAGGCTGGAAATTGACCATCACATTTCTTTCATATACCACACGTTCGACATTCAAATCCTAGCAGTATGCAGGATGTTTGTCCCATGAACCTAGTTTAATGGCCTTAGCTCCCACGAGTCTCCTGTAGCTCAGTGGTAGAGCATCCGAACTAGTAATCGGAAGGTCTTAGGTTCGACTCCTGATAGGAGCACTCAGATTTCTTTTTTCCGAGTATGCCCGCGTCACTTTCTAGAATAATCATCATTCTCATTCATTCACCAGGCTGGAAATTTACCATCACATTTCTTTCATATACCACACGTTCGACATTCAAATCCTAGCAGTATGCAGGATGTTTGTCCCATGAACCTAGTTTAATGGCCTTAGCTCCCACGAGTCTCCTGTAGCTCAGTGGTAGAGCATCCGAACTAGTAATCGGAAGGTCTTAGGTTCGACTCCTGATAGGAGCACTCGGATTTCTTTTTTCCGAGTATGCCTGCGTCACTTTCTAGAATAATCATCATTCTCAAAAACAAAGGTGTTGCTATCTAGGGCCCTTAAACTAACATACATGTAGTAAATGAATCAGAACTCTTTCAAGAAGCCAGCTGTGGACACTAGGAGCATCAGGTAAGGAATAATTGGTTTAAAAATTATTGATAAACAGTGATGGCTGTATGCAAATGTTAAGCCCTTCCACTCCCATGATCTGAATGTTATTCTCTTAACTGACTGCCATACATTTTTTTAGAAAGTCAGTTCACAAAATTTGGTGTTACATCATTCAACAATATCACCTAGTTGATGATTTTCTTTATTCTCATCACCTGTCTGGTTAACAATGTGTTGATGATGTAACAAGAAATTACACATTGATCACTCCTGGGAGTGAAAGGCTTTATATTTAAGTCAGGTCTGGGTTTGTGGAGCTCAGCAAGAGCACATCAAAAGTAATGGATTTATACTGCAGTATACATGAAATTCATTAAGTCTGTGACGCCAAACACAGCAGATAACTTAACTTAACTTGTTACTCGATCATGCCTGATAAACTCTAACTTATGGTACAGCTGGATTGTTCTTAGGTATCAGCTCCAGTTGTGATTCATGGGCAGAACAAGATATTGATGAAGTGGAAAGTAAAAACTCGAAAAGGACACGCAAGAGAAAAGGAAGTAAAAAATCCAAAACAAAAGGAAAAGAACAGAATTTTGTGAAGCGGAACATTGAGGTACGTAGTGGATGTCACACAGCTGCTGTGGTTCTTATGTTTAACGTGCCGTATTAAAAGTTACGCACACACCAAGATGGAAAAGGTAGTTTGTATAGTTACAAATGCTTCTAAGTTTAATGTTTGTCAGACATAAGAGTGATAAAATAAGACTTAAGTAAATGTTGTACATCTGCCTCTATGATTTGGCCTTTGTACAAATATTAAAGCCATAATGAATGCTGAATGGGTAATTTTTTTTCTTAAAAAAAACTTCATATCACCTTGCGGTATTTTCAGAACGCCCTGCAGCTTTGATCCAAACACACTGATAATGGAAAATCTAAATATTACATTTTCGGAACCTGTAGTTTGTTCACCAAACCAGATTAAAAACAGCTCTTTGACTATTACAGATTCACATGTTAATATATGATGACTGTTTTTGTTTTAAGCTGGCTGCCGATGCAGGGAACGTGATTCCAATGACTGAAGCAGAGAAGAAACGTTTGGACGAATTACTGTCAGATGAAACAGATCTGCTGATGGTTGAGGTAACTTCCACAACAAGACTGTTTGAACATCCAACAAAATTCTGTAGTGTCTATCAAAGTACATGTGCTGAGTCTTGGTGTCCTTAGCCTACATAGCAAGCATTTTATTTTCGTTGGGTTTTGTGTGTTCTTCACTTTTTGGCTGCGCCAATACCAGGGCAAGAGCAAAAGAAACAGAGGAGGGGTAATTTTACCCTCCCCCTTCCTCAGTTGTTTTTGCTCTCGTCCCAACTTTGCGTGTTCAAACAGCGAAAAACTCATACAACGCCATGAAAAAACTTGCTATGCATGCTATGGTGTCCTAAAAGGGGCAGTGTCACCTATTTTTAGTCTCACTTTTTATTAATTTTATGCCAATGATTCTGTTTTGTCAATAGTTACCCTACTAGTACATGGAAACTAGTATTAATTTTCTGTGGCTGTGGATGGCTAGAATGGAAATGAATTGCACTTTGAAAAAATTAGCCACTTTTTCTTCAAGTTCTTCCTGTGTATTTTGAAGAATTCGCTTAAAAAATATTATCGATCACCTAATGTATTCTTTTTCCTTCGGATTATCTAAGAGCAATTTCATGTTAGACAAAAAGAACGTTGTAAAATATTTGAAAAGTGTTGACCAAAGCAGATAAAAAAATTCATTGGCAGTGCCCCTGAAAAGGAATTCAATGAGTAGCGAAGTACATGTCATAGTTTCGCTGAGTCTGAAAATTTTATAGGTGTTGTATGGAAACGGGCAAGTTTTGCCCGTTTCCATACAGACGTCTGCAAAAATTCCTGAATTTACGGAACTGTATTTTCGTTATTTTAAGGTACAAGACTCTAAAAGCTAAAGCTTGGCTTTATTACTAATTTTAAAGTCCTCTTTTCAGCAGTGTCAATTAACAAATCAACGGCAGTTTTTTATGGTCTATACTCTAAATAGACCATAAAATGACGTCATAAAACGTTCAAAACTCAAGTGGAACCACGAGCCACAGGCGAATGGTTTCACTGCCAAGTTTTGAACATTTTGTGGCTTCCTTTTATGGTCTGTAAAATAGTAGACCAGTTTTTTTACAATAACATGGAAAAAGTACGAGCGGAATTGGCTGAAAGCGCGCGCGTTACATCTGACGTCGCTTTTGTTGTCTGTACTCTTATAAACAACAGCTACGAGCCAAAAAGCGCGCGGGAAATTTGACAGTTATTGTAAAATGTTTTTTCTTTATCTGGCCCCAGTTGTTCAAGGAGCGGATAACTTTATCCACTGGATAAGTCGCTATCCAGCGGAGCACTACTCTAGCTAACGCTTTTGGCAAGTTTTCCAGACAATTCCATACTTAAATTTGACATATGCTTCTACTCTATTCAAAAATTATAGGGCTATCGGGAAAATCCTGCTCATATTTTGTCTGCCGGATGGCGACCTATCCAGTGGATAAAATTATCCGCTCTTTGAACAACTGGGGGCTGGGCTACATCGAAATTTCAAATACCGTGATAAAGGTCTCTGACTAAAGGTTGATTTCCACTGACGCGTAAATTTTACGTGCGTACAGACGTAAATCCGTACGTAAATAAAATAAGAAGCGATGTGTGAGCCGCGTGCGCGCAAAAAGTTGAACAACGCTCAACTTTTTACGCTTACGCAAGCCGTTCATACGTCGCTTCTGATTTTGTTTACGTACGTAAAGCCAGCTAAATTTACGTCTGTACTCACAACAAAATTTCGTCTTAGGAAACAACATAACGTGATAACCTTTAAACTAAAAGTCTGTTTTGCTGATGTAATTAATCTATTTTTTCCTAGAATGCATATTCTGAAGGATTGTCCGCTCTGCCCGCTGGTGAAGGCTTCACTTTAGATAGTGAATCAATAGCATCGCTTGCTGATATAGACAGGTGTTGTTTAAATTCTGATGGCCGTTAGTACACGTTCAGCTTCTTTTCTGAACCTAACCCCAATCTTCTCCGTGCGTTTTCTATTTGTTAGAACTGGCCGGCCCGGTGAGTTCGTAAACGGACTGTTCCAATTTGGAGAATAAGCTTTATTATAGTCCTTCGAATTTCTTCAAAATTGCGCGTACCATTTTCGAAGCAATTATTTTTCAAGATTTTGCAGCACCCTCCCTTTAAAATGACACATTCGGTTTACAGACTGGCTGGTCAAGCCGGCCAGTTTTGCGGACAAACGGAAAGCGTCCTCCAAATCTGCTCCCTTTCCGTTCTCTTTAATGTTTCCTTCTCCGTCATCTTTGTGCTATGCCTTCTGAACACCTCCAATTACACTCTTTTTTATATAACAACGTCTAATTTTGAGGCTGAGGCTGAAAGTTCTTATTATTTTTCGCAATTTGAGCCTGAAAAGTTCTTAAGATATTCTTATTAAAGTTATCTGTTATAATATTTCAATAAATCTATGAGGACGTGACCAAGACACCTATTATTTGGGTCAATTGGACAATAAAGACTGAATTTTTACCTGTATTATTTTATCCGTATGTATACTTTTCATTTTAAAAAAAAATTTGTTCATAATAAAAATGTTCTTAACTGACTCTCAGCCTGGGTAATGTTCTTAGTATGTTCTTAAATTTTAGTTAATCTCAGCCTCAACGTTCTTATAAAAAAAGGTCTTATAAGAAAAGAGTGTAATTTGGTGAAACGTCAGGAGATAAAAACGTGTTTTGTTCTTTGTAGTAAGCTCCAGGATCTTGTACCTCAGGAAGAAATGGACTTGCTCAGCACCCAGGAGTCTTGGAAACCTCTTGGACAATTAGAGTATTCTCCACAAGTAATGCTAAATTATAGTCAGTCTAATTAATTATTGCCCCCGCAGTGTTTTGGCCCCTGAGGAGGCTCCTTAGAAGCCCCCGCGTACGTAGGTAGTTGCATACACCTGAAGCAGAGATACCATTTCCACGACTGAAAAAACGGACGACGATGAAGTATTACATGTCTGACTAAAGACCACAAAAGCGCCATCTTGTTACGTCCACTGCAGGATACCCGTGCAGGATAACATAGAATAATAATATTTAATTGTTTTCAATCAGCAAAAAAGCGGGGGCAGATTTAGTGAGAACTATTACCAGTTGAAACTTCATAAATTATTATACATTTTCAGGTGGGATCAAGGATGCAAGATGTTGAGAACATTGGTAAGTCAGTAATGTATTCCACTATCTGCCAAAGAGAGGTCGGCTGTTCCTTGTAAACAAATGTTTGGTTTTGTCTTCGCGCGGAGCGCGAATTACGCCTCGCGCTTGCCTCCTCTCGCCTGAAAAACACAAAACAATGCCTGTTCTTTTTACCACTCTTCTGCGCTCGCCTCGCGCTTGCCTCCGCTCACCTGAGAAACGCAAAAAAATAATAATAATAACGCCTTTTCTATAGTCTAGGTTTTATCAACAGAATTGATAAAGTAATTTGGCCACCGTAAAAAGATTCGAGTGCTGATGTTTTGAGCGTTAGCCCTTTGTCAGGTTTTTTCCATTTGCTCTGACGAAGGGCTAACGCTCGAAAGGTCAGTACTCGTATCTATCTTACCTTATCAACTCTGTTGATAAACCAAACATTCGTGTCCACTCCCCCACCGACGCAGTACCACAGTTTCTTTACAAACTAATAAGTAAGCGAGTAAGTAAGTAAGTACCGTATTTACTCGAATAAGCGCCGCCCTCGATTAAGCGCCGCACACGGAGCAGACTGGTTAATAAGCGCCGCCCTCGATTAAGCGCCGCACACGGAGCAGACTGGTTAATAAGCGCCGTCCTCGAATAAGCGCCGCAGCTCCGGTGCGGCGCTTATTCGACTATTTCCATAAAATAATAAAAATACACTGTAATCCCTGCAATGCAATTCTAAGCCAGCAATGGGAATTTATTTTCATGAATAGACTAAAAGTGATGTTTTTCAGTTCGAAGTGAGTATATCTTGATGCTCTTTCATTCAGTTCGCTCTTCAAAATGTTCGCGTTCTTCAGTTCTTGCGTGAAGGCTGTAAACTTTGCCGGTACGACAAGCCCAACCTCCCTCTTTCTCTTCCCTGTAACTGTAGCAGTAAGGGGATTGTCAGCGGTTGCTGTACTCATGAAGGAAATTAATTTCGTCAATCAAAATGTTTTGTCTTTGTGGTATGAGCCTTTTAAATAAGAGCCGCCGTCGAATAGACGCCGCCCTCGAATAAGCGCCGCACGCGAGACACGAAAAATTAAATAAGCGCGGCGGCGCTTATTCGAGTAAATACGGTAACCTTAATTTAAACACGTTCGTCAGCGCCAGGGATTATGCCAAAAGGGCAAAAAAGTCTCACGCCCTCAGAAACCTGAACTTTAATGAAGAGTCACCACAAACGGGCTGTCCCGAATTGACAGCGATTTTGTTTTTTATTAATTGTTATTAATTCTGTGTATTTGTTTTATTGTACATATTTCACCTTTTACTGACCACACTCAATTTTAATAATTTTTCAATTACTTATAACACGGCCCCATAAGCTATATTTGCTTTTAGAAAACCCGCCATGATTTAAGGGGGAGTTACTCCTGAACGCCATTTTTCCGCCACTTGACATGGCTTTAATGGAAATATCTCGTTCGCGTTTCAAGCAATTCAAAAACCCTATCATCATATCGTGAATCTGTGTTGTGGGGTATTTTGTGAATTTTTGGGTGATTTTTGGGTATATTTGGGAGTAGTAGTTTTTCTAGAAAGATTGGTAAAATTAAGAGAAATAAGAAATATTGAAGATTTAGTGAAGTTTTAAAATTGGAATTTGAAGTTAATAATAATATTAATAGACGGATACCAAGCTAGTCCACTAGCAACCTGGGGTGCTCTTGCGTGGGTATCAACTGTCTGTTAGTGTTCCAAAAATCATTTTCTTTCCTCTATCCCTTCTTAAAACCTCTTTAAATTTCATTCAAATTTAGGTGTATTGCCCCCTTAAATAAAAGTTGTTGTTGTTGTTGTTGTTGTTGTTTAATACAGGTTGGTGAGTCATTCCCCCTATCCCCTTATTTACTGTCCTTTCTAAAGATCGTTGATTCTTTTTTGTAGGACTCGGAGAGAGGATTCTCAGAGAAGAGAAAGAAATGAGAGAAATGAAAGCAAAATTGCAAGCTATTGAGGCCGAGCTTGAAGCTCTGTATCGAGGGACTGGTGATGAATCTGAGGTAACACGTGCATACTGTGGGCTTTTCAACCTGACCTGAGAATCTTTCAATTATTTTTTCTGGTGGTTGTGTTAAATAACATTTTTACAAGTTTATTTCCTTTCCAAATTTTGTTGAAAGCAGCTTTTTCTCTGCCTCTGAAAGTGAAAACCATGTCCCAACATTTATAAGCGAAGTAGCTGCTCCTCCCCTCCCTGCCCCTCATCTTCCACGCGAGCTTGCTCGCAGGCTATATGCGAAGCAAAGGCTGTTGACAAGGCTAGCCTTCCTCGCAGAAGCTCGCAGAGCCATCTCTTTTGGTTCGTCACGCTATCTTTCGCTTTCGTCACGCAATCTTTCCTGGGGAGGAGAGCTTCATCGCTGATTTCCGATTAGATCTGTTACTAAAGAGTTTTTTTAGAATGTAGGCTTATCTAAGACTGTACTTTGATTTCCCTCAGACTGGTTTGTCGGACGAAATACTCGCAAAACTGATCGGCAGCAGCTCCAGAACCACATCCAGGAGCACAACGATATCTGAGCGCGTAGTTTCGGTTTTATCTTCAGCTAGAAGTGTTGATGAAACACCTACAGTCATAGCTTCAGCAATGGATGGCAAAACTGACACAAGATCTGTCAACAAAGAAGGTTCATGCAGCGTTGTTTTCAGTGAGTACAGCGAGAATCTACCTACAAGACTACAAGATCTTAGCACAGCGGAAAATGATTTCAATTGCGCTGAGCAAAGCTCAAATATTGCTGAACGTAGTTGCAACAGCTCCAGACTGCAGGGTCGCCAATCTAGAGGGGAACTTCGCTCACGCTCCAGCACGGAATCGAAATACGATAACGGAAATGGCAACCATTCAAACGGGACTGCTACGTAGTATTTATTAAAACTCCACCTAGTGTGAACAGTCAACAAAGCTCCTTAAAGGGACCTCCAATCGGACAACGAATTGACAGTAAAGTGTTAGCAATAGTGTCTACATTCTAAATTTTAGTTTAAAACGTAGAAATAACATTCCAGTGTGCTAAAATCGCCTATTTTCGTTTTTTTTTTTTTTGTGACGTCATACAGTTGCTGTTATTGTCAGTAAGCAGAACAACCTCGTTCCCAGGGTCTCTCTTCTTCCAGGAAGACCCTGGGAACGAGGTTGTAAGCAGAAGTGAAACAATTGAGCAACCATACTGCGTGATGGCAGCGCACGGGAAATTTAAAACGGAAAGTAGGCGATAATTAAATCCTCTTTTGTCCGACACAAAAATCTTACAGCGGTTACCAATAACACGCGACCTACGGCATTCAAAAGAGTCGGATAAAGTTGCGTTTTGGTGGACGTCAATCAAACAAAAGCCGTTGAAATTATTTTGAATTCTGACAAGATTGCAAGGTAACCCGGCAAGAAACTAACAATTTTACCTCGCTAAGAGAAAGTAAACTTTATTTAAATTGATTCTCGAGCCAGCTCAAGCGCAAATAAAAGGTATTTTTGAATTAAAAAGTTCAATTTTCACTGCACGTGATAATATACTCACTTGCACGCATCGCTGATTTATTATCAGGTGTAGCGATTTCAAATGTTTCATAAAAAAAAACTGCTTCGTTTAAACAATGCCCATTTTTTTAGATAATCTTGCTTGGAAATCAACTTTCATAAAGTTTACCATCTGTCAGCGGATAAAACTTTCAATTTCTTGGTTCTGTTACCTTGAAATGGTCTCCGAATTCAAAATAATTTTATGATTGACGTCCACCAAAACGCAGCTTTATCGGAGTCTTTTGAAGGCGATAGGTCGCGTGTTATTGGTAACCGCTGTAATTTCGTGTTTTCCAACGAGATATGAAGTTAGATTGTATTTTTAACAATTTAACTTTAATTTGTTTCAAGAGTGGAGGTTTCCTTTAAAGTTCAAGGCCGCCTGTAAAGAATATAAAACACAGTAAATATAGACGGCGAGCAGCGTTTTTCTTCTCCTAAGTTCTGCAACGAGAGCGCGTGACGAACGCGATGGCGCGCGTGTCAAACGCGATGGCGCGCGTGATTTGAGGAAGAAAGTACGACTGCTCGCAGTGTACAGTAAATGATGAAGTGTGGAAACAGTTCACCCAGACCAAGACTAACGTATTTGTATATTTCAAAATTGGTTGGGTTTGAAAATAGAACAGCTTGAAACAGTGAGTTAGCAGAATCAACGAATGTTTAATTTATTTTTGATTTCCACGTTACCTTTTTGCCAAAAATAGGGACCGTCCGATTTGACTACGACTACAACTTTTCAAATCAAGTTTGCGTGGTTAAGATAACCGCTTGTCACACCAATCTTGTTTGTAGAGTCTCCTTATCTGCTGGTAAACAACGGGAAGGAGCGAGAGTTCTGCGGATGTGACTGATTTGAAATTTGAAAGTCGTGCTCGAACTTTGTTCTGAAGGTCCCTGATATCGTAGCTTCACTGCTTGCTTATGATATAAACCACATACATCCCACGATCCCCTGATTCGCTCTGACGAAACGTCAGCACTGGAATCTCTTTACGGTGGTCAATAATGGTAATTGAACTGAGTGGAGTGCAATTTGGTCTGAAATCATACGCGTGATTTCAAAATCGAACGAGCGCGGAGCGCGAGTTTGATTTTGAGATCACAAGTATAATTTCAGACCAAAATTGCACAACACGAAGTTCAATGACCACTTTATTACACCTATTTTGAAATCACACAGTTTTATTGTCAATATTAATTTTTTATTTTTGTTATTACATTTCCATTTTGATGGCCTAAAAAGGGATGCGATTTAGAGCAAAAAATAGTGCGATTTATATTGGTAATTGAACCGCGTGGAGTGCAATTTGGTCTGAAATCATACGCGTGATTTCAAAATCAAACGAGCGCGCAGCGCGAGTTCGATTTGAAATCACAAGTATGATTTCAGACCAAAATTGCACGACACAAAGTCCAATTACCACTTAATTACATCCATTTTGAAATCCCCCAATATTGCCCAAAAAAGTGTCTAAATAAAAGATTTCAGCCTCCCCGACCCAGAATATGCTATATTTAAAAAATCCGAACAAAAAAATCATTTAAAAAATTCTAGGAAATTTAAGCTCTAAAAGCAAAGCGAAAACAGTGCAAACTTCAAGTTCAATATTGCCAGTTTAATTCCATTTATACGATTTGATTGGTCAATTTAAATAATCCCGTTTTCTCATTGGCTGGTTAAAAAGATGCGATTTAGAGTCTAAAATGATGCGATTTAGTCAGTTCAAAATGGTGCAATTACCACTTAATTACATCCATTTTGAAATCACAGAGTATCATTGTCAATATTAATATACTATTTGTGTTACTTCATTTCCATTTTGATGGGCTAAAGAAAGGATGCAATTTAGAGCAAAAAATGGTGCAATTTGGGAATAAATTGCACCATTTTGGACCAATCAGATTCCGAGGATCACCAGTGATTTCAAAATGGATGTAATTAGAGAATAAATCGCACTGTTGAGAACCAATTAGATTGCAAGGATCACCAATGGTTTCAAAACGGGTGTAGTAAAACTACCTTATCGCCTCTGTTGATTAACCGACCATTCGTTTCTACTGTATTTTTGGTACAGTGTAGCTGACCCCGCCTTACGGCCACCTCGTTAATACAACAACCTCGTTATTTATACGACCACTTTTTTGTTCCCCGAAATAATTGCAATCCCAGTCATTTCCTTAGTTTTACGACCTCGTTGATCCGACCAACCCGTTATTACAAACTAGATTAACAGGATCATAACAGGTCTAAAAGTGGACAAGGATGTTAGAGGCCACGTCTGAAAACAAGTTTTTACAATAACTTTCAAAATTCCCGCGCGCTGATTGGTTCGTAGCTATTGTCTTAAGTACAGACAATAAATATGACGTCCGATGTCGCGTACTTTCTCAACGGAAAATAGAGCCAATTCCGCTCGTACTTTTTCTATGTTATTGTAAAAAACAAGAATAAAAAAAACAAACGGCAGTTTTCTATCGTCTATACTCTTGTAGCAACAATAACAATGTTCAACTTTATTTGATAAATAATAAAACTAGTAGATGATTATAGTGCGTCCCCTTGTGCCCTTACGGGAACCTGTAAGTATAGCAGCGTGTCAAGCGAATCCTTTATTCCTATGAATCCTATAAACTCCTAGCATATAACGTCGGCTGCAGTACTTTTAAACTAAACTGTGATAGCTAGCGAGCAGCGGTTTGCAACAAAATGGCGGCCGCTTCGTCGCGTTTTCGAAGTCTCTGCGATGAGGATATAGATAATTTACTTGTTTAGTTTTGAACGAGTAGTAGATTTATACTAAAACAATTAGATTATTCGCTCTCGATTTCTATGCGTGATAGCTGATGAGGGCGCACGCGATAGAAATCTCGAGCTCATAATCTAATTGTTAAATATAAACGCGGTAATACAGAACTATCGTATATCATAACAACTCGGCGGCGTGATCAACAACAGCCAGAAATCCGTCTTCGCAGGCTAAAAGCCCACAAGTGATAACGAACGTGTCTCTTTTGTTTGAGGTCGTTGAGACATCCACCTGTGACATCAGGATTAGTGGTTTGTGGTCGCCCCTGTGTCAGATTACGGGTCTTTTTTTAATCTTTGGAGCAAGAAAGGGCCCTCTGAGCTCGGCGGACTCATAGCGGACTGTGAGTGGTGTCCGGGAACTGCAGTCAGCCTGAAGGCCACAAAAGTAGCATTAAACAACTAGACGTATTGCTACTCCCCCTTGACGGTATGCTAGTCCATTGCAAGTATTGCCAAACAATGCTTACACATACAATGCTTACACATATCAGCACATATGGCAGACAAAAACCAGATGAGCCTTATGCAAAAAGTTAATGACCTCTGTAAAAAAGCAAACCTAAACCCATTAAATTTAGATGAGAACAACACTTTTATCTCTCAGGTCAGACTAACGCTTAATAAAGAATTGACTTAACATCAATTAAATTTGATGAAACAAAACAAGAAATTGAAGTTTTACTCCATGTTTAAAACTGACTCTCACAAAGCTGATTTTTTGAACACCATAAACAATCCCTCTCACAAAAAACGATAAATAAATTTCGTCTCGGAAATCACCAATTAAGGGTTGAAACTGGCAGACACACAATACCCAAAACCCCAGAAAATCTCCGAATTTGCCTTTTCTGCCACTTAGATGAAGTTGAAAATGAATTGCATTTTATACTCAATTGGCACCTTTGCGATAATTTACGTTCAAAGTTTTTTGAAGACATAATAAGAAAATATCCTCATTTCAATGATTTTGACGATATTTCAAAAATCTTTTTTCTTTTTAACAGTGTTGATCCTACTATTTGCAGACTTACAGCTGCTTATATCCATTCATGTATGAATTATAGACAGACGTTAATTAATTAATTTAATGAGAAATCGTCTTGTATTTTTAGGTAATACCATGTACTCATGTGGGAATACCAAATAAATTGTTGTTGTTGTTGTTGCAAGCGGGTTACCCCCAGCAGAATGTCACCAGTACCCATTTAATGTACACCTGGGTAGATGGTCGGAGAGTGTGGAGTGAAGCCCGATAAGTGACGAGGGTGATCGTCAGAAATTTTGAAAAGAACCCTTTAAAAGTGACCAGGATTCTGTCTTTGGGAGGTGGTCCGAAAAAGAAATGCCTCCCCTAAGAGGTACCAAAATCAGTTGACTGACATTTCCACTCATATTTTTTGGCTCAATAACCTAAAAGGTACCACCATACCTCTGACAGAAGTCATTTTAGGTTTCGCACCCTAAGGGGTACCAAACCATGAATCTTAACCCCTAAAAGGTAACACGTTCACCCCAGTCGGTTTTATATGGGAGTCCTTCTCCCCTCCCCCCCGGAAGTGAAGTTCTTTGTCTAAAGAAACAATACGATACTGCAGAGATCAACCTAGCCTCAAACTTCAAACACTTCTTATCTTCGACCGAACGTCCGACACGCTAGCCCCTGCTCACCACCGTGATTCCACTGCTAACAGATGAGTATACCTTCATTTCCACCAGCAATAGAAATGCGAACGATCAAGCAAGCGAAAAAAAATCGCCTTCGGCGAGGAGACCTAACAAGCCAACTGGGTCGAGGCAGGTTTTTTGCGTGCACTCGCTGTATTGTCCCTGAGAGAAATAGATATTATTCGTAAGGCTAACCGGTCGTTTCGTTACACCGCAGTTTAGTCCATTCGCTGCATTTTAAAATCGGCATATTTTTGAATATTGCAGCTCAATTTACTCCACGTGACGTCATGGCAGCCATGTTGGTGAACAGGAACAATGAGATTTTTCTCGTCTGGAAATTAACTGCCATTTTTGTGCAAACTATGTGAGCAAATTTTCTTTTGTTTTGTCCACCAACATGGCGGCAATGCAATCCACCTAATGTGAAACGCAGAAAGAGTTAAGATAATTTTGCACCCGAACTCATGCAGCCTCCCACGTAGTCGTTTTTAGGGGACTCGTATTACCTCCTCCCCACAAACGGCGTTTGTGGGGAGGAGGTATACGAGTCCCCTAAAAACGACTGCGTGGGAGGCTAGAACTCATGAGAATTACGGTAATCACATTTTCACACTTAAGGGTGGAGCAAAACGACCTTGTAGCAAAACGGCCGGAAAAGGGAAGAAAAACGGAAATGGTAAAAAATAGTGAGAGGTACAAAGATGAGGGGCAGGAACGCTGGTCGTCCCCGCGCTCCTCATATTTGTCCCTCTCCCCAGTCTCCTTTAAAGCGCTTTTATTTGTCTTCGCTCGAACATGAAAAAGGCCCCAGCAGAGGAAAGAGGTCTCAATTTTACACCAACCTCTTCTGTCAGACACATAGGGTTAGTTATATCAAAGGCTCCTGTGAGCCAACTCGTGAATGCAGATGACACATAGTAATTGAAATTTAGACGGCTACGGAAACTTCCTTGAAAGCTAAAAGAAATTATATCTTTGCCCGATTATGTAACGAAAAATAACCATTCTTGTACTATAAAGATGATTGTCAAACTGTTCTCTACAGATTTAATAAGATTATTTTGATGCGCCGATTAAAAAAAAAAAATCACGTGTCTTTTTTTTTTTCAAAGTTCATAGAAGCACGCCATGTGCAGCTACGTCATGCAAATTCGTGTCCCCGATAGTCCGGGGCTACTGGATTTTGCGATCGGGCCAGTGGATTCTGACCATCACTTGCCCGGCAAGTGAAGTTTTTTTGGGAATTAAAATTACAAAATTACTGTAGGGCAAGCCGATCTCACAAAGGGAAATATGTTCAACAAAGTATCGCATTACATTTCATGCCCGACATAAATGCGTGAAATTTTTCCTTTGGAGTTCAGTCCACGCAATCGTCAAGTAAAAATAATGAAGTATGACAAGCTCTTGCTAAATAAGAATTATTTATCGACCGCGTCCTTTTGCTTTCCCATAAATTACCAGTTGTAAATTTCGAAAATGAAACATTTTTTCCCTTTGAAACCTCTATGAAAGCTGACAAGATTTTAAAGTGTTCATTTGCATAATTTTGTTTACGACGTCAATGATGCGTGACATGGCACGTTCCACTTTCGCGTGAAAACTGACAAATTAAATTATTTTTTAATTAAATTATTTCTAAATTAAATTATTTTTAATTCTTGAGAGAAACCGCACTTCGTAGAAAAAACGAAAAAATCCTATAACTTTGCTCAGATTCAACGAAAAATCTCCATTCTTACACTAAAATGATTGTCAAATTATTCTCTACAGAATGAATGAGAGAATTCTGACGCGTCGTGAAACAAATTTTCACTTTTTTTTTTTTCACTAATTGAGTTTACGACCCCGGACTTTCTGAAAAACTGAAAAAACTTGAAACTTTGCTCAGATTGAACGAAAAATCTCCATTCTTGCACTAAATGATCGTCAAATTATTCTCTACATATTGAATAAGAATTTCCTGATGCGCCATGAACAACAAATGTTCGCGTGTTTTTTTCCACTAATTGAATTTAAAACTCATTCACTGCGCACGCCCGAAAGTTAACGACAAAACCGACTGATCGACTGATCGACCGACCAAGTCGAGAGTCAGCTATCGCTATAACTCGTTCATTGCGCATGCGCGCATTCACGAGTTAAAAAGACAGTTTAGACGGTGTTTAACAAAACCACGTTCTAAGCCATTTTCAATTTTGCCAACAGCCATATCTAAACATTGTCTACTGCTGAACAGCAACTAGAAGGCTTGTATCCCACTGGCCACACTAGAAAACTATTTATCTACTTAACACAAACCACTTATAAACAGATTTGGAGGCTCACGGATTGTCTTAAACCGCGCCCTAAGTTAGACTTTGTTTAAATAACTGGCCCATAATATTAGGTCCATCAACAAATTTAATCAAAGTTTCACAGCTACTATTTAAGACTTCAGTATGAAACCAAGGTTAGACTGTGACAAATCAACAGTATCAATACTACACCAGACTAACGTAATCAGCTACTGAGAGCCCTGACATGGAAGTGTACACAAATTAAGTTACACACATAGGTTACACATCCACTGAATTAAGACATTGCTGTGTAAATAAATATTCAACAAATAACATGAAAACATGGTTTTAAGCCCTGGGCTTATAAATACATTTTTGTAAGAGCTTCTCTCTGGTAGGTGTACCATTATTCTACTCAATTCAACAAAACTATATGTAAAAATAATAGTAAACTATATGTAATGATCAACGTTGTGGGCTCACACCAGCAGTGTCCACCGTCCCCTCCCCCCTCCCACAGGCATTGGGGGGAGGGGGGGCATTCCTTCACTGTCCCAGGGACTTGGCATTAGTATACCCTGGGGTATTTTGACAGCCATTGTGGTTTTCACCTTACAGCACTGTCATTTCCTTTCAATGATAAGTTGATCTACAAAGTCAGTAAATTTGTGATTTACTTTGTCTAAGAAGGATGAAATGGGATGGTACATCCACACAACGAACGGTCACTGGAGCAATACAGAAAAATTAGTCTTTTCGGAGACTTCGTTTGGCCTGAATTAGCTTTGACCAATCAACTTATTGGTTTAGCTGTAACATAGGGCAATTGAACAGCTCCTTACTCCCCACCTGGGCCCAGTTGTTCGAAGCCCAATTAAGCTAACCCTGGATTAACATGAACTACGATTTGAGTTTAATTACTAATCAATGAAGATTCTTCCAAAATTTTTGTCCTTCAGTACTGACATAGACTTTTCTTTACCTTTAGCTTGGCATCAGCCTTTAAAACCATTTTAAATGAGCGAGATGAAAACTTTGATTAACTCTTGATTGTGGATTAGCGTTCAGTTGATCGGCTTTCGAACAACCAGGCCCAGGAAAGGGAGGGGGGAACTTGCTTGTTTGGTTTGTGGGTGGTTAGGGCACTGGTGGAAATAACTGAAACACAACTTCTTAATTGGTAATATTTAACAGTGAATGAATTTTAACTCACTATTGCCTCTTGTCTTCAGAGAAAAAAAATTACAAAGGTAATGATGTCTCTAACAATGATTATCAGTACACACAACAAATTGAACTTGAAAAGCCATTTTGGGCAATTTGTGAGCAAAGTCTTTTTGCTACAAATGTTGGGTATGCCCAGTTGTCAGTTGTGCTATGTGTCACATTCCTGACACATGAAAACAAATTCTACCACATGTTCTCTCGCGAAGAGTAAGAAGATCTGGGTACCAGATTAATTATAACCATCACAATTCATGCTTAAAAGACTGCAAATTGAAGTTTCTCTCCAAATAGCAAGAAAAATGTGTTAAGCTTGTGTTGCAGTATTCTTAAGTACTGGCACTTAGTGTTTTTAACATTTTGCAGTCTTTGCAAAAACAATTAGACTGAATTAGACTGCCAACACATGGTCAAACAGGAAACCCTCTCCCTCTGTTGAGGTAGAATGCTTACGTACTTCACTTTCATTCTCTTAAGGTTACCGTATGCCTTTAGAGGTGCCTCACCTCCAAGCGATGTAGCGTGTCTGGTTTAAAGTGTAGTTACCTAAGCCCCTATATCAAATTAAAGCTTATAGAGCTGGCTATCAAACTATACCAAGAATTTTGAAATAAAATTAATTCTCAAATTTTTCATGACCTCTAAATGCAAGCGTCCGAATCACCTTTTGAAAGCTACAAGTCAAAGCAAATTTTGTTTGTCACTAATTTAATTTGCTTCTCAGGTATACGGTAACCTAAAGGACAACATTGCAGTCTTTGAAAGAAAAAAACATTTTAAATTAGACTGTCGATACACGACTCAACAGGACTACCTCACCATCTGTTAAGGCAGAACGTTTCCGCACTTCACTTTCATTTTCACCAGGACAACATTTTTGTGCTGCACAGTTCTCGTCCTGCCCGCACACCAGAGCACATTGACTGTCTGTTTTGTCCTCACAAACAAATTCTGGCTGAATAGTAGTGGAATGGATGCCTTCATTGTGGAAGAATCTCTTGATTTGGTTGGCAATGCCCATGTACTCATCTGGAGATCGGCATGTTATGTGAGCAGAGGCTGACAAAACAACCAAAATTGTTAATAAATAATAATAATAATAAATGCAGCAATATTGAAACCTGGAAATTAATATTCCATTTATATTGACCTTTGAGAACGACGCCACCCCATGGAATTTTCAATAGGGAACTAAAGCAACAAAGGCAACGGCAACAAAAACATCGCTTGAAAATATAACTTTGCATTACTTCTACTACTCCGCGATTATTCCAATTCCTTCAACGTACACAATGTGGGTGAAATATCCAAGAACTAAATTGATAGGAACGGCGTTCAAGTAATGAAGGAGAATGAAAAATTCACCGTCATGTGCTCACATTCTCCACAAAACCTTGAATCTGGCCATTTCATGTTGTTGTTTTGCTGACTAAACAAAGAAATGTTCAGAAACATACCATGCACGTGCCGAGCAATTTTTTCCGCATTAAACCTATTGTTTTGTGGCATTCTCTTTGCCATCGCCGTTGTCGTTGTTTAAGTTCCCTATTCCCTTCTGTGGGTGGGTAGGGGGGGAGAGGGAGAGGTGAGGGGCATGGCGATCAAAACATCACAACTCACCAATAATCTTATTCCCAGCCAACTGCCAGACATGAAACTCGTGCACACTGAGTACTCCTTCAACGTGATCAAGTAGCCGATCCTGTACCTCCTTGATTTTGATATGTGTGGGGACAGTTTGAAGCAAGATCAGTGACGACTCTCGCAACAGTGGGATAGACGTCTTCAAAATGAGAAGAACCATGAAAATACTCATGCCGGGGTCAACATAAATAGTCCATTTGCCAGAAGCATACTTGATGATCAGAGCACTGATGATAACAATAACAGAACCCAGTGCGTCACCCAGTACGTGCAGATATACTCCTCTCATGTTGAGCTGCGCACTGGACTTGACTTTGATGCGTGATGTGTTAGATTTGGCCACAACTGTTTGGAGCTTCCCATTATCAGCAGTCAGATAAACTGTGAAAAAGAACATGACAGTCACAATTTCATATCCACAATCCTAAGGCTCTTTTAGCCAGTGTTTAGTTGACAGCAGAGACTCCGGGGCACTGGAATTGCCTGTTCCGAAGTTCATAAAGCAGCTGGGCCCTATTCCACACATCGTTCATAGTTCATCATATGAAGAAATGAACCCCATAAAGAGAAAGATCACATAAAATTAGTAAGTTTACCAAGTTTGGTTATGCTTCATGGCATAGCTGTGCTGTGAAGGTCCCCCAAATTCCATACAAAGTCTCTCACTTTTCCAATTTTTGAAAGCCTTCTACTTGGTTGCAATCTAACGACAAAACCTTAAACTTGGTAAACTGACTAATGTTAATGTGATCTCTCTTGTGATGGACTCCAATTTCTGATTAAATGAAAAAAAACTCATCCTCAGTCTCCATTTAAACTCCGGAATGGGCAATTTCATCCCCGCAATATTTCTACAGTAACACAATGCAAGCCATTAAGGAGCAGCCAATCAAAAATTGTAATTTTTTTAACTTTCCCTAGAGTTTTCCCTGGCAACCAACCACAAAAAAAAAAAAAAACAACCACTGACCAAAGAGCCTAAGAACTCTGGGTATGAGATTGTGAAAGTCATAGAGTGCATAAATACAAGAATAAAATTTAAGCTCTTCACTCAGTATATGATATAATTTGGGTTCATCATACTTTTGTTTTTAATGGCCTATGAGACATACTTTAATAGAGTCTTAAAGTGATGATGTCACAAAAACTTATTTATGAATTATGGGATTTGTTAGTATATTCGGAAAGAGCATGATGAAGAATGCCTACTTGGAAAAATCGGCATCTTGTTGCAATTTGGGGGTGAGATATTAGCTCTGTTATGCCCTGGTGTCTCAGTTCCAAATTTGAAGAACTGAGACAAAATTAGAAGGGTTTGTATGGAGTCATCAGGGCAGAACAGAGCTAATATCTTGCCCCCAAATTGCAATAAGATGTTGATTTTTGGCAAGTTGACATTTTTCATCATGCTCTTTCTGAATATACTAACAAATTCCATTATTTCAAAAATTCAAATATTCGTGATGTCACACTTTAGAACTCTATTATAAAAAAAACTACAGTTTCAGCTGAACTTCCAGCCCATCCCGTCACCTAATTATAATAATAAAAACGCCACCACTGAATTTGAATATGTCGCCAAGAGTATTGCTGCACAATAAAAAGGACACAGGGTCATGATGTCAAACAATACCGCTCCCTCAATACAAAGACAATAAAAGATTGCTTATTTACAAAACAAAATAGCCGCATTTAGACACTGAAGATTCAGCTGCATTCAAAATAACATGGAAATTATCATGTTTGAATAAAACCTATACTTGATATGTGGTCCAGTTTGAGTCCTCTAACACTAAATAATTCCATCAAAAGCTCAACGACAATGTTGCTGCTATCAGATGTTAGGGACATGGTTGGGTGGTTTGTGTGAGACAATGAAATCAAGGTTACGTGATAATATCACAGACTCCAAAAGCATCTGAGAAGATAGAATACTGCATATTTTCATAGCCTCATGCAAACACTCATATAATATGATGATAAGAAATTAATCCAATAAGCTTACTTGACATCAGGCTTATAAAGTGACATTTATTATTATTATTATTATTATAGTTTCGAAAATGAACATTTTGAGAAAAACGATGGATGCAAAGGAAACAAAGTCTTT
Source organism: Pavona decussata (assembly GCF_977016875.1). Taxonomy (NCBI): domain Eukaryota; kingdom Metazoa; phylum Cnidaria; class Anthozoa; order Scleractinia; family Agariciidae; genus Pavona; species Pavona decussata. The sequence goes on along the minus strand of NW_028145628.1, from coordinate 2,139,295 downwards.
GTAAATATTGTGAACGAAAACGAAAAACAAAAATTCCTTAAATAACTGCCTTCCTCCCTGTACATACCTTCAGGCATTGCTGAATTGGAAACTTCACTGATCATTACACTTTCCTCCTCCGATCCCGAATGGCTGGATTTCCGGTCAATGCCATTTGCTCCGTTCTGATCTTGAAGCAAATCGTTCAGTTTAGATTTCCCATTTTCCTTTCCATGACTGTGTCCGTGATCTCCTCCACCATGACTATGCCCGTGACCGTGACGATGAAACAAAATCAATCCGATGACATTCACAACCAAACCTATGGCCCCTACTATAAGAACCAAGACTGGGTTTGTGATTTCTTCGGGTTCCGCGATTCGCTTTAGCGACTCGACCAGAATCGAAAAGCAAAGAGCTATTAAAAACACAGCATTAACCAAAGCGCCTAACACTTCAGCTCTTTGCCAACCAAAAGTGTTTCTCTCCGTTCTCTGGTTGCGCTTGGAGTACCTCAAGGCAAAAAATCCGATTGTCAACGACATTATGTCCGATAACATGTGAAAAGAATCGGCAACGAGGGCCATCGAGTTTGTGGCATAACCAACGATGATTTCAACAAGAAAAAAAGAACTGGTCATGAACAGCATGGATAAGACGCTCCCTGTCTTTCCACAAAATGCTTTTCTTAGCCTTTTTCGCCTTGGTTCCGCCATTTTGGTCAGCTCTTAATAAATAAGTTTCTTACTTAAAATAAATCAGAAAACAAAATTATTAGCTGTGTAAGGAACGATCCAATCTTCCAGCTTGTAGCGATGCTGCTTCTGGAATAAAAAGTGATAGAAATTCCGTTATATTTATATTCGATGAAACCAGCTGTAATGCACTATTTCCGAAACTGAAAATTCACGAGTTTTATCACGAGTCTCACGAGGACGATGACGGAAGCCAGACATCATGCGGCTTTCCGCGGTTTTTATTTTTCTCATCCTCGTATTTGAAAACAAAACTGCAGCTATTGTTATGCTTCGTAATCACAAATAATGTCAGAAATCTTTCAATAAATACCTGCATGGGATTAAACAACAGCCAATGTCCAGTACTCTTCATTTATGGACAAAAAACTTCAATACAAAGAAATTCCGTCAACATCAGTTGACCGCGCCCGCGATTTTCGTATTTCCGTCCTGAGTGCATCGTAAAAACGACCAGCAAGGCAGCATTCGTAAGCATCTCTGATTGGCTAATAAAAATCGGAGAAGTTCGGATTTTCCGATTTGTTACTGACGAGGGACAATCAGCGGTTACTGCAAATTGTACAGTACGTACATCATGTAATTTGTTCTGGCTGTGTCTTTCCCACAATGGATATTGTAACTCACGCAATATTTCTTTCATTATTTCTTTCTCACATCCATTTTGCTAATTCACGTGAAGATTGCTCAAAAGATGGTTCCTGTGAAGGAGAACAAGAAAAACTCGGCAAAGAAAAGTACCTTCCTAAAGGTTGGGTATAATTATTAACATTTTGTTTTGTTATTGAAATACACATAGGCCCTTCTCCAACTGAAGTTCTGAGCTGAAACACTTCAGAACAAGTTCTGTTATCGAATATGAAATATGCAGCTTAAATCAAGCAGATTCGTAAGTCAAATCTATGCCCTGTAATAAACTTAAAGTCCTGGAAAGGTTTCTTTTGATCAAGACGTATGGATATCTTTTCAATTAATTAACATATTTTATTGTTTTTTATGTAATGCAGGACCAAACTTGACTGTTTAATTAACGAAATGCTGTATATGAAACAATTTATACCGCGTTTGAATGTGCAAACAGATTCAATCCATGCTATAGTCTTTGTCTAGCTCAGCTTCTTTTATGTAAATTTACACGACTTGAACTCCCTTTAAACTCGTTCAAAATGATTAGAAAAAACTCTCAGAAACAGTTTGCTGAAGATTAACATAATAAATAAGTGTGCAAAGTCACACACACAGTTTGGCTCAAACTGAGTCTGATTTGGCGTTAAAAGATGGTGTCAATTCTCTAATAAGCAATATTTCATGGACTTTTCTGACTTAGATCTTTAAGTCACTGTTTTGTATTAAGTCTCCTGGCAGGTCTATTTTAACTGTGCAAACAACTGTAAGACTTAAGCCTGCCATTCAACCTGTTTTTCTTAGCAGCAAGATCCAACAGGAGCTTAAAGTACAAGAGAAAAACTGCCTATTTTAAACCAGCAGTATGTAGTTTGTAAATTTTAATATGACTTGTGCACTGCAGGTGTATTTCTTGGACGCTATATATAACCACCATCTTGAATTTTAAAAGCAGAAGAGTGCCACCTTTTCCCAGCTCCCTACGATTTTACAAACCTAACATGGCAGCTACGATTAACCAAGATTCTGGCACTCGTATACCCCCTGGACACACCTGCGCTGCAGACTATATTTTCTTCAGTGCCATCCTCATTATATAACATTGCCTTTCTTTACCCATGTGTATAAATGGGGGTGGTGGATAATACTCTTCTTATACTGCAGAACAAGCATTATTTTTGCATTTTTCAGGTGAGTGGAGGTAAGCACGAGGGGAGCGCAGAGCGCGAGTCAAGTTTGAAGGGAGGGGTTGTGAAAAAAATATTTTTGGCGCCCCTGTTGTCGCACATGACTCGCGCTTTGCGCTTGCCTGAAAACCCCCGCCCAAAATACTGCCTGTTCTGCAGGCTATACTCTTCCTGGATGGGGGAGTATTACAAGTACCCCATCTATGGGAGAGTAATAATACTCTTATCTCAGCCCTATCAAACTATTTTGTAGTAGGTGGACAACATAGTGAGTGTTGTAGACAGAAAGAGCTAAGTCTAGATCAGAGGGGGTCTTGTGATAAATTAGTCTGTACTAAGCAACAAATAATCAAATAAATTTTATTTGATGATTTGTTGCCTAGTACAGACTTATTTTCCCCAAGACCCCCGCTGGACTTTTGTAAACTACAAGAGCAATAATAATAATTAATGTTGTTGTAGTTTGTAGCCTGACTACCAATTTCTAAGGTCTAACATTTTAGGGGGTGTTTACATGATACCGGCGCAACTTTCATTCCGGTACGAGTTCACTCCAGTTCCCTCTTGTGGCTCTGTATTCGTTTACATGATACCAGCACAAAATCTCATAAGGGAGTGAGTCATACCGGTGCGAGTTCACCCCGGTTACTGTACCGGAGCAAGATTTTCATTCGGGTACCAAAACTTATTTCTATGTCACGTAAACGTGGTACAGCTGTTTGCTCCAGCATGAAATCACTCTTTCGGGAGTCTGGAATGGGTAGCGCATGTGCAGTCTTCAATATCCAATTCAAAATGGCGTCACAATCATGTCAATCGACATGAAGTGTCCCTTCATGTAAACACGGTATGAAATCACAATATCATACCGGTATCAACTTGCACCAGTGCGAGTTTTCACATGTAAACACCCCCTTACTAAATGCTAATTTTCAAATGTTTATTAACATGTTGTTACATTTAAGAATCATGGAAAACCTATCTTGACAAAATAAAGAAGGCCACAGCTCAGTATGAAGATTGCTCAAACAAAAAGTGCGCATGTTACAGTGATGTCATAGATGACGATTTAAGAATTTGGAAAGACAAAGGAGGTATAACCAGGAGTGAATTTGATGAAGCTGCCGGGCGTGGAGTACATTATCAAATTATTGACCACAGATTGTACAGAGACACTGATTGCATGTTCCCATTCAGGTTTGTGTTGCCTTTTTCCCCAGGGGGAGGGGGTACTCCAAGCAATTCTTGGTGGGGTGTGAGGGCTCAGCTCTTCAAACCCAGACACTATTTCAGACCAAAATATGGAATCTTCTGGTATCTTTTTTCAGACATGGCTTCCAAAATTCACACCCATTTTCAGGCCTGGGGCCCATTTCTCGAAAGTCCCGGTAACTTATCGGGCCCGATAAGTATATTTTCAAATGTTTTTTCGCTGATTACACAGTGATTAGAGGCATGGCACTTGGCCAATGTTTTCATAGAGTTATAAGATTTACAAATTTAGTGTTCAAAGCTAACAAAAATTGACTTTTGTTAAAAACTTTTATCAACAAAAGCACTTACCAGGCCCGGTAAGTTACCGCAACTTTCGAGAAACGGGCCCCTGGTCTCTAGAATCCCTACCTGTTTCTGTTAAATCCATACCCATTTTCAGTTTTTCAGACCAAAATGGTTAAAATCTATACCCAGTCCCTATTTCATACCAAAATGTCAATAAAAAAAACTTTGTTTAAATTATTTCAAAAATACTGGTCATGTGTGATGTAGGTTGACTGTTATATTGTTATAATTTTTTGATCAATTTTAAAACTGTTTGTCATCATCAGGTGTAAAGGGGTGGAGCATTTTATTTTGAAGATGATTGACAAACTGCCAGACATGGAAATGAGGATTAACGTCAGGGACTATCCACAGGTATATACTGTAAAACATATCTTGAGTGGTTCATTGAACAGTGTCAGAGCTTATACTGCTAGCTAACATGAGCTGAATTTGTCCTTGTGCCAGTAGATCCATACACTGTTATAATTATAATAGTTTATTGTGCAAGAGTCTGTTACATGTTTATGTTGCCATTTGATGTTAATCTGTTGACTAACATATTTGTTTTACTCTCTCAGATACCCAAGTGGTCAAAGCCTTTACCTATTTTTTCTTTCAGTAAGGTATGGACACTACATATTAGGGGTGTCTAAAATAAGTTGAACCCTTGAAAAATCCAGAATCTAGCAAAGTTTAGACAGTCTTAGAATCTGGTAGTTTGTAGACATCAGGTGCCAGATTCAAAAGCCCTTCTAAGTTAAAATATATCCTGAGTATTCTAAACAATTATCTATTGTTATGGCAACAAAAGATTAAAGTTAAACAATACTTAGGATGCATCTTAATAAAGAGTGCGTTATGAATCCAGCCCTTGGTCTTGAAAGCCCATTTTCTAAACTTGTAAACTTGCCACAGGTCAATATTTACGGTGAATTTATCAGGTTACAGCTTGTACAGTCTAATTCTTAGGTTAAACTCATCGTCAATAGATGAGCTTGGAGAAGGTGCCTAAGAGAAGGTGGCACTGTGCAAGAAACGAGCAAAGCATGCAGGTATCCATGGCAACCCTGAGAGCGGCAACCACCCAGGCACCGTCACACTGAAAGAATCAGTGGAGATACTTACCAATCCACATACTTACCCTGACCAAAAGAAGGGAGGGGGGGACAGGGAGCAAAAGCACGCCACGAGCAGATTCACTGATCGATGCAGAATGCACGCCCTCACACATCTGGAAAGCATCACATATCATGCCCTGCAAAACCCGTATGTGATCCAGAACGCGCATGCCCGGCCAAATACCGCAGGACAGCATTGGCTCGAGTCTAACTTAGCCTAAATTACATTTAGCCAAATTTAACCTGGGTCTGAGCCTCGGTGTGTCTCAGAATTACCATTCAATATCCTTCCCATTCTAAAGGTGCCCTAAACATGTATTTTTCAATTCATTAAGTCTTGTAAAACTGCACCAGCATATTAATAGTATTTTGTGCATGCCTTTATCTCTTTAGACAGCTAATGAGTATGACATCATGTATCCTGCATGGACGTTCTGGGAGGGGGGGCCAGCAGTGTGGCCAATTTACCCCACAGGATTGGGGAGGTGGGACTTGATGAGAGAAGAGATTGACAAGTGAGTACTCGCACCTTGTATATTCCGTATTGCATAAGCTTTTCTTAGATTTATTCCAGGTGGTGGGAGGTAATGGCGTACTTAGGTATCTTAGTGATAAAGAGGCAAAAGCCCTTGTTTGGGGTGAAATCAGTGACTGGGGACTCTTTGGTGATTAGATTTTTTTTTTTTGGGGGGGGGGGGGGGTGGTAGGGCAAAAGATTTGGTTTTGGACTTTTTTAGGGTTTTTGATGTAGAAGAATGGCCATTTTGAGGTTATGGTACATATGTTGTTATTTTTAGGCTCTTAATATCTGGCTATCCTCAATGCAGACAGTTTTCAGTCTAAAGGTGGCCGAACACAGTTTGCGCGCACTTCTCAGATTCTGTTAGTGATGCTATTAAGCGCGCTAGGGTTGTGGTAAGCAAATACTATCGATCCCTTGATTTTATACCAAATGGATCCCTAAGATGAGTGTTGCTCCTAAAATAACTCAGTTTCTCAGTCTGGATGGTTAATAGCTTACTGCATTGCCATGGCAATGGCACCTTACTCAACAAGAATTGTCAAAATTCATTCCTTCTTAGTTTATCTTGTACCATGCTAATTTCAGGTACTCAGAAGTACGTAGTTTTCAAATAATGTTTACTAACACCTGTGTACTGGAAAACTGTGTTCGGCCACCTTAATAGTTGGTGTCTTGACAGTCTTTTAGTATATATAATGAGTCACATTTACCTGTGTATTATTTTACAAATAATGTACAGTACTAGATAGACATTTTCCCGTACAGGAAAGCTAAAAAGTGGCCATGGGATAAGAAACAGCCAAAGGCATTTTTCAGAGGATCAAGGTAAGTTAAAATAACTCTATCAGCTACCTTTCATCACCCTTGGCTGTGAGTGGCCTTTGCAGTGGAACATCATTGTAAGATCAGTTATGCATCAGTCAATTCCAACAGTGCCCATCCCCCCCCCCCCCCCCCCCACCAGGCCGACCCCCAGGAATTAGGACTTTTTGAAAATAAACTGACAAATGCCCTACCGCCGGGACAAAATAGTTGTTCAAATGCCCCGGGGTGGTGGCTCAAACATGTCAAAAATGTTTCATTTTCTTGTTTCTCGTCTTACTTTCAGTAAAATCTAAGCTAATTCAGGCCAAATTAAGTCCTAGCTGGGTCTTGCTTCCCATAGTTAGTGCAAAAACAGGTCATTCTACAGCTCTAGCGTCCCATTTTATGTCCTATCTAGACGTATACTTACTGTATTTGCCGATGAATTTGTCATAAAGGAAGCGACAATGCTGTAGGGTGAAAAAAGTGAGATGGTCAAATGCCCTGGGGTAATTGGGTGGAAGGCTAATGCCCGACCCGGGATGGACAGGGTGGAAAAATGCCCCACTATTGCCCGGGGAGGGATGGGCACGGCTGGAATTGACTGATGCATTATGTCGTTGTTGTTGGTTGGTTTGTTCTTTTTATTTAATAGTTTTTTGCTTGTGTATACTGGAACTAGGAATTTTATTGCCTCCGTAGCAAGCGCTTCCGTCGGGTTTTGTGCCTTCTTTAGCTATTTTTCTATTGCTGTTGCGTGAAAAAAAATTCTTTTTGGTTGGGTGGTACTCAATCACGTGGTGGCTCATTCGCAAGGCACGCTTGTTCGCTGTGTGAACACGCGGAAATTGGGACAGAGGAAATTATAACATAGTGCGCGTGCTTCCCTATCTAATTTCTATTGGCGTCATCAGGGTACATTTCTCAATATACGCACGGCCGTGCGTCCACAAAATGACGTGTGCAACTTGTAGACAAACTCGGGTTGCCGTCGCTTAGTTTTAGGCTGTACAAACTAATTCAAAGAAGCAAATTTTCATTGACAATTTCAGATGTAACTTTCTCGTTCAGACCATACCATTGTGGCGTGTTTGTAAACAGCTGATAAGAACCTTGTTTTTCGGTACAGTGCATTTAGAGAATTTTGTAATCAATCACAAATGAATTCTGTTTTCCGCGTACCACTTTTGGATACTTTGTTGTCACTATGTTATAAAAGAAAAAAAATCATCCCAATATTCACGCGGTCAAAGGCGAAAATTGCACAAAACCCGATGGAAACGCTTGGAAATGTTACTATTATTCTAGCCAGTGTGTAGATGGGATTTACAGGATTTACAGGTTTGGGTAATCCTCAAAGTCAGAAATTTTCTTGCGTGAAACGGCAAGGAAATCCTTGAAAATATGATGAAAATCTGTAACCTCGTGTATTCTGACAAGTGACTGAAATTATACAGCACTTACACACTTCTGCAGGCCGGAGAACTGCACTTTGAAGTCCTGCATGAGCCTTCAGAAGTCCGTGAAAATTCTTTTTGGGAAAGAGTACAAAGCCTGTATATAGGAGATACAAGTTTTCTTGTTATACATTATCAAGGTCAATATTTAACTGTCGAAATAAAAATTATGGACGGAGGTTTCTGTAAGCATCGGTTTCTCGATATTTTTCTATGCCTTGATCTTTACAGAACATCAGCCGAGCGGGATCCATTGGTTTTGTTGTCTCGCGCACAGCCCGAGCTAGCTGATGCACAGTACACCAAGAACCAGGCATGGAAATCTGATGCTGTAAGAAAGATTTTTGTGTGTCGCTTTGAATAGCCAAATAACGTAGTTAAATTGATGGAAACGTCAAAATAACGGTTCAGTTTTGTTAACATTAACCCTACTAGTGCACAGAGACTAGTGTAAAGTATGTTTGGCTCTGGATGGCTGGGGTGGAAATGGATTGCAATTTGTGAAAGATTGGCCTTTTTTTTTTTTTTTTTTTTCAAGTTGTTCCTGTCAGGGGCACCCAACGGATCGTTTCGGTAAATTGTCTGTTCGGAAGGTCCTTAATTCCCCTACAATTTTCTGAGGGAATTTTCACCTCGAACTTTCGTGATATGGAAAATTTAAGCCCTAGTGTTTTCAGATTGATAAAAGTGTCGTTTCGGGTACCGAAAAAAGGTCAGCTAAGATTTTCGGAAAGGAAATAAGACCTAAGGTTTTCGGGAAATGGACAAGAATGCCCTAGTAATTTCGAAATGACTGAAGTTCCCCTAGAATGACCGAACAGATAAAAATATTATAGCGCGGCCTAAAATGAACCTACAGAGCTTTAAAGACACTCCAGATAGCCTAAAATAGCGTTTCAAAGGATTTGAGAGAAAACTGTCGTTGGGTGCCCCTGTCCTGTGGCGATGATTGTAGAAAATTCGCTAAAACTGTTTACAGTTTGTTCCTTTCTTGGAGAAATCCCTTTATCTTTTCTTCATTGTGTTTTAACAGCAATTTCATGCTACGAAAAAAGGTTTTTTGTGAAATATTTGAGCAGTTTAGACCAAAATACAGGCGTGCATTTCTCAAATCTCTTGAAAACATTCGGGACCTAAAACTTATCTTAGATGCGCGATATTCATTGCAAGTATTTCAAGTTTTAATACTTTTGAAACGTAAAACGTTGAAAACGTTACAAAATTAAGGAAGACATTGGCTAATTTGTACTAAAAACTACGTTTCCGACACCGGTCGATAATAAACGGATTTGAAAGACACCATTCGGCTTCGAAATTTCTTCGGGAAGTTTTTAGAAACGGAGCCCAGGGGTGCTTACCATTTACATGGAAAACCCGGAAATTCCAGTTGGAAAATCAAATGGTACGCATCATTTCATTTGGAGTACTTCTGAAATATGGGCTTCTGGTCAAAGTGATGCATTTTTATTACTCCTTTTGGGATTTACAGCTCATGTTCATACCTTTTGCATGTTGTCCTTAAGACAAGCTAAATCATTTTGTATTTATGTGTACAATTTCCATCCGGGTGGTTTGCGTAAATGGTAAGCACCCCAGGTTTGCTCGAGTGGGGTCGAACAATTTCATACTTTGAGGGATAAGGTTCGGGGGATCTTCGTAAGCCCTCGTGTTTGGCCGAACTCTTAGAGCTCGGGAAAAATTACTTTGAAAACCTTGTTGAGAGATGTTTTTGTCTTCTCTGTTTCTCTTGCTCTTTTATCATCCAGGACACATTACATGCTCCTCCGGCCAAGGAGATCAAGCTTGAAGATCATTGTGAATACAGGTTTTAATTCCGTATTCAAAACCCATTAATAATTCATAAGCCCATTGACCAATCAAATGGTCGATAATACATCACGTGCAGTGACTTTGTATCGATAAACCTCCTCCTTATTAGTATGCAGTGTTTTTTCAGCTGATGAAACACTCCTCACTAGTATGCGGTGTTTTTCTCGTATGCTAATTTCCAACGTTCACAAAAGCATCATTGTTATGAACTCTCTTGACACACGATTTTCCAGGAATGTTTTTGAAGCCGTTCAAAAAACTCACAGTACGTGTTTTATCGGGTCTGAAACCACTCGGCTGCTCCTCGTGGTTTTAAATCCGATAAAACACTTCTGCTCGTTTTTTAAACATTCACGGTTAAAGACATGCTTTAATAGACCCTGTTAAAACAATGCGTTTTGTTTTGAAACACGTCCCTTTTACATTGATGTTCGCCTATACTGCCAACACTAAAAGTATAAAAAAGCCGATCAAACGTAAACACAGAGACTTTGGTAAACGCATTTAAAAGTGGAGAAATTTACGCGTTTTTTGTTTGGATAGGTAAAAATGGAAACCCTTGGAAACTTTGACGTCATTTTTGACACAAAGCATAAATGTAGTATGTCAGTGTTTTTCAACGAAAATCACGTCTAAGTATGGATAGGCGAAGGCGATACAAGAACGCTACACTGTGGATGAAAGTACTTTGCAACGTTTTCTGTCAAAAGAGAAGGGATACTTTTTACAATGCATTTCCGTTGACATAGGCTGCGAACGCAGACGTATTTCCGGCCGTCGCTTCTCTCTGCCGCTACCGTTGACAGGGTTTCAGGAGAGTCTTTCTCAAACTCATTAATAATTCAACAGCCAAAGACAAAAATCATGCACCGTGACGTGTTTGGAAATCTGGTGAAAAACTCCTCGTTTTTGCATCCTTAATTTCCCCTTCAAAATCAGTTTGTTTGAGAAGTTATATCAAACACTCGTTACAGTGTTTCAGTTTTTCGTCAAAAAATACTCCGGTACGCGTCGTATTTTCAACTCTCTTCTCGGTGTTTGATATATGATGAAACACTGTGTCTCGTGTTTGATATATTACATCGAAATCAGACTGGCATTGAAACAAACGCTCTCCTTTTTATGCTGTTTTTGTTTTACAGATACCTGTTCAACTTTCGAGGCGTAGCAGCGAGTTTCAGATTGAAGCATCTATTTTTGTGCAAGTCGTTAGTATTCCACGTTGGAGACGAGTGGCTTGAATTTTTTTACCGTGCTCTCAAACCCTGGGTCCATTACATACCGGTTGAAACGGACCTCAAGAATGTTAGGTGAGTGAAGAGTACTGTTTTCTGATGACTTGTGGATAACACTTAATGTATGGTCCCGAGGGAAACAGTTATTTTTTCCCGAGAGTCCTGTTATATATTTAGACTTTCCCTTCAACAATCACAGCAAAACAAACAAACAACTGTGAGGGCAACAACTGCGGAATTGTATCCCGGTCGGGATATATTTGTATTTGAGCAGGGGCACGTGACCAAGAATCAGCCAATAACAGTGCTCGTTTTGTTGAGTGAAAGTCTAGGTATATTATTGTCCTATGCGTCAGCAAACGGCCGAGTTTTGCCTGGTTTCTATAGCGTGAAACAACTGGGGATTTTCCTGCGTCCCGTGGTTTCACTTGAGTTTTGGACATTCTATGGTCTATAAGAGTATAGACCATAAAAAAACTGCCGTCGATTTGTTCAGTAGCAAGCGACTCATTACACAAGAGGAAATACTGAGGACATTGCTAAAATTTTGCGTCATCGCGAGCTAGTGGCATTGTGATTTGAATTGGCACGCCCATGCAAATGTTTATGCTCCTACTTTACGCATTGCGGGAATTATACCATCCCAAACCTCACATGAAACTGAATTCTACCTGCTTTTACTGTTATGTTTGATTTTTAGGGACCTCATAGAATTCGCCAAAGCAAATGATGATGTTTCAAGAGCTATGGCTGAGAGGTTTGTGTAAATTAACCCTTTAAGCCCTAACGGTGATCAGCATCAAATTTCTCCTTGTTATATCAATGCTTATTCAACCCCTGAGGTTATGAGAATTAAGGACATGATCATCCAGGGTGAATTTTCTTGATAATTTAATAACTTCTCCACAGTACTTTTATTAGAAAAGTATGGGGACAAGATAGGAGAATTTGTTCTTTGATATTAGGGGTTAAAGGGTTAAAGACCAGTGATATCCCTATATAGGCATCCTGGTCACATATGTACTGATCTTATTGCTGACAGAAATGCTAAGTTTTGAGGCTCAAATGACCGAACACAGCCTCGGGTCGCCAGAAAAAATAGATCGCTTTCGCGTGTGCAGTCCACCACAATGACACTCAGCATTTTGATGGGTTCGCCAATAGCCAATTAAAAACCAGGGTGGTGAGGCATTTGTGTCAAAAGAAACAATGCGATCGCATAGACCAGGGGTCGTACATAAGCTTCTTCCCAGGACTTTTCCCTTGTAAATTAGGAGGGGCCTGGGAACGAGGTTGGGGTGGTACTCATGAAACCAACTCAGTGACGGACCATTTTATTTATGAGGGTGGAGGAGGAGGGAAATAATTTCTACCGCTTTTTTAAACGGGACGGAAAGGGTTTTTATGGACTTTTTCACTAGGTTGCAAGAAATGTTTGTACTTTGTAACGCTGCATGTACACTATTTTTATTCCGCAAAAGCTTCATAGGAAAAAGTTTGATAAACGACAACAGTTTTGATTTTTAAAGACATATTTTGACGACTCTTCGTGGGTATAACAATTATGAAATAATACAAAATTTTTCCGTCCCTCAAGTCCAGTGTAGTCTCACACTAACGATCTTCCCGTGGAAATTGTTCCTAGCTCATTTTGTATGTTTTTTATTTCTGTTCTCAGAGGTTACCAGTTTATTAAAGATCACCTTCGCATGCAGGATGTTCAGTGCTACTGGAAAAAATTATTAAAGAAATACGCTAAACTAATTCAGTGGAAACCGACCCGAAACTCAGGATTCCAAGAAATTAAGCCGTAGACTCGCCATAAAACAAAGAATTTGAAAGAATGTTAGTTTAGTTAGGCTACTTTTACAATTGTACTATTTGGGAATTTTTTGCAACGACGACGGCGATGGCAACAAGAACGTCAAAAAAAAAAAAAAAAAAGAAAAAACAATAGGCTTAATAACCAAAACAACAACTCTGCACGTGCATTACACTTTTTGGTACATGTCTTTGCCGTCACTGCACGACTGGGACGCGAAATTTTCTGATGGGATGGGACGTTTTCAGGGGACGTAGACACTTCTTGCGCTCTCTCTAAACTTGGGGGCGATATCCAAGAATTCAACCCCAGGAAATTTTACCTACATTTGGCATTTAAAGCGAGTTGGAATAATCGCGACGACGTTTGAAAAGACACGAATTCATTTTAAGTGACGTTTTTGCTGCCGTCGCCGTCATCGTTGCTAAAGTTCACTATTTATTTGTAAACGCACATTGTTAAAATGAATGTAAAAGCACTCGAGAAAGTCCTCAAAGATGAGCACTTCAAATATGTAAAGTACTTATCAAATGCTTTCGAAAATTAAAAATTCTGCACACCAGCCAAGCGGTTAACACAGCCAGCACTTGGATATAACTCTTACATAATTCTTGGTCCAAACCATTTACTGTGAGTGGAATGTTACTGTTTCTTGTTTGTTTGTTTGTCGTTTGTTTTCTTTTTTGTTTATCACTGTCATTATAAGATGACTGTGAATGTTGGTGTTTTATCTGGATGATCGTAAAACCAAAACCAAAGTAATTACTCTGGCCAATCACAGCAGACGGAAACAGCAAAATGAACCAATCAGAACTCAGAATATGTAACCGGCGCCAAGCGCGGGAAAACGCGTGCGAGCAAGTGACATTTGGTTTGAGTTTTGCTTTCTATTGGTTGAACAGTCGGTACGAACTTTGCCAACCAAGGAGGAGGAGGGGGGCTGTAATGCAACACTTGTGGGGGGGGGGAGGGGGTACATGGCAAGACACTGTTGTAATGCAACACTCGCGAATGGTGGCCATCGTTCGTGTAGTGGAGTAACCTAGTCGATAATGGTGTATTTTGTTCATCCGCCAAACACGAAGACGGGACAACTCTCTTAGTTCTCCTGGCGTTTCACCCACAACCTCTGCACTACAGGCGGGAATGGGTGGTAAGCAGACATACATAATCTTTATTTCAACGAGGAAAACTATACAACCCCAGTAAACATACACTGGCAAACTCGTATTCGCAAACGCGATTGAGCCATTTCAAACAAATATGACTCAGTCTGAATATTTATTTCAATAAAGATTAACTACTACTGTACATCTGGGAAATGAACTCTTACGGCTTGTAAAAAAAATTAAAATAAAATATTTCCTTTTAGTATAAGCTCCACCATTCATCAATCCTCGCAAGACATGCCAATATGGCACAAAAATCTCAGTCTTTCATCAAGAAACGCTTTGGGATGTTCCTGTTTTTGGTATTTACAATATTCTTGTATGACCGTGTCTTATCGTCAGATTTCTAGCACTGTTGCAAGGTGCAACATGTCGCGAGATATGTCACCATAATGAAAATACAAAGTTGTGATATTTTTTTTAAAGGCAGCAAACAACACTTGTTAGTGTGTCCTTAAAAAATTTACATGTTTCCTACTATCAAGACCTTTTGGCAGAGTTACGACACTGAACTTGACCTAACGCTATCACGTGCACGGCTGTTCTTCGGGCTTCTCAGCCAATCAAAAAGCTAACAAACCACGTGCAGTTTACTAACACGTGACTTGCACATCACTCAGCATTCCAGATACACTGTACCAACCAGTGAAGAAACTAATATAAAAATAATGTTAGAACGGTCGATGGCAAATGTCAAACACTTGGACCTTAAATACATCCCAAGAACAAATAAGTTCTATGTCAAATCTAAGTTTTCAAAATCCTTTCCTTTTCTTTTAACAACATAAATAGTTAAATTCATAAGCATAAACTTTCCTTTTTCAGAAGCAGAAGTACAAAACTCGCTAATTGACTCAAACAAGCAAGCAGCCTTTTCTAGCCAATGGGAACAAACGGAATCAACCCTCAAAGCAAACAATACCGAGAGAAAATGCATGCAAGCAAGTCACGAGTTTAATTGGTCGAGAAAGCAGCATATATATTTTTTCCTTTAAACAGCTTTATCAGTGTGGCAAAAAAAAAAAACGAAAGGAAACAAAGGCTGCATTCTTTTGGGGCTATTCTAGCCATTCTTATTTCGGTTTAGGAATTACAGAATACACGGAATTTTAATTTCGAAAAGAACGCTACGGAATACCCATGGCGGAGGTGACCTGAGAACTACTATGTCTGCGCGCGAGCGGCCGCGTAGGATTTCCCGCCAAAAATTTCCCAAAAGAACGCGTATTCTGTCTACTCCGAGTAAACCGTATTCCTTTCATTCTGTTCATTCTGCTATCGGGAGCAGAATGAACAGAAAGGTATTCCGTTCGTTCCGAAAACAGAATAGCTCCCAAAAGAACACAAATACCGTCTATTCCGAGTATTCTTATTCCGGATTAGGGACAAAAGAACGCGCCCATAGGTTACTTTCGACACCCAATTGAGCACCGGAGAGCCACTTCCTCACGACTCCAGCTACTCAACAATTGCGAGCAAAACACGCGGGCAAGCGCGAAAATCGCGTCCCGCGGGACACGTTTCGTCATGAAAGGTGATTTGAACAAACTCATTAATATTCATAAAGATAAAAGAAAGCAAATGTCTACCGTGCAGAAGGATTGAAGATGTGATCTTAGCACAAAAGTTGTGAACTATTACTTTGAATTAGGAATGGTTTGAGAAGCTACATACAAACACTTGAAAGAGTCCGATCTCCAAACTCAAAGTTGGTGTTTGTTCTCGGTATTTGGAAATCGGATAAAACAATCTTCCGTGTGTTTGATATAATTCTTCTAACATGATGATCAATCTAATGAGAAATTATTTGGAGAAATTGGATTTCACGCTCAAATTCACACGTCGCAGTCTTCGACCGAGCCGGCCTTCAATTGTCTGTAGTCTTTTTTCCACACACTTACTGGAATACGTAGAGACGCCTGGACGAATCCGTCAAATTGGACAACAAACAAAAAAACAAATGCCACGGCAAATATGTAATCCAGTATTAATCCACTGACAGCTTGCAATGTGTACGTGTGTCGCGACTTCCCTAAAAAAAAAAAAAAGATACCCAGCTGGTCATGGGCTCCTGACCCAGCCCAGTTTTAGACACAGTCTGCCCTCAGGGCATCCCGCGTAATAAGCATGGATTCATAACAGTTGATGGAGAAAACTCACTCCATAAAGTATGTTCGAATTTTTTTTCTCCCTAAGATGACGCCAGCACGTTGAAGATTAAAAC
Organism: Pavona decussata; assembly: GCF_977016875.1. Lineage (NCBI taxonomy): Eukaryota > Metazoa > Cnidaria > Anthozoa > Scleractinia > Agariciidae > Pavona > Pavona decussata. Next base: position 2,123,026 of record NW_028145628.1, on the reverse strand, counting down.
CAGGCCATATGAATTACTGTTGTCTTTTCCTAACTGCACATGTAGTATCTCCCAGTTTTGGCATGTCATTAACTCCATAATGCTCCAGTTATGATCTGGAACTTTCAAAGAAACCAAGCTCTAAATTTGTATCAGGCATGCAACCCTTTTGTGACGTCATCATACATGACCATGTCATCAATGGCTGGCCTCGGAGAAAACCAACAACATCTTTGGTTGAATTCACTAAACAAAAGCTGTGAACTCCGCAATGTCTTAAACAAGGAGTAACTAAGATACTAAACGTCTTTGAGCCAAGGATGATCAAGACACTGGCTGGATGTGGCTCGTTTCTCTGTATTAAAGTCCAGCATGGGGACCAAGAAAGCGGAAAAATCCATGGCGTCCTTCTCAGGCCACTCGTACTTTTCCCGGAGAACATCATATAAGCCCCTACAGAAAAAAAGACAATACTTTAATAGAATGTCCAGAATATATAGAGGATATTACACGGCAGCGCGAAGACAGAGTTTCATTTTCGAGTGGTCCAGTAAAAACAATATTTTACGAACGAGCGCAGCGCATAAAATATGGTTTTTCACACAAGAAAATAAAATTCACATCTTCAAACCACCGTGCAATTTCCTTTTTATTATATAAACAATCTGTCGTTCGCCATTTTTCACCAACTATTTGTACAAACAAACGCAAAAAGCGGGAAATGACGCTATCAATATCCTCACTAGTGAGGAAATGTATGACAAATACGTCACTCGGGTCTTGGATGTAGTTTCGTATGAATTTTACAAGTGGTGTATTTTGCAGTAAAACACTCCTGTCTATATAATATTACATTTTATTATATAGATAACAATTAGATTATGAGCTCGAAATTTCTATCCCATGATAGTTGATGAGGGCAAAGTCCGAATCAACTATCACGCGATAGAAATCGAGAGCGAATAATTTAATTGCTTTCGTATAAATCTACCAGTCATTCAAAACTTACAGTCAACCCAGGTCACGCGTGAACGATATTTTTGAAGTTTGAACGGAGTTTTGAAATTTACATGTCAGTTTTCAAAATCGCCAACGAGATTTCAGAGTTCCCGTATAAATTTCCCTAGCTTATTAACAGTATAAAGCTATGAATTTATCTTTACATTGCAAAATTGAATATTTCAAGAATAACAATTGTTTCCCAAGTATTTTGAATCTTTTTTTCAGTTAATGCGTCTTTTTCGGAACGATTTGCAGAGAGATGTCCAACATTTCATTCACATGTCGGACATTACAAAGAGAAATTCGAATGTTCATTTCATTCTTGGAATTACTGTTCACGCGTGACCTGGATTGACTGTAATAAAAATCCTCTTCACAGACACTTCGAAAACGCGAAAAAGCGGTCACCATTTTGTTGACAACCGCACACTGTCACGCTACTCACCCTACTTCACCTACAACAGAATAGCTCCCATAGCCAATAAGAGAACAGCATTCGTGATAGAATGCTTGTAGATTTATACCTAACACAAGTGTTCTACTGGAAAATACACCACTCGTAAAATTCATACAAAACTACATCCGGGACCTGAGTGGCATATGTTCCATATCTTCACTGGTGAGGATACTGATGACGCCATTTCCCGCTTTTTCACGGTTGTTTGTGCAAACAGTCGGTGAAAAATGATGAGCGATATATATTTTTTTTATTTCACAAAATGGAAATCTAGCTTGATCAATTTGCGCTGAGTAAGGGTCCAGAATATTATAAAATGTCATCATTAGCCAAAACTGATGGTTGAAATTTCAACAAGGTTACTCCTTTCTGCAGTTTATATCTCTGGTTAACCTGCAACAACTTCAAATTTACACAGTCTGCACTTACCAGGGTCGCAGCTTAGAAATATGCTTTAATTCCCCTGTTAAAAAAAGTGTAAAGCGAGTACTTAAATTAACTTCCGATGGTTTTAGACTACAAGCACTCCATTATTTCTCCTAGAGACATTTGAAGGGACTCGAGCGAAACACACAGGCTTATGAGAAAAATGTCTCCCACAAGGAGACGCAACTGCTGAGGGAAGAGAAGACATTTTTCTCCTCTCCTGTTGGGTCCTGTCTCCAAGCATGAGGCAATAGGGAGCTTTAGCAACGATGACCAGCGACGGCAGCGAAAACGTCACTAATAAAATGAATTAACCTTTTTCAAACATTATCGCGATTTTTTCAACTCGCTTTAAATGTCAAATGTAGATGAAATTTTCTGGAGTTAAATTCTTGGAGACTGCACCCAAGTTAAGAAAGTTCGTCGTCGTGTGTTTACGTCCTCCATAAAACATCCTATCAGGAAATTTCACGTCCTAGTCGTGCAGTGACCGGACGACAAAAAAATTGTACCAAAAAGTGTAATGCATAAACAGAGTTGTGGTTTTCATTATTATGCCTACTGTTTTTTGTTTTGTTTTGTTTTGTTTTGTTGTTTTGACGTTCTCGTTGCCGTCGCCATCTTCTTTGCTAAAGCTCCCTAATTTTCGAGCGGCACGCCAGCATAGTTCACTCATTTTACAGTCCCTTAGAAAAAAAGGGAGCCGTTCGTAGTCTGTGCTGGTTTCCTTACAATATTAAACATTATGACTCAGATTGATTTCTAGTATTCTGTTAGGCCTGTTCCAAACGTCGCGCTACTGCTGTGCCGAACTAATTTCAATAATTTAAGTCGACTTAAACACGGCAGTAACACGACGTCTGAAACTATTTAGCACGGCAGTAGCGTGACTTGGTTTCAAACGGCGTGCTATTGCCGTGCCGAACAAAGTTCATAAATTATTGGAACAGGCCATATTAGGACGTAAAAAAGCTTGTAGCAAAGGAAAGGTGGAGAAAAAATAAAAAATGCAGACAGGCATTAGGAAATAACTTCCGAACCTGTCTTTAATCTAATGCTGTACTGCTGAAGAAGGACACGCATTACACAATCAAAACTCAATCAACTTTTGAGTTGGCAGGTATCAGCATCAAATTTGCAATTAAGAACTCGATGGGTATGTATTTTCGAGAGAAACTCTTGACTTGTTTTGAATGTAAATGTAAAAATAAAACTAAACAAACCAGGACCTAAAGATTGCAATAAATCAATGTGTTTCACAGGTTATTATGAGGTAGAGTACTAACCTTTCTTGTTGAAAAAATCTTTGGAATATTTCCCAGAGAGAGCAATGTGTCTTGGTACCCTCCCAAGAAGTTCAATGATATGAGCTAGATGATCTGAAAGAAAAAAAAATACCTGTATGTTATAGTATATACAGTCGAACCTGTATATAACGGCCACCCTCAGGAATGTTAATGGTGTATCATAAAAAAAAAAACCATTTCATGCAAGGAAACAATATGACAATTAACACTCTTTCAAGAGATCAATACTTAAAAACAATGTTCAGTGCCAACTTGTAACTTAACGGTATTATTGTGTAAAAGCACTGTGCAATAAATTGTCCTCTACTGGCTCTAATGGCTTAGTTTCCATTCAAGAGTGGCCGCTTAATACCGGTAAAAATAACAAAGAAAGACAAACATAGGACTGCTACAGGGTGGCCGCGGCCGCTTAATAGAGGTGGCCGCCTAACACAGGTAACAAATACAGCGTTTGTATGCGCGAAAAATCGCTTAATAGAAGGTGGCCGCTTAATAAAGGGCCGTTATATACAGGTTCGACTGTATGTTACGTCGGACAGCATTTATCAAAGTAAAGCAGGGATCATATACATTTTTATGTGTAAAATTCAAAACGTTTTTCCAAAGCATTTTTCCGAACCATTCTCTTCTTCCAAACTCACGGTTATGAGTCAAATCATACTCCTTGAATAGAAAGCTAAGAATTTTGGCTAAGCTGAAATCTATATGAAATTTGACTATCTAACAAAGACTTCATTGATCAATTAAGCACTTGTTGCAGCTATAAAGAAAACTCCAGACTTTTCCCCAATTTTCTAGACTTCATCTTCATTTTCCCCACTTTTTTAGCTATGTCAAACTTGTTTGCAGATTTCCACATTTTTTCAAGAATTCCACACTCTGTTTAAGCCCTGTAAAACAAAACCACTTGAAAAAAAAACTGTATACCTTCATCTCTTGAATAATCTTCTCCTGAATGTGGCTCAAACAGAAAGTCTCCAGTAGCTAATTCAAATGCCTACAATACAAAAGTTTTCAAACAAGGTCAACATTTGACACTTTGAGAGCTGACTGGCATTCCTTTGCCAAGCACAGGGCTGATGAAAAGCCCCGCTGTCTGATCACCCAAGACAGTTGACTTAGATGTCAGGCATCATAATCATCATAATCATCATAATCATTATTCATTATTATTATTATTATATATATTATATATTCTCACAGGCATTCATTATCCTGTAGAGAACATTTACTGTTAGTGGAGTCCTGTCCTGAGACCTTAGACTTCGAGGACCTTTCTCAAAATGTTGGCTGTTAAAAGAAGTGCAGATTTCTGTAGAGTTCTGAGTTCTGTTATCCTCCTCCTCCTCCTCCTCCTCCTCCTCCTCCTCCTTCTTCTTCTTCTTCTTCTTCTTCTTCTTATTATTATTATTATTATTATTATTATTATTATTATTATTATTATTATTATTATTATGATCATCATCATAACCTACCATGCATGCCGTGCTCCATATATCTGCCGCAGGGCCATATCCTGCCCCTATCAACACTTCCAGGCTACGATATTGTCTTGTCTGGATCTCTTCAGTGAAGTGATGATGCTGAAAGAATTAAATCACCAATTAACGGAGTAGCTATTGTGAACATCTATGGCTTTGTGTTTGCTCAAATCCTTATTCAGAACATTTTCATTAGCTCCCAAAAGCCAAATTGTATTGTGCTTGGAGAGTTCTTGTCAACAACAGAAAACAACCACAGAAAAACATAGGCATGTAATACAAGCATAAGCAATATTATTGTTCCAATATTATGTCATTTCACCAAATAAGGTCAAGAGAACACGCAAAATATAAGACAGTAATACACTGAAGTGTCCCAGTTTGACCGGTTAACCACAGAGCGAATACGGACAAAGACATTTCACTGGCTTTCTGTGTTTCGCGTCATTCACACGCGCTGAAACTGATGGACAGATACATAATGCCGATGGTATTTCAACACTCTTTCTAGAAAAGAAAAGCCAAAATAACAAAATCTTTTTATAGTGTGGAATAATAAACCTCTTATTCGATGGTTTTACATTATAATACGCGTAGACATTTTGCTCATTGCTCATAGTTTTCCTCACTCCTTCGTGGATCAGTAAAATACTACGCAACTTGCACAATATCTGTGCCTATTATATGTAAAACCATTGAATAAGATATAGATGTTATTGAAAGGTTCAGTGCATAACCAACCTATAGAGAATTTCAGATTGCTAAATGTTTTTTTAGCTCAGATTCACCGATGAATCCAAGCTAAAACAACAGAAAGCGATCTGAAATGATTGTACTATAGGTTGGTTATGCACCAACCAATTAATTGTCTAATTTCCATGTGACTGGTGTCATACTTCATCACAACAACCAAAGCTGAGTTTTGATCTTTTCTTTTTTTTTTCTTTTTTTTTTTTCAATAAATAAGTTGTGGTGCTAAACAAGTATTTGGTACGAATGTTGGCCAAAATGACAAAAACAACATCCACGTGTATCACTAAGATGCTTGTAAATTATAAGCAATATACATTATTCCTTGTGGACATCTCTCAAAATGATGCATTCAGTGGCTAATGATGTCAAGCCAGTTTTGGGTTATGATGAACCACTTATGACAGACATGTCACCCAGTCAACAATGAATATCAATATAAATATCAAACTGGTTTAAAAAAATTTGAACCACAGCACAGGCACACATTAGAACGTTGTTACTTACCACCCAACACGCATTTCCTAGATCAGCAATTTTGACTCTTATAGAGTCGTCATCATGTTCAGGTTCTGTAATACTTTCTTCTACACAATTTTCTTCATTTTCTTCACCCGAAACTGAGGGGAAATGAATTTGTGTCAGATTCCCTGCTGTGAAGATAGATGCTGTTTGCATGAAAAACATTTTTGAAAGTCAAATGTGACATGCTTAAATTTTGTAAACTAACAAATCATATTAGTGTCCAACACTTCAAAATATAAGCCTTTCCAAAGTCCCCATATCTAAAGCCTGGTTTTCACTTGTGTCGCAAGCACAGGTGCAAGGACAAGCACAAGCATAAGAGCTTTATGTCAAGTGAAAACAAACGTAACGCAAACACAAGAAAAGGAAAAATTTTGATCCTTGTGCTTGTGCTCGCATCAAGGCTGTTTTCATGGTGAGAAAAGTACTCTTATGCTTGTGAAAATCAGTGGTAAGATGCAAAAATCATTCTAATAACCAACTCCCAAATTTTACCCCATGTTTCAAGTAATATATAAAACACAAGACACAGTATTTCATCACATATCAAACACCAAGAAGAGAGTTGAAAATACAACACATAGCGGAGTATTTTTTACGAACTTTGAGGTTTTTGATATTGTGATGAAACACTGTGACGAGTGTTTGATATAACTTCTCAAACAAGCTGATTTTGAGGGGGAAATTAACGATGCACAAACAAGGAGTTTTTCATCAGATATCCAAACATGTCACAGTGTATGATTTCCTTTGTCTTTGGCTTTTGAATTATTAATGAGTTTGAGAAGCTCCATCCATTGTTAAAGCACAACTACTCAATTTTGAAACTCAAAATTCTCTCCAACATTAACTCCGCCCCCCACCCACCCTTCAAATAAACAAACTTGCCCAAAAACATAAGACTCTATAAAACCTGGATTATGCTACACGAATTTTCCAGTAGTTTTAAGCAATGTAACAAAAATCACTTTATTTACCCTTGCTGTTGTAAGGCTGGTTAGGATTCTAACAATAAATGTTAATGCTCTTAGCAATCGAAATGGAATTTGGAAACATTGGCTTTTGAGGAGAAGGGAAAACTGGATTACCTGGAGAAAAAAACCTCTAAGAGCAAGGACAAGAACCAACAACAAACTCAACCCACATATGACACGGCGTCCAGGAATCTAACCCGGACCACAATGGTGGGAGGCGAGTGCTCTCATCATTGCACCATCACTACTCCCCTCAGATGGAACAGAATAGCTTATACATGTAAGAATGTCGTTTACTTAACAACAGACCTTTCTGCTCCGGTAATGACTCCATATCAACACTTTTGCTGTCAGTATCTTGTACATCTCCATTGCAAAGTGAACCATCTTCAATCACAACACAGTTAGAAAAAACGTTTAGTCAAATAGGGCAAAACTTTCATCTTGATGAGGGGTTTTTATTTACTACCACCATAACTGGAATATGCTTCAAACCTGGAATAGTCAAGAAGGAAAGCCAGAAGTTTCCTTTAAAGACAGTGAGCCTCAACCTAATATCATCAATGAGGCAAAGCAGTTTATAATTTTCAGTGTGGTGTGTGTGAAAAGACCAAAAGACTTCTACCTCAATGCACTACTGAACACAGCCCACAGAATTTGGTGGAACACATTAACGAGACATTAAGTAACAGTAAACCTAGTTTAATGGTCTTAGCTTCCATGAGTCTCCTGTAGCTCAGTGGTTAAGAGCATCCGTACAAGTAATTAGAAGGTCTTAGATTCTACTCCTGATAGGAGCACTCTGATTTTTTTCTGAGTATGCCTGTGTCACTTACTGAAAAATACATCATTCTCAAAAAGTCACTAATCAAAAGACCAAAAATGCCATGTTTGTAAGATGACTAGAGCAGTTTTCAACTGAGTGTGGTGAAACCAAAACCAAAGTAACAATAAAGACCAATCAAAACTCAAACAAAGCAAAAACAAAAAAAAGAAGAAATTACTGACTTTTAACCCTCAAATGAACAAAGCTATGTTGATAACAATTAAATTATTACAACAATAAAACTTGTTATACCTGGTTCAACATGTTCCTCTGTTGTTGACATGGCATCATTTGAAGCAGTCTCGCAGTTTTCCTGTAGTGTTTGGCTACTAAGCTCGTTAGACAGTTCAACAGACTCACTATCAATATGATTTTCCGCAGTCTTTTCTTGCGAAGAGTCAACAAGTTCACTCAATTTTTGTTCACATTCTGAGGCATTTTCAACGCAGTTTTCTGTAGCATTGCTACACCCTTCTCCATCTTTGTCAGAAGCCTCCTCAGTTTCTTCTAACATTCCTTGCTCTATTTCATCCTGCTGTTGTTGTTGCTTTTCAATCTGCTTCTTTAGCTTTTTCTTCATTTTCTTCTTCTTGTTCTTTGATATTTTTGTTGACGTGCATTGCTTTGAAATGAAAAGAAAAAGACAGTTTACTATTTAAAATTTTCAAAATACAGTCGACTCCCGATAACTCGAACCCTCGCTAACTTGAACCTCGCACTAACTCGGACCAATTTTCCTTTCCTTTCAGGTCATTTTTCTATATAATTTTACCCTCGATAACTCAAACTTCCGATAACTCGAACCTTTTTCAATTTCCCTTGAAGGTTCGAGTTATCGGGAGTCGACTGTATACAAGATCACAGAGACAGGCTTCCAAAGGCAAACAATCCTCTAGAGCTGAAGTGCTTACCGGCACTGCGACTTGTGCAGTACCATATATGGACTAAACAATTATCAAGGCTGTTGCCAAAGCAAAATTTCAAGGAGCCCACAAGGCCAAAAGCCAAGAAGTTAGGGCCCAACCTGTGAAGTGTTAGCTGGTGCTGCTGCAAAACATTTAGGTGCCCAGAGCATTTTCTCGGGCGTCCCAGGCTACTGTACTCCTGTTAGGCAACAGCCTTGAATTCATGGCAAGACATTAATATTTTTTTATTACTTGTGCCATAAGGCCACAACTGTAGAAATGGCCAAGGTTAAAACTATTTTTTGTGTGTCAAATTTCCACAGGTGTACTACAAGCTCTTTGAATCTTTGTATTAGGCGTAAGTAAAGGCTAGCTCTAGCCTCTTGCTATAAAAAATTTCTCACTACAAACCTGCATCACTGATGGTGGAGCTGTACTGACTGAAAGAAAAAACGCAAAGGTCCACATTAGCGGTATTTAAATAATGTTTAACAATGCCTTTGATCTGTAATTTTTACAATTTTATTGTGTAAATGTTTTAAAAATTATTATTGGAAAGCACCATGGACAGCTAGCGGATTATGGCGCTCAAGTATTTTAATTTTTAATTACACATAGAGCATTACTCCTCCCTCTGACATATTGTTAAAGATACAAAACAAAGCATAATCATAAACCAAATGAAAATGTCTTTAGTCTTCAACCCATAGTTTCTCATTAAATTGCTTGTCGATGACAGCATTTTTAGATACTTCAAGGATACTTTGATCCCAGCCCAAACTTCATTCAGATGAACTACGAGTTTTGCATCATTGAAGCAATTTAGATTTCACAAGGCCGCTAAGGGAGATTCAATATTTATTCATACTAGAATGCCATCAGTTTCATAGAAAGTCCGCAAGCGGCAAATTTAGGTGAATTTACTTAACATGCTGTAGATGGAGGTCTCAAAAGCCACAACAGGCTCAAACCAAAAAACCTTCTGTAGGGGAGGTACAGATGTTTTCTGGAACCACAAAATAGCCAGTCAGAGAGTAATAAGTAAACGTTGGTTTTGGTGTTACGACATTCAGCTGAAAACCACTCTAAGAATTGAAACTTACTTAAAGCAGGTGAGTACACTCCCGATGCTCGAGCTGCAGCTGCCTCGGCTGCCAACTGCTGAATGTGTTTCTCGCTCACACACAGTAAAATATTCTCAGGCTTTATATCAGTGTGGATAATTTTACATTTGGTGTGCAAGTAGTCTAGCCCTTGTAAAGTCTGTACAGAAAAAAAAATTATACAACACAAATCATGAACAGAGTTTGCTTTAGTTAATTCTGCTATGTACTAAAAATTGCACAGTATATGAAAGCCTTGAGGAGCTTTCCATTTAGCCAAAATTTTCAGTTTGGAATTCCAGAACCTTTCAAGTCCAAAAGGAATGATGTTCTCAGTCTGTCTGGGCAAAGAGCCTCATTTTCAAACTTCTACTTTGGCCAAACAGAAAGTGCCTCTGGTCTTCCCCTGATAAATTTGCAGGCTATATACCCCGACATATACAACAAAACTGTGGTTATGAGACTGTCAGATTACTTGATTCCCACAGGTAAACAATAATTTACTGATATGGCTGAACTGGTCTCTGCTGAAAAAAGGCATTCTAACTGGCTCCCTGAGCTGTCCAAATTTTCCTATATGGACAGCAAATTTTTTCTTTTTTTCGCAAGTTTATGGACCATACCATTGGCTTGGTCCATAAACCATTCTCAGTGATCGGAAACACATTTTTATGTAAATTTAAGACTTTTTTTCAAGTTTTTTCCCAAACCATTATTTTCTTTTTCCAGACTCAGCTTATGAGTTAAATTGCACTCCTGGAACAGAAAGAATTTTGGCTAAGACGAAATTTAAATGCTATCTGACAAAGATTCAATTTATCTATAAATTAAGTACTTGTTACAGGTTTGAAAAAAACTCCAGCCTTTGTTCCCTTTTTCCAGACTTTACCTTCATTCTGGATGAGCACTTTTTTGAAACCACTTTCCATAACAAGACGTTAGGAATGGAAAGAAACCTCAGCATACCTGTTTTATGATACTCTTGACTTGTAATATAGGTATTCCTTTATAACTGGACTTGATTATTAATTTTAACAAGTTGTGACCTAACACTTCAAAAACCATACAAATATCTGTGAAGCAACTGTCAAGGAAAGTTTTACAATAATCGTTAAAATTCCCATGTGCTGATTGGCTCGTAGCTATTGTCTATTGAGTACAGGCAATAAAAATGACGTCATACGCCATTTTCTCGACAGAAATTCAAGCAAATTCCACTCTTTTTTCCTCCAAGTTATTGAGAAAAAAATTCAACAGCAGTTTTTATGGTCTATACTCTCATAGACCATAAAATGTTCAAAAATTGGCAGTGAATCCAATGGCCCGCAGCTCATGGTTCCGATTGAATTTTTGAACATTTTATGACATCATCGTATTGTCTATGAGAGTACAGACCATAGAAAACTGGCATCAATTTGTTAAATACAGACTGTACATGTAAAAAAACAAGGCAAATGGTTTCTACACATAAACAATCATGACACAAGACAAGGCGTTCATTAACACTTAAATACCAGACATCATTTCAGTAACTACAATGTGTATGATTAAGCATGCTGCCCTCTTTTGTTACTGCACACACATTCTATGCATCTTGGGATGGTTCAAGAAATTCTGGGTTTCTTAAAGGAAACCTCCACTCTCGAAACATGTTAACGTTACATTATTAAAAATACAATTTTCTTTGAAATTTCATTGGAAAACATGAAAATATTATTTCAGTGTCGGAAAAAATACAATTTGATTGTCGGCTATTTTCGCTTTTAAATTTCCCGCGCGCCGCCATCTTGGATTTTATGACGCAATAAGGTTGTTCAATTGTTTTACACAAAAGAACTTCTGCTGAATAACAATAGCGGCAACCATTACACGTCATAAAATTCAAAATGGCTGCCCCCAGTAAAATTTAAAAGCGAAAGTTGTCGATAATCACATCTAATTTTTAACACACTTGAATGTCATTTCTACGTTTTAAACAAAAATTTAGAATTTAGACACTATTTCCAACGCTTACCCATCAATTTGTTGCGAGAGGTTCCCTTTAAGGAGAGTGCCTACTAAAACAAAGGCTTTTACATAAGGGTTATGACTATAACGGAAAAGCTGATCTTAGCGAGGGTTACTGGAATCCAAAAACAAAACTGGGGGTAACCAAACATTTTTCAGAGATAAATCATAATTCAGCTATAATTTGGAAAATTGTCCAAATATGAAGGCAAAGTATTGCAAAGCAGGCCACTAATGCGGCCAAATTCCTACTAAAATATTTCACTTTAAACTGGGCTGCACAAGCTTGCAGGAGATGGTGAATCACACTGCTCTTACTGAAAGCATTAAGGGTTATCAACTAAGATGTGGACAAAGGATACGAGAGCCATTTATTCCTACAATTTTGAAATCATCAGTTAGTTGAACCACATGTTTATAACCAGTGTGATCTGTGTCAGCTGTGTGAACCTGCAAGATAAGTACATTAAATCATTTAGTGTTCAAATTTACACTTGTTTAAGGACGGTGCCTACTTTTGTTACTGCGCATACGTTCTGCGCATCTGGAGATGGCCCTACTAGTACAGGAATATTTTTGCGCGGTTTAAAACTGTACGGAGAAAGTAGAACTTAGCAAATGCTTTTGGTATCTCAAAAGAAAATTGGGGGTAACCAAGCATTTTTCGGAGATAATTAAGCTTCAATTCAGGAAAAAATCCCATACATTGCTTTATATTTTGGCGCTTTTTAGAGATATTATTGCTTAGTTATCTCTGAAAAACGCATGGTTACCCCCAATTTTCTTTTTGGATTCCAATAGCCCTTGCTAAGATCTGCTTTTCCCGCATACCGGTAGTCATAAACCGCACAAAAATACTTCGGTATTAGTAGACACCGTCCTTAATATTGAAGGATTAATGTACCATTGTTATCAATGAAAAGAGTCAATGAATTTGAAGAACACTATACACTAGAAAATATATTTCCTTTACACAATTTTTTTTTCTTTCAAAAAAAGTCTCGCCAAACAATTCCCTTGAAGAAAAATTTGTTTCTTAGATATCAAAAACAGATGTCAAGGTCAACGTTTCCCTATGTTGTAAGTCATGCTTTTCATAGCCTCATGATTAAAAGTTGTTGTTGAGTTATTCTGTTTAATCCAACACAAGGATTACACAAAAGATAGTTGCTGTTTTCAAGGCCATATGACAAAGCCATTCTTCTAAGTCGATATGCACCTATTACGCTGATGGATGCTAACGCAGACAATGTATTGCTTGGATGAGAAACTTTCTTACTGTTCTTAGCAGTTTCATTTCATCTATTGCAGTCTCTGTGTAATGGGAAGCACTCTTTACAATCTTCAATGCCACAAAGCGACGATCTCTGTAGAGTAGTAAGTTATATTTATTAACCATTAGTAAGTAGTCTTGTTGTAACTTGTTTCAAAATCATGAAAGCATGGAGGCGCAGTTCTTTGCACATCACACAATAAATATTAGAGGGGGTACTCTAAACATTTTTGTGCTGGGGGTGTGTTACTGTGACTTTGAAACCCTTACCCTAACCCAGACCAAGTTCAGCTGCATTTTGCAACCCTATACTAGACTAAAGACCAAAAATCCCTACCCTATCCCAGCCTCCCCAATTTCCTGAAACTTGATCACTATCACAGTCCAGCCAAAACCAAATCTTCCACGTGTTCAATTCACAGGAAACCTAGTCTAGTCTGAATTCTTCAAGCAATTGATCAGTTTTCTGGAAAATGATGCCCTACTCTAGACCCAAACTTTCTGATTTCTATACTCTATCCCAGAATAAACTGCTTGAAAACCATATCCTTCACAACGGCACATACCTTTACACACAAGAGTACCCAACCCCTACCCTCCCCTCCCCCTCCTCAGGCTTGAAATGCAATTCTCTTTGCAGCATTGCATTGCAAATTCCAGGGAATTTGTCTCACCTAACAGCACCTTAAAGTGCATTTACCCCCCCCCCCCCTTTTTTTTTGCTTAACATATTCTCCTAATTGCCCTGATCATTTGTGCGAAAAAATTTTGGAGATTGATAAAATCCTTGCATTTCTACAGCTTTTTGAAGTTTGACTTTCTTGACCCACCACTGCATATTTAGGGATCGAGTTATGTTGTGACATCATCAAAGGAGTAAACACAAGTTGTGTCGCAAGCATTTGACAGCTCTTCGATCGAAACACTAATTTCTTTCCCATATTTCATCGCCGTATTTTCTTCAAAAGTATCAAGATCTTGACACAAGGTAAATGTCATTAAGCGACTCAAGCTTGGAGGCTAGCAAGTCCTTTGAGGATGTCACACCTAATCACAGCCAGACTAGGCCCATTCTCCCTTTACGCGGGGGACGCGGCTCAAAGAAGCACAAAATTTTCCAAATTTGAAAATTATTGAAAAAAAAAGAGATGAAAGGAACGGCAACAATTTTTTCACACAAATGACCAGGCCAATAAGAAGAAATTATATGTTAAGCGAAAAAAAAAATGGGGGGCAGGGGTTAGTTGAACTTTAACAATAGAGAAACCATGAGGTACCTTCCATGGTTTCATTTCTGTGATTTTACTTTCAGTTAAAAATCTCCAGTTTTCAGAGAACAAAAGTTTTTTGGAAAATGGTCGTTGTTATCAGACTGTCACACTATCAGGCCTTGTGTTTTCAATGCTTTACTATTCTGTCAAAGAAGTTGAGCCATTGCTCACACTCGTAACAGCTGACAACTTTCCTTTGTTCCTAATATCACCATCCCTTAGGCATACAATCAGCCAGGACAGTCCCAACAGAATTTAAACAATTGAACAAAAGAAACACTGAACTTACTTGAGGTCCCATGCTAGCCATACAGTGGAGAAATGTCCCCAGCCCAGCTTCCTGATTATACTGTAGCGGTTGTTGAATAAGTCGCCGAGGCGGACAGGGTGGTAACCTCCTAAAAAAGTTAGAAATTCATGATGCTCGTGAATCAGTTCACTTTTCATTCATGATTGTACAAATTACTTTCTGTGATGGATCTAGGGTAGAGAGATGGGATCTCAGGAAAAAAGTAAGCCTAGAGGTATGCATAAATTATGGTTTTCTTTGTTTAACATTTTTAGTGTCCCACCCCTCCCTTCTTGTTTGCTGTAGGACTCCAGTTCTGGACCCACCACTGCATAACATCATCCTGTAAATACCAGACCAGAGGTTGGCACACGCCGTGAGATATCCCGTTCTACACCACCTTTCCACTCCTGAGAGAAACTGCAGCACGCAACATTTCCAAAGTAAGAATGATGAGAAGTAATATCTGTGTGGGGAAATAGCATAGATAGCCCACATCTTCACAGTTTTGCTTAATGCAGTTTAATGGAGAAGATTTGTTGACTCACTAATACTGATTTTACACTCGCTGAACAACAAAATGGAATCAACAAACAAAAACAAAGGACTCTTATCACTGCGGCATGCCTTAGATTTAACATGATGTGATTGGCTGAAGTATATTTACTGATGGACGAATTACAGGAACTAAGCATTTTGATATAACATGCCGTAAACTTGTTTTGTTCCTAACAGATGAAGGTTAATCAGAGCTGTCATTAAGGGCCGTAACCTGTAACACCTGTTACGGCTGTTACGATACCCTTGAAAGAACCTTGATGTTACGGCTGATCTTGATGGTTGAAGGATCATTTTACTCAGAAATTAACAAGATTGTAACGGGTGAGAAGCTTAATGCCACATGTGGCTGAAAACTTAATGACAGCCCTGTTGATAAAATGTTAGGTGTGAAATATGTTGCCTCGCAAAAACTTTAACAAGAACAACAATACAAATTGACCAACATCTGAGATAAACAAATATGTAGACTTTGTTGTGCACACACTGCTTCATCATGCATCAAAGTCAGCAACTAACATAATGACTTTATGAGGTTGCAGCTTTGCAAAAGCCAAGTCTACTAATAATAAATAGTCCCTCACTTTAATGCAGTGAATTGTACAGATCACACCTGAAAGAAATCAAGGTTGGGAGACACTTTGACCCACATGCTTTAGCTCACAATATACATTTCATCACATGGAAAACTGAAGACTGAAGAAGTGCTGACGTAAAGAATCATTAAATTGTGTCAACTTCCAGTGTGTATTAACATTTCTCAAACTGACCATTTTTACATAAGACAACTATGTAACAATTACAAAAGAGCAGGTAATTTTACGCATCTATATTTGGCTCAACTTTAGTTTTTGCAGCCCATGTTGTTCCTTCATCTTGTGACAAAACAGGATATATATTTCATGAATGTAATTAATAGGTAGAAGGCAAAAAACTACTTGATTTCACTGAAAAACAGTATGTGTGTAACTCTTTCTCTTTAATGTGGACAAAATTTCTACATGTGAGTAAAAATTTCACCCGTTGGAAATCATAGCTAACTCCCTGATGTTTTACAATCTTAAAGAGATGACCATAAAACAGACCACTCAACGACGGTGCCTCCTTTTGTCACTGTGCATACGTTCTGCCATCTCGGGATACTCAGGTTTCCTATGGGTGGTGCCCACTAATACAGGGATATTTCTACGCATTTTAAAACTATGCAGAGAAAACAAAACTTACCAAGTGCTCTTGGTATCCAAAAAGGAAATTGGAGGTAGCCATGCATTTTTCAAAGATAATAAAGCTTCAACTTGCTTTGTATTTTAATGTTGTTTGGAATAACTGTTACTTCATTATCTCTAAAAGATGCATGGTTACCCCCAATTTTCTTTTTGGGTTTCAATAGCACTTGCTAAGATCTGTTTTCCCCGCAGAGTCATAACTCGCACAAAAATACTTCTTTATTAGTAGGCACTGTCCTTACCAATAGTGTCTCTTAATGTAAAACTACTGTTGTCAAAACTTTGCATTAATGCAACAATATTTGTGGTTGCTCTATTTTGAATAAATGTAATCATATTTTTTGTGACAGATTTAAATGTTACTAGGATGAAAATAGCAAACTTACAAGGCCATCAAAGCCTTTTAACTTTACTGGGAAAAGATGAGTTTTCTATGTTTTCAAATTTTCTATCAAAATGCCTCAAACCCTGAGATTTTAGCAAAAAAGAAAACAAAAATAAAATCTATATTTCCAGATGTTGCCTGCATTTGCATATCTCCCGAGTATTCCAGATAAGTTTAACAACAGAGTGGAACAAAGCTATAAAAATAATCAAAAACGGTCTTTGTGTTGTACAATAACAAACGATTGAAGTTACTAAGTGAAGTTTTTTTATTTATGTGATTTTTAAAGGCTTTAATTCAAGAAAAAGATAGATTTTTTTATAAAGAGCAAATGGTTTTATATATGAAAATGAACAGAAACCTTTCTTTTGTCTTCTGAATATATTTAATCCGTTTGGTGTGGCTAGAAGATAAATACCACACTTTTAACCCAAACAAAATGCCCCCTAAAGAGGTAAACGATCACAGTACAATATTAGGTGTAAAACCCTGCTAAAAATTAAAATCTTCTAATCGCCAAAAAGTTTTGTGAGTTATCTTCGACATAAATTACACATTACCAAACAATGATAATTGGTCGCTTTACGTTAAATGAGAATACTAAAAGGATCTTTGTTGAAAACCGTTCTATATTAAGTAAGCTTAGAATAGGATTTGAAGCTTTTGTAAGCAGCATAACTTTGCAGCTTTATCAAAGCACTTCAACTATGAAAAACATTTTTCAGAGTATTTGACACCAATAGAGTATGCACGAAATTCCCAGCTAAATTCACAGCGACAGAATGATAAAGAAAAAACTTCTCTGCGTCTCAGCGGTCGAGTTAATAATTTAGCTTGCTTTAGATCGCTGTCGTTGTGTATAAATTTCAAACAGAACAAATCTTGCGACAGTACACAAAGTACCTTTGATGTAATCTCCCGGCTCTTCTTGTTCTTCTTCATCGGAATTTTCGTCTACCTCGTAGTCCTCATCGTTGAAACTAGAAACACTCCCGCTAGATTAGACAGAACACAGAGACAATCAATAAAATCTCGACACCTGAAAGACTCTTCGTCTTGTTGTGTAAAGTTCGCCATACCTTTTCGTCTTGGACTTGGAATCGTCTGGTTTCATGCGTGCTTTTGGCGCTTTGTATCGCTTTTTCTTTGCTTGTATCGCCAACACTGAAACGAAGCAGGTAAATCTGTAATTTGAACCTCTCTTGCAAGAGGAAATACACATTAATCGTACCTTTCCGTTGCATTTTGGAGTTCATTTTGCCGTTTATTCACCGCAAGCCAGTGACAAGTTTGTTGAAATTTGGTTTTTTAGGCGCGCATGTCAGCGCATCGGGTTCGCGGGCTCACAGTGAAGCGCAAGGAGGCGCTTCTCAACTTTTTCTTTATTTTTCTTTCATTTCTTTTCATTTCTTTTCTTGGACAGAACCCATATTTACTAAAACAATGATGTGATCAATTCTGTAAAACCTACACTGAATATGGCACGCAATGCTGCGCCATTAGGAGACTGTGATCCACTACAAAAACATCGTTTAAGAATAGGTTGTTAAAAAACCCCAGACATACTGATACGCGTCTGACGGTCTGCTTATCATTTGAAAGCAGAGATCATTTGAAAGGGAGAGCAGAGGAAAGGAAGGTCTAAGATGGATTCATTGTGATTGTTATCTTAAGAACTTCCTGGGATTAGCGCAAGCTGAGTGTAATATATAAACTAAGAAGCTAAACTAAGACGGGTTTTTTGCATCGGTTAAGAGTGTCACATGGGGTTTTTAAAATTGGAAGGTGGTGGTTTTGCCATACCATTATTATGCAGTCATTTGCTAAGATACAAAAGTAATGACCAAACTTCGGTTTCATCACGGTTGAGTATTACCATTTGAGATAGATCATATTGGGTTGTTTTTACTGGGTATGAAAAAGGTTTTAAGAATGACTTAACGCAACGAAAAAACAGTTTTTAAAAAAAGACAACTGAGGCTACTAGGGTCAGTATAAATTTCCAGCTTATCCCTCTGATCCCTAAATCGCCAACATACCAGCATACAAATTCTCCCTACTGGTCTCCTTATATTGGTTTTCTGTAGGTTGAGAGAAGTTACTTAAACATCAACAAAGATTTTGTTTCTTTTATTTTAATTACATGTTTGCTTGACAGTGTATTAATATCAAAAGGAGAAATTCGATTCTGCTAATTTTCAGTAAAGCATAAACAAACGCACCGCTGGCTGAAGCACTTAGGCAGAGAATTGTTCAAAAAACAAACCAAAAGAATTAAAAGCAGTGCCAGAGAGATAAGTTCGCGTCAACAAATAAAAACTTCATTAATTCTGAAGTGTCCAGCACTAATCAGATTTTAAAAAATCCGGATAAATAATTGACTAAAGTGATCTAGAAGGTAGCCTGCGAATACAGCCGCCTCTCATTCGCTCCCGCTTTTCGCACGTAGTAGCGGGAGCGAATGAGAGGCGGCTGTATTCGCAGGCTATCTAGAAGGGGGCTTCTGTGTCACAGCGGGCGCGTACAAGCATACTCAAGCATGATTGTGCAGTAGTCGTTTAATTACTCAATCATTACAATTATTTCTCTGCTAGACAAGGGCAACATATTATCGAAGCCCATAAATTCAAGACGTCATCGTCAGAGGTACTTAGCGGTGTGCGATGAACATGAATGTTTTATAACTGAAAATCCGGGAAAACAGGAAAACCATCCAAAGCACGAGATCAAAAGCGGTGTTCGCTAAAAGGCGATAATTCAATTAAACTTGTCAATTTCATCACGCGATGCCATTGAATTGTAGACTTCACGCTTACTTAGGTTAAAAAAGTTGCAAATTCCGACATTGCAATTTCCACATCATTAATAAAATATAAACAGAACAAACTATGTCTCGCACACAAAAACTTGTATGTTTTGGTAAAACGATCTTGACTTGATCGTCACGTTTCCCTAACACCCAGGTGAAAGTGCGATTTGCAGATAATCACAAGATAAAATTGAATCAGCCCTTGATTGTCTCCGATGAATATATTAACGAAAAATCTGGGTTTGTGTCGAAATCAAACGGTCGCTAAATCACAAAATTTCACGTTAACAAGACCAGATTTGGGGGCAAAATCATTTTTAGCAGAATCACTTATATTCGCCTTACGGGGTCAGATCTTATTATTACAAGAAAATCTGTTTTCGAAAGAAATGCGTATTGCAGCTTAGCGTACAAAACAAACTGCGAATTATTGTTAAATTATCCGTGTAAAACATTTGAGCTATTTAGGTTTCCATTTGTTGTTGTTGAAAAGGAAACTGTCGCACTACCTTGAAGCTCAGGCAAATCGACGTTTGCAAACAAGTTGGACTGAAAGTTAAGTCAGCAACTTCATTAAACCTCTAAAATAAATTTAAACATTGCAAGGTAAAATGTTAATTTATAACGATATTCGCCCAAGTTCTTTCCCTTCACTCGCTTGACTGGACCCTTCAGTAAACAGATAAATTAACTTTACACAAATGTCTCACCTTTCGCGCAAAGTTATAACCGCCGCAAAAACTTGCTTCGGTGAGCAGCTGTTCTCTGTTTTTCACTTGCCAGTAAATCCTTTTCATAAAAGCTTTAATTCTCCGAATACCAAACGAATGAAACTGAAAGCACCCTGTGTCCGGGTTTTGAACGTTATTGCGTTTGTTTTTGTTTGAAGTGAGTTCTGATTGACTTGACAAACAAAGGATTCTAGCGTGACCCTTCAAATGCTCGAATGACGCTGTGACGTTGCGATAAAAATCTGACAGTTCAAGTGTTTACGGCATGACCAGGGGTTGACTATTGAATGAACTGCACTTCAGTGTATCAGTGGGTGACTGATAAGAAAAAATACTCGGGAAAAAATGACTCTTACAGAGCATAAAGGAAAGTTTGTTACATGTTGTGTAAAAAAAGATGAGCTCGTTTCTTACCATTTGTCACCGATGTTTCAAGGTGTCAAATAAAAGAAAAAATGGCTAAGAATGCAAGTGTTGAGAAGTTGAAAAGGAATCATTTTTTATTAGAACGTTTATGGTAGTCCCAATTAAGGGTTTACGCTTAAAGGTATTTCTCGTTTACATTTTTTTTCTTGGTTTAAGTTCATTCCAGTTTTAACAACTTGAGTTAGCCTGTAGAGGCATTTCCTTAGTTTTCGAATAGTACTCTCTACTGAAAGGATTTGTCGAATTTAGATGTGGTATTTTAAAGTAGGCATGCTTGAGAACAAGAATCCTCTCTTGTTGAGAATTAAAGCTGACCTTAGATTTTACCCGCCCTGAGATTCCTGTTTGGGTTTATTGTCTAACTTTGCTCTTTTGTTATGGAATTTTCAGTGGTGGTCCTCCACTTGTTATTGTGGAGCATGTAGGTATGTTTTCGCACATTGTGTGAAGCTAGAGCTCCCTTGGTCGGCAAACCCAAACATGTCTACAATTATATTATATTGTGAGGTTCGCAAATAACGTTAGATGTTAGTTGAGAGTTAGTGCTGTGCTGAGCTGCCACTAGTAGAATAAAAGATTAGAGACAATGAAGACTCTTGGTACCTCTGCTGCAATTGCAAGCGAGTTGCAACCTAACACAAGCATGCTTAGCCGAGTGAGAGCAAAATAAAGGTTTTATTCTTTAATTTCTACAGCTGTTTCTATATGTTTTGAAATTATAATTTCTGCATCTTGTGTGGCCCAATTGACGTCAAACAACAGACAGTAGTTGCGTTTGGCGTCGTAACTTGTTTGGTTGGCTGCTTTTGTTTGGGTTGGTATTTTCTTTTCACATCGGCTGTATCTCTGATAGCTTTGTAAGTTAATTGCATTGAAGTATAGAGTCTTAAAGTGTGACGTCACAAATATTTGAATTTTTGAAATTATGGGATTTGTTAGTATATTCGGAAAGAGCATGATGAAAAATACCTACTTGCCAAAAATCAGCATCTTATTACAATTTGTTAGCTCTGTTATGCCCCGATGACTCCACACAAATCCTTCTAATTTTGCCTCATGCAGTTCCAAACGTTAGGAACGGAGGCAAAATATTGGAGCATAACAGAGCTAATATCTCACCCCCAAATTGCAACAAGTTGCTGATTTTTTGGAAGAAGGAATTATTCATTATACTCTTCCAGAATACCTCAATAAAACCCATAATTTCATAAATTTAGTTTAATGTGACTTCATCACTTTAGGACTAGTTCCGAGACAGACCAATGTAGTGATCTTCGGGTCAGCTTTTGGCGATTACTGCAAACAAATGCACATTAAAATGAAGAGCAGCAATTTAAGGGTACAGTGATTTCATAAAACATTCCACAATCAACAATAGCAATGTAGGCATCTGATTTTATTATTTTGAAAATCGTGAGGTCGTCGGATAGACTTCGGATAATGATAAGCAGTGTTCGTAAAGATCGATTGATCACTCGAATGTTCTTCGGAAATCTTCGGACAATACTTGACACTGGTAGGCTAATGCACAAATAGCTAATAGCTGAGAAATGGCAGAAATTTTCACTGTAGGGGATTAGCTGAAAACTGGCTTAAAATTTCATTGACAGCTGAGAATCCAGCACACTCTTTGGATATAGAGTGTTTGGTAAGATTTCCACACGGCTCCATACATTTATTTGTTATACATTTTGGGACCCAACTCTATTCATTAATTTAAGAGGGTAAGTATGGCAAGGGTGCATGCATGTTCAATCAACAGATGTCAATGGGGCTATGAAGAAACTTTTCCAAGTGTTAACGGCAGCCATGTTGGAGGTTCGGGCTCAAATATTTGCATGAAAATGAAATTTGAAATCTAGCGGTTTTAGTAGTATGCCAAATTAGCAAGGTTGTTTCCAGATTTAAAATCCATGGGGCCGAGGAATTGTAACACTTTTCAGTTACTTTACTCTAGAGAAAACGCCTTGCTTCATTAACAAAAACAAAACTAGCGAGCAGAGAGATAAAAATTGAGTACGCGCTAAATAGTACCCTAGAGAGTCAATCACAAACTTCAAATCGGAATCAAATCAAAATTAATTTTAATCATTTGTACAGTCAGTCTATCTACATGTGAAACTATCTAACATCCGTCAGTCCGTCCGAAGGTGAATAATTTTCATCAAAATGACTCCGTTCCTATGCATAGTTTTGTACAAAGACTCCTTTTGCTTTCACATACACAGCCGAGTAGAAAACGAAATAAATGAAAAGGAAAAAAGTATCTGTTAAACAAAATAATACATCATCTACTGAAAATAAAAGCTTCCAGGCCAGCCGGAAAGTCAATTTACTGCTCTAAACTCCAATGTGTTTGTCTTGTTTCTTTAGCCTCTTACATGCTTCCACTGGAGTCTCTCTGATCACCGTCAAATTCAAGTCACCGTTTTCGTTAGCCGCCAAACCCGTACAGCGTGCGTCCTTGGCGTTTTAGCGCATAGACGACGTCCATGGCGGTAACCGTCTTTCGCTTGGCGTGCTCTGTGTACGTGACGGCGTCTCGAATGACATTCTCCAGGAAGACTTTGAGTACTCCGCGCGTCTCTTCGTAAATAAGGCCTGAGATTCGCTTCACACCTCCTCTTCTCGCTAAACGTCTGATGGCTGGCTTGGTAATTCCTTGGATGTTGTCTCGAAGGATTTTTCTATGCCGCTTAGCGCCTCCTTTTCCCAAACCTTTTCCGCCTTTACCACGACCGGACATCTTTGCTTGGTTTCTCTGTCAACTTCGAACAACAACAAATAAAAACAGCCAGATAGCGCGAAGGAACAGCGATCCTGAAACATCCCTTGACCGCTTTTATACCATTTTACGAAAAAAAACACGTGTCTTACAACACTGTAATCTTATTGGCTTAAGTTTTCTCAGTACTTTGACAGTGGCTTGACAGTTGCACGCAAATTTCTGCAATTTCTACAAACCATGAGATTGTCATTGAATTATTTGAGAATAGCATGTTCCGTCTTTATATTCGAATTCCGACACACACTGAGTTGCTTTTAACTCGGATTTTTGTCACTGAATTGTTAAAATACCATCAAAAACACGTATTCGCTCACGAAAAAAATGCCGTGGAAATGCTGATGACAACCTCGAAGTTTGAAAATACTGAAATATTTTTAGGAAAAAGCTGAGAAAATGTCGAGGCGAACCACCTTCAAAAAGTGCCAAAATTGTAACGGAGCGGAATGTGACTTTGTACGCTTGTCAACTAAAGCCTGGTTTACACGTACGACGCAAGCATAAGCATAAACACAAGGGACGACGCAACCATAAGCACAAGCGCAAGCATAAGGCGCTTGTGCTTGCGTCGTACGTGTAAACCAGGCTTAAGAGGGGAAAAAAGGACGATTTGCCTGCAGGAACAGGCGTTATTACTATTATTATTATTATTATTATTATTATTATTATTATTATTATTATTATTATTATTATTATTATTATTATTATTATTATTATTATTATTATGTTAGGGACCGAGCGTTTATTACGTTCTGGCGGGGGGTGGGGGGGGGGGGCGGTGGTTTTCTCAAAAGTCGAGTGTATGAACATTTTACCCCCCCAAAAAATTTTCAAACAAAAGATTTACCCCCTCACTAAAATGACAGTTTGAAAATTTTACCCCGCACCCCCATGGTTGGCCTGGTGGTTGAATTGTTGAGAAGGTCCTGGGCACAACGCTTGGTTACGTTGTAGGATAGGATAGGATAGGATAACTTTATTTATACACGGTTTTTCCATCAGCTACTTAGATTATCATTATCAACTAACTATCTATTTACCTAACTAGGATTATAAAAGTTAAAACATAATAAACCAAAGCTAAACAATAAATGCTGCTTTTCTTGGAGGCCGTGTTTAAAAATCTTACTTATAACTGTGGCGTTTCAATTTAGTCTTAAAATCATTCAAGGAAGTTACTTGCCGTAATTCTATTGGCAAACTGTTCCACAACTGAGCTCCACTGTACGAGAAACTTTTCTTTAAATAATCAGTGCGCGGTTGTGGAAGAGTTAGCGTGTATTCAGTATTCCTTAAACTCCGGATAAGAATTCAAATTATCGCGAAAAACAAGGTTTGATCTTAAATATTCAGGTCTCATCCCATTTAAAGTTTTATACATCATAATTGATTTTTTATCCAATCTTTGTATTGAATACAAGGCTACCAAACTATGTGCGCAAGTCGCTAGCTCTGAATCTGAACTGGCAAGAGAAACGATGAGAAGTGAGGCGAAATTCAAGTAAGGGAACGTACCTTAGATCATCTCTTCAATGTCTTGATAATAACGATGTCTTGTTATTGCGGGAGTCTATTCTTCAGTCGTCAAAAGAAGGTACACAGAAGGTCAACGCAGCTCGGGGTTTCAGAGCAGTACAGGAGCAATTGATGTATGGATGTGGATATAAAGATTTTGAACAAGCCTACCATTTCTATTCGTCTTTTAGTCATTTTTTTTTTGGCCCAGATAAACAAGCCTTCAGAGATAAATTGCTAGATGGAATACACGGTTTGCCTCTCTATATCATTACTCAACCTATTACGTGCAAGATCTTTGTCGTTCTGAAGAATAGTAGCGATATGGAGAAGTTTCTAGTCGATTTTACCAACTCTATGATTGATGACAAGAATAATTGCAAAATACATGTAGTTGGTAACTTTTGTATGTCTTAAAATTCTACCCCCCTCACTTTTCGTACAAGGTAAAAAATTACCCCCCTAAAAAGAGCTGGTTTAAAAAAATTACCCCCCCCCCCCCCCCCCCAGGACGTAATAAACGATCGGTCCCTTATTTATTTATTTTTTTATTATTATTTTTTTTTTTTTGCGTTTTTCAGGCAAGAGGAGGCAAGCGCGAGGCGCGAGTCACACTCGCATAAAAAACGCAGAAAAAAATAATAATAAATAACGTCAGTTGCCTGGTCTATCAGCGGTCCGTTATTTTTCTTTGGAGGGTACCTTTGACTTGTTATGTCGCCCTCTACCCAAACATACAAAGAATACTGATTTCAGGATGCCTACAGAAATTGAGAACTCTGAGTAAGTAGTTGGGTACCTAGCAAGCTAGAATCTACAGCAAAATTCAGTCGGTAAGGCAACGGTTGGTTAAATCCGCATGAAATCTGATCCACTGATCATTATCCTGCAGGTTTTGAGTTTTTTCAGGCGAGCGTGGGGCGTGTGACGCGGGGCACGTGACTCGCGCTCCGCGCGCGTCTCGTGCTTGTCTCCGCTCGCCAGAAAAACGCCAATCTCGTTCCCAGGCCCACGTGTCTTTTGGTCAGCGCCAAGACACGTGGGCTCTGGGAACGAGTTTGGAAAAAACGCAAAATTATAACGCCTGGAGGTGTTCTGCAGGATACTGATCATTTATGTTATCGGTCCTAGCGCCACAATATTCAAGTTATTATTTTTAATTCCAGGGGCAGAACAAGCAGTTTTTATCAGCACCTCAATTGACCTCAATTCTCAAATACAGACTGCTCGAGTGAGTATCACAACTCAAGATTAAAAGAAATAGAGATTTAAGGGAGCATACGGGTGATCTTGTACGGAAATACAAGACCTAAGAAAGACCTATAGCCTGACTTTAAGCTAAAATAATAATAAAATATATTTTTAAAAAAAATTAAAAATATTTACGTTACATAACGGGGACATACGGTGGCCCATACCTGCCACGGCAAAACTTACTTTTCCACGGCAAAACTTACTTTTCCACGGCAAAACTTACTTTTCCACGGCAAAACATTCTTTTCCACGGCAAAACTTACTTTTCCACGGCAAAACTTACTTTTCCACGGCAAAACATTCTTTTCCACGGCAAAACTTACTTTTCCACGGCAAAACTTACTTTTTCTTACTTCCGGAATCCAGTCTCTCTCGGTCTGCAGTTTCCCGCTATTTTAGATCCGGGAACTTCTGACTGCACCCCGGCGGATCCAACATGGCGGATCAGGAAGAAGATTTCGTGTAAGTATGTGAAAGTGATGAGTAATTTTTCAGTGGACGGGTTTTCTAAAGTTTAGTCCCTATTTCTACCTTTTAGACTGTTTAATTCGGTTTGTAGGCCTTTCTTGTGGTTTTCGCGGGGATTGCACGAGTATAAAACCTCAAATTTTGTCTGTCCTGTCACGGAATGCACAGGGTATATTGTAAAGCATAAGTCCTTGTATGGAGAAATTGAACTGCCAAAAATTTAAATTAGTGAGATCAACTAGTAAAACTGTTAAATAACAGTACATTTCATTAACTTCAACTCTTATTTATTGCTAAAATCAACAACTAAGCTTAACTTGTTGGACCCTTGTCTGGAGTCTGTAACGTACTTAAGCCTGACTTAAGCTTTAGTCTCATACAAGCTTAAAGCTTTATAAGTTTCTCATTAACTTTCACAACAAATATTATCTTTACAAACAGTTTTCATAGCTGGGGGCGTGTGCAATGTAAAAATCAGCTGCCTTTTCACCCTGGTTGTCTTTGGGTTGAGACCTGTTATAAATTAATAGGTATTGTTTATCTGTCAACAATTAGTATTTTACAATCGACTGCTTAGAGCAAGGTTCAATTTGCTTGGAATACTAGAGAGAAGTTTCTGAGTTCTCAGATATCTAAGGGCATATTAAATTGTTGTACACTTGCCTTTACTAGAGTGGAATTTAGACACTTATTCACTCTTTCTGCACCTGAATTTAAGCTGTTTGGACACTGTGTCACTCGACATATATTTTTCCTTCTCTGTAGATTTTGTACTTCTTGTTGTGCAAAACAAAGAAGTGGTGTGAAGTTCTGCTGGAAATGTGGTTCACCATCTCAGTGTCCTTTGTCTGGTCAAGAAGCAGGCCCTAATAGTCCCAAAACGTCGTTTGGAAAGCCTGTACTACTGCAAGAAAAGCCAAAAACGAAGTACTTTGAGGATTACATGGCTTGTAAGAAGAAACAGCTACAATCTGGTTCAAAATTTCGCCCAAAGAAGAAAGTTAAGGTTAATCCTGATGAACTTGTGACAATAAACATTGGACAAATGAGAAATTGTGGAAATGACTTGAAACCAATTTGGGGGAAGCGTTTGCCTATTCAAGTGACGAAGTCTGCTGGTTATGCAAGGATACTAAGTAAAGGAATGGAAAAGTGGGCTGCATTTGACAGGAAATTTGATCCTGAGGAAGACTATATGTTGTTGTTTGAAGATGGTAGCCATGCTGTCTATTTACCAGGACAAGAAGAAGATTTTGAACTTGAAAAATACAGGACTGAACTTGGTAAAGATTATAAGAGGATAACAATGTACCTATGCACAACAGCTGACTTTGAAATGTCTGAAGACAACAATCCCACCAACTCAGAACTGAGCTTTCCAAGCCAATCAATGTGCCAGAAAGTTCTCCAGCAAATGACTTTGAGTCAGCATCAGTCTTTATTCCTTCAAGAAGCTCTGTCGACAAGAATGGCACTCCACCCTTAAGCTGCGATTCACCAAGTGCTAGTGGTCAAGAATTGGATCATTCATGTTCAAACATTCAATCAGCAGAACAGCAGATTTAAGAAGATTCCCAGTTAGCAGAGATGCTCCAACAATGGGAAAACACCAGTGAGAGTATTCAGGAAATCACTAACCAGGAAATCACTAACTGTTCTACCACTGTTGTGACAGACCCAAGCCAAATTGTAAAAATCTTGTCAGAAAGAGTTGATCGCATGCAATAATTTTTTCTTGTTTCACGACGCTGTGCACCCTTTTCAAGAACAATTGCATTATGGCAAAGGCAGGCCAGAAAATCTCCACCCACAAGTGTATTGAAAGTGCATTTCAATGGTGAGGCTGGTATTGATGCAGGTGCTATGTCACAAGAATTCTTAGCAGAAGTTATTTCTGACATGGGAAAGGAGATGTTCCCAGATGGAAGTCCCACAGACTCTACATATTATGTTCAAAATGGCACCTTCCGCACCTGTGGTGAGATTGTAGCAGTTTCGTTGGCCCAAGGAGGACCTCCTCCATGTTTCCTTGAACAGTGTGTGTATGAATCAATGTCAAAAAGCATTGACATGATAAGCATTGAAGAATCAGATCTGACAACAAAAGAACAGCAACTTCTGAACGATGTCAGTGAAAATTGCAATAACTTCACTGACATGATTTTTGAACATGGATACACTGGGGTAGTGGATGATGATCACATCAATGAAATTTTAAGATCTCTGAAAGTGAGCCTAGTAAATCGCCGTTCGTTGTACATGAAAGAATTCCTTAAAGGAATGTCTACCTATGGATTGGCAGAGTTGATACTTAAGTACCCATCCGTGTGCCAGCCACTGATGCCAATTACCTGTTCTCCCTAATGGACCCTCAGTACTCACCATCAGGTTCTACGAGAAGACGAATTGAAGAAGATGTAATGGATCACTTCCAAGACTGCCTAAATTTGTTTGAAGATGGGAACATCATAGGTCACTCAGCAGCAGTTGCCTGGAATTATAAAGATGCCAACCTTGACTGTGAAACTCCAGATGCAGCAGAAACATTTGAAAATCCAGATTTAACAGTGGCAGGAGTCATGGGATGGTTAACTGGACAGAAACACAAACCAATTGATAACCAAATGTTTAAGGTGACTGTGTACTTTAACCATGACTGCCTTAAGTACAACCCTAAGCACAGAATATGTTTTCCATCTGTAGGCGCATGTGGCAAAGAGATTACCATTCCTGTAGCCCACATGAGCTCTTCAGATGAGTTCAAAGAGCTCTTCGTCCTTGCATTTTGTAAAGGCCAGGCTTTTGCCAAACCTTAACTGTTGATAGTGTCACTAGGATCATACTAGTAGGAATAGATCATTTTCTTATGTACATTTAGTAATACTGAGCTCCAAAAGGAATGACCATTCTTGAATGTTATGACCTTTCCTGTCATTCAGTATAGTTCTGATGCCATTACGTTTGTGTTCGTGTCTATTGACACTTGTCAGCTTAAACCTAGAAATGCAAAAATATTGAATTGAAACTTATTGTGGATAAATTTGAAAGCAGATAAGTGTTTTAGATGGAAAAAAGATTTCAGGTCTCAAGATTCAGTTTTGCACACTCCATATAATGCAGTTACCTTTGTTGTACGTTGTAAGCCTGTTGTGTCTCATCCATAAGACTAATGACTTCTGAGTTATATTTGTTTTGTTTTTTTATGTGGAAAAAGTGATAAGGGGCATTTGTTGTTATAATACTATTTCCGTTAGGTTGCTGTTATTTTGTACATGTAGTCCCTTTGCAGCTGGTTGGTCAGACCTGACCTACTGCACGCCAATGTTATGGGCTACAACTAAGTATGTATCAGAAATAGAAGAATGAAGTGAGCAAGTAAAAAAGGCTGGATATTTTGATTACGAAATATTTTATGGACAACAATACTTGCTCTCCACAAACCTTTTATCTATACAAATTGTAATGTTTCTGTTAAATATGCAACCTCAATGAACTTGAAATTGCCAATCCTACTAACTTCATCGTGCCCTTGCTAATTCTGGGACTTCTTTAGTGCTAGACCATCCCAAGAACAAAGTAACTGACCCCCCCATCTCCAAAATATTAATAATTTATCGACATTGTTAAAGTAACTCTTATTTCAACGTTGTGTTTCAAAAGGAGTAAGAGATACTTGTTTTTGTAGTATGCATCAATGTAGCAAAGTCAAGATGATTGTTCCAGTTTTAAGCAAAAGTACTTGTAAATGTGACTGTTCAAGGTCTATTATAATTATTCATCATCTTCAGTTCTGCCTAGAGAAAAATTATTATGTAATTATAAAGTTGGTAAACAAGTAACAGTGTCAGAGTATTCTTTATTGCCAATTGTTACACAAACCAGGCTTCCAGGTGCAAAAGTGTGGCTTTGTGAGCTACATTGTAGACAGTCAAAGTGCAACTCAAGTTTTTGAATTTTTATGAAAAGCAACGTTACACAACAATGATCATGAATAATTTAGCAATCATAAGACTTATCAGTATTTTTGATAACTGATCATGCACCTGATAATGATACTGACACAAGTTTGTGGTACGGTTCCAAGGCTTCTCTCCAGTGTGTAGGCTTTTTAAGGTCAAGAGAATCCATGACATATTCGAAGTATTCAAAGTGTTCATTAGCTTCTTCCTTCTCGATTAGGTGGTTTTCGACATAACTAATTTTATCGTCAGGCACAGGGAGTAGCAAATCGGGCTTCCCACCTCTTCCTTCCGGCAAATAGTACAGCACATCTGGAACTCCAGGAGTAGTGTCATTTCCAGATTTCCTTATTCGATGTGTATTCCAATGTTCTTTGACGGCGTCCAAGTCTTCCTGCAACAGTTCTGCAAAGCAGAACCAAAGAGAATCCTTCTGCAAAGAATCACCTGTGTTAAGATCCCCTGCTTCAACGAGATCCTTAAATAGATTTATCCACCAACTTGATCTGTTTCTTCGGTACTGTGACCAATAACCCTCGATCCTTTGGTTTCTTGGGGAGGCAACGTATTTGTGGGCATTTTCATCGTCACGAAAAAAAGCTTGCATGGAAGCCATGATCTTGTTCTCCGTACCCAAATCAGTGACTAGTTCACATGGGCACCCACCACAAGTCTTAACTGCATCCAAAAAGTAAGATCCAATGTTGTCGGGATAGTTATTTGATCGAGTAACTACCAGCCATAACAATTTTCTACTCCAGCCGTCAATACAACCATGAACCGGAAAACCATAGGGTTTAAGTTTGTCATATCCATCGGCGTGCCAGACGGCATTTGGACCTGGGTTATGATACTGACGTCTTTTCAATTTATGTCTTTTTCTCATTTGGCAGCCGTCTGGATCCAATTCCCGAAGTAAGAGCTCCACCACTTGTCGTGGAACTTGATATCCCTTTAACTGGAGGCTATGCCATACATGCCTGTAACCCGCAATACAATCAGGACCATCCAACATGCCTTCAATTTCGAGAATTATGGTGTCAACATCATATTCGGGGTTTCTCCTGGACAGTCCATACATCCGTAGTCGTCTGTGTAAAGTCCGTTCACTTATTTCAATGTTGTTGTAGGTTGCCAGTAAGTCTAAGATGTCTTTGTATTGATAACCACGATAAAAATAGTATTTTATAAGCACCTCTTCCGTATTATCTTCAACCCCGTTTTCGTTGTCACTATAAGCCGTCGCCATCTTGATTCTGTTTATAAACAGATCCCGTCCCAGTCCCTTTATGAAGTTTTGCCGTGGAAAAGTAAGTTTTGCCGTGGAAAAGTAAGGTTTGCCGTGAAAGAGTAACTTTTGCCGTGGAAAAGTAAGTTTTGCCGTGAAAAAGTAAGTTTTGCCGTGGAAAAGTAAGTTTTGCCGTGAAAGAGTAAGTTTTGCCGTGGAAAAGTAAGTTTTGCCGTGAAAAAGTAAGTTTCGCCGTGGAAAAGTAAGTTTTGCCGTGGAAAAGTAAGTTTTGCCGTGGCAGGTATGGGCCACCGTAGGGACAGCCCCCGACACACCCACACTCAGGAAAGCGGACGAATAAAATATTTTATGCGTGGTTCATGCTGCGCACGGCTAGGCTGCTAAGCGATTTACGCAATCAGTGAAATGATTGCGCAAGTTAGAATCTTTTTCTGTAAGAATTAGGTAATCGAGTTGAGAACGGCTTTGGTGGAAGCCCAGTATACAGAATAAGGCATCATAATGGAATCATCGACTCAAAATACGGATTCCAAGACTGCTAAAGCTACGAAGCGTAGTGCAGAGAAAGAATGTGACGGTGATTACTTGAAAAAAAGAGAGAGAAATAACATTGCTGTACGGAAAAGTCGCATGAAAGCAAAGGAACGAATCGAGGAAACCCGGAGACGAGTTGTGGATTTATCAAAAGAGAACGAAGAACTACGGAACAAGGTTTCTTTACTGCAAAAGGAGTTGAACGTTTTAAGATCTCTGTTTGCCAATGGTGGAATAACTGTCCCTTCCGAAATCAACGTTCAATTTACGGACTCAAACAGCGAAAACCAAGCTGTAGTTTTGACTGCTGTTACAACATCCTTGGCCAATGGATCGCTTCAAGGGAATCACGGCTCAGAAAATGGAATAGATACCCATGTGATTAAGAAGGAATCATAGCGACCAGTCAATGAATTTCTTAGCTAGCTGCAATGTTTTATAATTCTAGCATCTGCCAATATCGAAACATGTCGCAAAAACGACCCTTGCTCTGAAGAAGACTGCATGTCAACAATATACAAACTTCAGTCATGTTTTGTTGAACATTCAACCTATTTTGATTTCAAATCTAGACTGGCGGATTTTCTTTTAAAGCTGTGAGGTTACAATCGTTATTTATAACACTTTTCGCAAAGCTAGGTTATTTGTTTTTAAAATTGTCACTGATTTAGTTAGGGTTAAGGATTTAGGTTAGGTCAAGTCCTCCACTGCATTTCATAGAGATGCACAGGACAGACTTGTACGTATAAGTGATTCATATAAAACCACTCTGTTAGCAACATAATCTATATAAAATATATATATATTAAAAAAAACTGGATGTAAATTATACTTTAGGGCAGTAACTGTTATTTTCATCATTTTTGTAAGGTGTGATTTCAGCCAAGCAACTGTTTTTGCCCATAATCAGCATGATAAAATATTTTTAAACCACTTGCTGTTTAACACGTGATACTTGAAGAGAGATTAGAAGTATTGGTTGTATGCAGATCAAACTATTATGTTGTTAGATTAAAAATCTACACATAAAGCATGTTGTCATAGTTGCGTAATCTCTCTTAATGAATCCATTGCAAATAACTCTAAATCCTCGTGGGTTTCAAAAGTTTTAATACAGACGGCAAAATGTGCAAAGACAGTTAAGTTCTTACTAGAATGCTATTGGGTTTGGCGAAAGCCTGCGGAAAATTCAAGGGAAATTTGCTTGGCATTAATGGCAAATTTTGCGGGTTGCCATCTCTTATTGAAACCTTTGAAACCCAACAAGCAAGCAGCCTTATACTGTCAGGTTCACTAAAAGAAATGAGGTGAGCAGTACAATATATTGTTGACCTGCATTTGTTTTCCACTCGAACAAATTTGGAAGGATATTTGCCAACTTGTGCTAAAATTAAAAGATGTTGAGTGACAACCAGTGAGACATTTCACATCTTACACAATCTCTATTTTTAGACAACGAAGGCCAATCCAAAATAATTTAACGTAAATATTGGCAGCTGTCATGTTGGCAACACCAGGTCAATTTGCCATTCTTTTCTAGTCCTCTTGTTGCACTAAACTTGCTAATTAATGTCACATCGATGTTTTGTTCAGTATTGTGTAATTTTTTCTTCTATCAACATTTCTTTGACATATGCTCCTTTTTCACTCCCCTCTTATAAGTAAAAAGTAAGCTTTAGACAGATTTTAAATGTTCCTTGAAGTTTAATATTCTAAATTCTTACTTCTCAGTTTCATGGTAAGTTGTAAAATTTAAGTTGTTGTTCCTGAAAAGCTCGCCTGAGTTAAGACATAATTTCTTGGTACTACCACTGTCTCCCAGCGAAAGCAACCTCTGCAGTCATTTCCCTTTCATGGGGAGATCAGTGGTGGCACCATAAAAATACATAATATATGTATGACAGTCTTGCCAACTTGCGCTGGTGAAAGAGAATGACAAAAAGCCCTTTTAACCAGTGTGTCAACCAATACTGTCTTCAGTTTGGGATAAAAAAAGGAATTAGCTAGCATGTTGGTGATGTAAGTCAATATGGTTGCAAGCAAGACCTTGCTATTGTCACAGGAATGAATTTTGTACTACCTATTTAAAGCAATATCCACACCACCAGCCCCTCCCCAAAGAAGGGTTTGGAAATTCCAGTGGGGTGGAGGCTCAGGCCAAAAAATGTGAAGCTCAATTTGGAATATCCATATGGTTGGGGGGGGGGGGGGGGTTGGGGTCCTTCGGAAAAATCCTTTCTATGCAGGAGGTATTGATGTTTTCTGGAACTACACAGGAGCTCATTTACCATTTTTTTTTCCTTAGGTTTTCAAAAGATTCCTTTTTTATTGATAAGCTGAAGTTATTCAGAGGGGTAGGAATGGACCCATTGCATGTGTTTTGCAATGGAGAAGGTACTACAGCATCGTCCCCGATCAAATGTGAAGTCAGCTGGAGTATCAATGAAGAAAACACTATCTTACTATGCCTTTCAAATAATAACATGCAACGTTTGAACTTCAAAACCCAACAATTCACATGTTTTGCTGCTGTCAATCATATTAAATGATTACAGCTACAACCAAATGACATAAAAAATACAGTGAATTGAAAGCTGAAAATCACAGCGTTTGACCGCGCTGAGCCCAAGGTCTGTTTTCTGCAAGATCCAGTGCACTGCCTGACAGCATTGACAAATGTAATGATTTGTTGAATCTTGAGCTTCAGAGTTGGCATATTATTCAAGGTGCAGCTAAATATTCAGATGCTGGTGTACATTATTAATAATGAAAGCACAAAAAGCAATAACTGAATACTGCATGGTCATTTATTTTCAGTTTTTGAATAATTATTACTGTAGTTAGTTACTTTTAAAGCACTATAACTGCCAATATTTTTCTTTCTTTTTCTACAAAACTGAAACTTTCATAGATGTAACTGTACTGTAACTTGTACTACGTCCAGATTTATTTCATGTGAAAAAGAAACTCCTTCAAAATAGTATATTTTGGAAACCAAAGGACACCACAATGAAAACGTGTAAATGCTGGGCTTCATAAACAACGAAATCCACATACTAAGCAAAAATAATTAAACTACATTTTGTGCATGAAGTGAAATCACTTCTATTGAAACTTGATGAGTGTCTAAAACTGTTCCTGTACTCTTCTCCAAACCAGAACTTCATTCAACCCTAGCTAGCTAACTCTAGAAGTGTAGACTAGCTTGCAAGAGCAGACAGCTTTTCTGGCTTGTGTTTCACCCACGGCGAAAATAGCTGGAAAAAACAGCTGGCTCTCACATGCTAATAGAGACAAAATTATCCCAAACAATGACACTGGCTTTTACCTGAAATCAAACTGCCTATTAAAAGTATTTTTAGATTCAGTTGACTTAAAGGGACAGTATCACGCTATTTTTAGTAACACATTGAAAATCGGAAAGACGCTATTCGGTTGATAGCAGCCAAGATATAATGACAAAATTCCCTTAAAAGGCTACCAGAATGTAAAGAAACTATCCATGGATATTTTTGCCGGCAGATGACCAAGATAGAGAGGGGTTCAAATTTGAAAACCTCTGGCAGACGTTTTCAAATTTTGCTCTTGTAACGCACTAAAAATCGCGGGTTGTACTATATTTTGGTTCAACCTTTCATCTTAGAATCACTATTAATATTTCTTTAATTAGCAATTGAGAAATTAAGTAACACAGTGTTCAAAGTTTAAAGTTAGTGAATTTTGGCCAAAAATCATGATATATCCCATCGATCTCCCATGATACTGCCCCTTTTAAATGAGCTATCAGACAAATTCACCACATTTTTTTAGGCTCACTTTCTGCAGCTCACTTGACTGTACGCTCATTTTCTAAACAGGGCCTGGTGATCAAACCTAGACATTTACTTGATCACAATCGAACCAATTTCCTTCATCAGAAGTGCACATAGAATGGTTGACAAAAATCTGAGACCAGCTGCAGTTTATGCATGTACCATATCTATTTACCTTCTATTTTAATAATTAACTTTCTTGTTTTCATTACAAAGAAATTAAACAACTGTAACTGTACTAAATATTTAGTAAATGGTTGAGTAATTGTGTTCTCTTCCTGGTTTACAAGGAAAAGCATCGTCACTTTCAGAAAGCATTTTTTGACATTTACAAACTGTAATTATAACAGCTTGGCTTGTACTTCCTCTTCAGTATTTATATTCTATTTACATCAGCTTTGTACATTTAAGGTATAAATATTACTCTTCTTTCTGTTGAAATTTATGTATAGTTATTTATCTGCAGCACTCTTCCATCCAGAGGTCTTCATCACTCATTTCAGTATCTTCCTTCGAGTTTGGAAGTGATCCCCATAGCATTATTTGAATTCCTGTAAAATAACCAAGAAAAATTGACCATGGCTGTCAATAAGGGCCAGGAATTTCCTCCACTATTACGAGTGGGAACTCTGGCTACTTTGACAGAAAAACAAAGATTGACACCACAAAAGGAAAAGAATCCCCCAGCTAATTTTTTGCACTTCCCCACCCACTTCAAAAATTAGTGATAGCCCTGATGATGCAAGACAAAATTAGACATTTTCCTTCATAAACTACAGATAGATCAAGAGGTAAACCACAAAAATAAGTTCCAAGCCAGGATGTCAAGAAAGGACTTTGAGACAGATTTTACTATTTCCAAGTCAAAATATTGTGATTTGTTTCTTCACATATAACTAAATATTTCACACTAACCATACAAAGTAAGTTTGGTGATGTCGAGGTCTGAATAGTTTTAAAGCAGCTTAGGATATGACAAAACAGTGTGACAAGAGGCAACATTTACGACACAAGCCAATTGCAAGGAAGGACGATATAATATAATCACATTAGTTAAAAAAAAGTTGTAAGAAAAGGCATAGGATTTGACATGGATTTCTTCAAACACCTATTACATAATTTCACTTTTGACGGCAGATTATTACTCAATATTGCCTTGCTCTAACCCTTGCTTGGACTTGGCAAAGATTTCTGTACAGCCTTATAAACTGGGATTAACTTTGGCAGTAGAAGGCCTGTAAACGTGTCAAGACTTTCTTTATCAGTCCTGGGTTTACCAAAGAAAACAAAGTCAACCATCATATAATCTGACAGGAAAGCATGTTCATTAACATATAAGCTAATAAGTAACAAAAAGACAACAAAAAATGTGGATTGAAATAAAAACCAATGTTAGTAAAAGAACTCCCAGGCATGGTTCTTTCGAGTTTGTACTCTCTAAAATATCCAGAATATTTTTCTAGACAGTGTTGCTCACTTCACAATGGTTAATATCAATTTAGTTCAATTAAACCCCATCTCCGCAAAGCTTAAAAGCTGTTTCCCTTTTAGCTGTCAGTTTTAAGCAGATCAAAAAGCGTTATTTCCAGACAGATCCTGTCAAATTCTGAACACATACTTTCCATTTTCCCCTCACTTATACAGTCCAGAGGGTGATGAAACTAGCTTAAACAAGGCAACATGGCATTCAAACAATAAAACAGCTGTTATATTTCCACGTGTTTCTTCAAGTCCAGAATTCTACCGCAAGATACTACAATAAAATAACCTTAAGAGCTATGACATATCGTAGGCAACAAACCTGTTTGATCCAATCTTTCCACAGGAATAACAGCACTTGAGTGGAACATCCAAAAATGACCGTTGTTGCACGACCGAATACAAGATTGGCACGGCAGTGTTACATGATAACCGACCACATTTCCACTGAAAATGGAAACGAACACAACAAACCTGAGTATTCCAAAATCACGACTAATTACTAAATAAATGAATGAAGGAATGTCAATGAAAAGTGATTTAAAACAGTAAAGATAGATTTGCTAAGATATGAACGTACCATCCAAGGCAGGCGACATCTTTGATTCGACATTCGCAGTTCTCGGTTGAGTAATCTGTTCCAATCAGCTGAATAGCGCTAAAACACAACGAAAAAAGTATTAAAGACCGTCCTCGAGAAAACTTAAAAGCAATTACCATCCGTCTGAGGGAAAAATTGAACTTGAAACTCACTTTTCAGGCGGCAAATCGGTCGAGTAAAGTTCTACTTTTGTGTCGGCCAGCAGAAGTGCTCTCATGCCGCGAGCACAAATGTTTCGTTCACAATATCTGCACTCTAGTTTGACGACAGTTTTGGTCTGAAACGCAGGATGTATTCTTCTTGACATTTTTCTTTATAGTTTAGCCGGAAACCAGTATTTTCGCTTTCCTTTGGACACAAAACTCCCGATACAAGGACTTCAGCAAAATGGCCGTTCTCTGAAAACGGGTCGCAAGTTATAGCAAATACTGCGTTCCTATTGGTTGTTGCCTGGTGACGTTCACGCCTTTCTTGGCCTTTAAACTTTTTAAATAGCAAGGCGAGAAAATGCTGTTTTTGTCGTGAACGTGACAAAACAAGAAAAAGAAATGTCGCAACAGCAATTTTAACACTTTATTTATTGTCTCAATGAAAACTTTTTCATACGCCCTTTATAACCCGAGTCCATTCATTTATCTCCTCTATGATAAGAGAGTAGCTGCATACGCCGCTGCATACAGGTCAAATTCCTTTACTTAAATACTGTGTCACGCAAATCATCTTTCTGTATTCCATGCTGTGCTCACAATCACGTCTGATGCTAATGCACTTCCGTAGGTAAACCTTTATAAACAAAATAATCTGAATATTTTATTACCTTTATCCCCGAGTAAATGGTTTATGTTTTACTCATTAATTTTGATGCAACTTTTGTCGCACTTCACATACTATAGCCTGCTCTTTGTGTGTCATATCTGTGAAGAAAGAAGAAACCTTTTGAGCTGTAGCACTGCAGCTTTAATGTTAATACAAAGTCATGAAGATTAGCCTTCTGATGTTTAAATATAGCTTTTAATACTTTTAACTTTTCAGGTTTAAGCCCGTGAAAAATTGCTAAAAACCGTGTCACCAGTAGCCTGCGAATACAGCCGCCTCTCATCGCTCCCGGCCCCGATGGGCGTTTCGCTAAATGGTCTCTCTCGCGAAACGCCCATCGGGGCCGGGAGCGATGAGAGGCGGCTGTATTCGCCGGCTATGTCACCAGTGGAACCAGTGAAGTTTCACATACGGTATTCATTGCCAATGTGCTTGTCAATGGAGTCCCAGGGGATGTCTGGCAAATTTTAAAGTCACCCGAAATTACCATATTGTCGAACTGGTCAAAACTTCATTCAGAAAATTATCGAATACACTCATCCAACTTGGGTCTTCATTGGGTCTCCCATAGCAAAAACATAATAAAATTCTTTGGCCAGTAAGCGTAGTAATTTCGGCAAATATGATCTCAAGCTGTTGCAGCTCGGCTTCCGATTCAGGTCTAAATTCTTTGACAGCTTTGAGGGAGGCTGTTTTGATTGTGATAAGAACTCCGCCGCCACCTCGATCAGACCGATCTCTCCTAAATATTGTAAAGCCAGAATGCAATATTTCAGAGTTGTTGACATTTTGGTTCGAACATGTCTCATTGACACATCATTTTGTAACGACAAAGTTTTCGGCGTACACCAGGTCCTGGAAGGGATGGAGGTTACACACGGATTGCCAGTTTGTTGTGCTGTCTTTGTGATAACTCTTTAACCTTCTGGCATTTATCACGAGGCAATTTATCTTACCAGCAGTCGAAGCAGAAACCGGTCCAGGGTTAGGATTGATGTCACCATGTCAGCTGCATCTGAGTTGTTGTAGCAACAAACGTGGCACATTTTCATTACATGGCACAGTAATAAGTGTTGACTTAATAGCCAAAAACAGAGAAATAGAAATGGCTTTCACAGAGCTCTTTGAGTGACGACCTGGTTCCCTTAACAATGTCAACAATCCATCGAAGGAGCAATCATTTTCAGTAAACGGCAATAAAAATTGTAAGAATGAAATAAGGTAAAAGGAGTCCAAGACTAGCGGTACCTCCAAGACTACAGGTCGTTTGACCACAGGTCATCCTTCTGTCATTATATCGTTTTAGCCCTTGCGCATGCTCACACCTCAAAACGTACGACATGGAAGATACATGGCTGAATCTCAGTTTAAGTCAGTAAGGTGGAACTGAGATGCCAACGAAAGGGATCTGTCTCATATGGTCTGGGGCCGACTTTTCTCTCCCTCACTGTCTTGTCGGGGACAAGGTATCGGAAAGCAGCGCGGAACCACCTCCAGCTGGCATAAGCGAACCGCGGGCCGAAATCTCGTGTCGACTCGTGGTGCATCGTCATGGTACAACGCTCCGGGAAAGTGTCCAGAGGTACCGCTGTCCGCTGTATTTTTCTCTCTTTTCAGCCATTCTGATATTAAGGCTGGGAAGTTAGCTTTGTTAGTACCACCATCCACGAAAACGAAGAAAACACTCGGTGACAGGGCTTTTACTGCTGCTGCACCATCACTCTGGAATAAACTGCCGAGCGCAATAAGGGACGAGGATAATCTTAAACGTTTTAAGTCCAAATTGAAGACATTTTTATTTAGAGTTGCTTACAATACGAATAGCTTTTGAGGTAAGAATTGTAAATAACTATTTTTAATTAATTATTTTAATTGCTTACATATACAATTTGTTAAGCGCATTTGATCATATGCACATGTTAATTTGCGGCATACAACTATCAACTATTATTATTATTAAGTCACGCGAAGACATCGTAGGGAAAGAAGCGTTTCATTCACGCCCTTGTCATGTCCCTGTCAAATTGTCGACGGGTATTGTGTACTATTCAAAATACTATTCATAATGTGTAGAATTGGCTTAAACTTAAAAGCCAATTCTGCACATTAAACACATTCCCTAAAATATGTCATCGATAAATACATTAACGCGCGCGCAGGATGGATTGCAGCCCTTAGGTGTCCAAGATCAAGGGCCTGTTTCACAGGAAATTCCTGAATCTGGAGAGATTTTCGGAAAAACGTCAGGGAAAAATGAAATAATTACGGTACAGCAGGATATTAAAACTCGGAAAATTCAAAATCTTTGCCGTGAATGTCATTACCCAGGCTGAGAGTCAGTTAAGAACATTTTTATTACGACCAAATGCTTTTAAAATTAACAGTATAAATACGGATAAAATAATACAGGTAACAATTCAGGCTACATTGTCCAATTAACCGGCCAAATATAGGTGTCTCGGTCACGTTCACATAGATTTATTGAAAAATACTATAACAGATAACTAAGAACATCTTAAGAACTTTTTCAAGCTCAAATTGCCAAAAATAATGAGAATGTTCAGCCTCAGCCCCAAAATTAGAAGTTCTTATAAAAAAAGAGTGTATTCATAAACTGACATTCTATTTTAAAATCCGAAACAACTTAAGGACGGTGCCTACTATTGTTACTGCGCATACGTTCTGCGCATCTGGAGAAACTCGGGTTTCCTATGGGTGGTGCCTACTAATACGGGGATAATTTTGCGCGGTTTAAAACTATGCAGAGAAAGCAAAACTTAGCAAGTGATTTTGGTAACCAAAAAGAAAATTGGGGGTAACCATGCATTTTTCGGGCTCCTGTCAGAGATAATAAAGCTTCAATTTGGAAAAAAGCGCCATACATTGCTTTGTATTTTGCTGCTTTTTAGAATAATTGTTGCTTAGTTATCTCCAAAAAATGCGTGGTTGCCCTCAATTTTCTTTTTGGATTTCAATAGCCGCTACTAAGATCTGCTTTTCCCGCATAGTCATAAAACGCACAAAAGTACTTCTCTATTAGGAGTTACAAAAATAATTTATACACCCAATGGGCATGAAGTTGATCATGAGTCCCTAATGAGGCTCGCGGCAGTTTTTTGGACTTAGGGTGGAAGTTTTGAAATCACAATCTCGCATACAAGATAAACTTCGATCTTCTTCATACTACATCATCATCTTAACATATGGTCAAAGTTAATTTTCTCATCGGTTTCCAAGCAACAGCTGTTGCCATAGCAACGGAAGCGCAAAGCATCTCATTTTAAACATTGTCGATTATCTCAAAATCTAGTCAGACACTTGATAACGAAACTTTAGGGATTTAAACTACTCAATCTAGACTACTTGTGGGCGAAATCAGAAAAAAAAATCTGTAAGAGCGTTTTCAAGTAAATAATGAATCAATTTTTATGGGGTGATTTTGTTTTTTCCCACCTTTTTCACCAATATCTCTGGCAAAATAAAACTTGACACTTTGTCTTTTCTGTTAAAGGGTCTTTCCTCATAACAAATCATTCTCAAATTTATATTGAGCTTGAAGGGTGTCTCCGATTTTAAGATATTTATGTTTGAAAACAGTTAAAATGAAGCGCAGATGAATGAAAAAGTTCTTATACTTTGCATAAATCGAGATATCTTTCACCCGCCTAGATTAGCCTATGCTATTTGCGGGCTAGTGCATTCTTGCCTTACCTTCGTGAAAAATGTGCTTTAATAAATTGAATTGAATTGAATTGAATTGAATTGAATTGAAATGCCCCAACAAATTTTTCTCTTAAATTACAATCGGTTAAAGTACGAATGCTTTTCGATATCCACGCAAGTTTCAGGCTTCTTTTAAGAGAGCATTAGTTGATTACTTCTGACAATGTGCCAGATTACTTTCTGCCTTTTGATTTTCCCCTTGACAGGTGCCACCAAGCCAACAGCAGCACAGATGGAGAAGCTCAGTGAAATAACCGACGCGCTGCAATACATGTTCAGCTGTGGGCTCCATTAATTCCGGATGATCATGAGTTAAGCGGCGTCT
The DNA here is from genome assembly GCF_977016875.1 of Pavona decussata. Classification (NCBI taxonomy): domain Eukaryota; kingdom Metazoa; phylum Cnidaria; class Anthozoa; order Scleractinia; family Agariciidae; genus Pavona; species Pavona decussata. Next base: position 2,079,796 of record NW_028145628.1, on the reverse strand, counting down.
TCGTTGTCAGGCAAGATGTTTCGTACGCTGACCCGGTCGATAAACCCTATCACTCATGCCAAAAATTTGAAGAAATTTGCTGTTGGTGTGGAGCTTTGGAGCCAGAGGCAAGAATCAACGACGAGACAAGAGCCATCTACAAGGTCGTGAACCCTGTGCGCCAGGAATGCGCCGCTGCCGGCAAGAGACCAGTGGCAAGCTGCCGGATGGCAGGCGGAGGGAACGAATAAAGTAACTCTGCTCAAGTGTTTTCCTGTCACACGGACAGGAAGTCTCTCTCGTCGGAGAGTCAGTATTTTCTGTAATATGAAGTAAAAACTACAAATCTGTAAACAAAAAATTGCTTTTTTCAGATTAAAGTGACAAATGTTTGAAATAATGCGTCATTGCCTTCATTGCCTTCTGCGTAACTTTTTTTTTTGAAAACGCAAAAATTTGGGTCGGTCGGACGATGCTAAACAGAGAAAAAAAGGGGATGGCCTTATCTTAAAAAATACCGTTAACGAACTAAAAGACTAAAACTATTTGCAGTAGAGGCAGTTCGCACTCTCAGTTTCATCCGTAAGAGAATTCCATTCCCTTGAGTTTTGAAGAGCAGCGAATGAATGAAGTCCACGAGTAGTTTATCTTAACTGGTGACAATTGTAATTTGTTAACTCTTCTCAGGCCATACGCGGTGTTTCGAGGTGTTCCTTTCAATGAATGAAGATATTGAAATCAGCATTCAATAAGAGGGTCTTACCGCTTCTTTTTCGTTTCCTTCTTTTATCCTGATAATCAACTTGTATTTTTTCAGCTTGGTGTGTTTATATTTGTCTTGTGTCCGCTATGTAATGGTAATAGGACTGAGTGGAGTACAATTCAGGGAGTAATTGTGTCAAAAATAAAATGCTTGAATATGATTGGTTCTTAACAGCCCATATTTGTGGCTTAATTTTGCAATGTAACTACAAAACTGTCCGATTTGACCTGTCCAATTACTAGAAGCTTGTAATCGGACAGGTCAAATCGGACACAAATTAGTTTTGTAATTGGGGTCTACGTGTAAGCTAATCTCGTTCTCAGATCTGGCTACGAGATTACGTGTAAGCCCCTAATATGAGCTCATTCAACAACAACAAAAAAATTGAAATACAGTAATTCATAGTTTCTTAATTTCTTCGTGACTGAATTACATGTAAAATATTTTGGTAGGTGCTTCATGAAATATTACAGAAACCCAAAATTTTACGCTTACAAACAAGATTGAATACTGAAGTAAATATGAAAAATGGCAAAGAATTCTCCCCTGGTAGTCACTTGGACGCTGGGACCGTATGGACCGTATGCCTTGATTGACATGAGGTATGTACCGCTGTTTTACCTTCGTGAGAAAGATTACGTAATACCTGAGATGACGCAATCGTTACGTCATCTTCGTCTTAATGGCCGTCAAAACATAAACAACCTCGTTCTCGTTCCCTGAGAGAGAGGACCCTGGGAGCCAGGTTGCAGATTCGTACCCATTCTACTCTCTAATCAGGCCACAAACACAAAATGGCGATCAGTGGATAAACAAAATGTTTTCTATTTCCCGTGATATACGGCATTTTGTTCTGATTCTGTGGCTTGCATTATGATAACAATGGACGGTTTTAACGGCAGACAGATATTCTGCCTTTTACTGACATGGCTAAGTTATGCATCGACGTATTTACTTCGGAAGCCTCTAGGAGTGGTAAGTAATTATAATCTTACATGAAATGAAAGTCTACATACAGCTATTTCAATTACCGTTATCGGATAAAAGCTTAAAGCTTAAAGACGTCTTCAAAGAGGCTGCCTCCTCATCCACTCGATATCCTAACATTTCTTTCATCCAAATGGCTCGCCATCGTATATCCTCACTGGACGGACGAGGCCTAGCTGATTTTGATTAACTCATTCATAAAAAATCCACAGAATCTTCAGGTCTTTTCTTTAATACAGCTTTATACTTTGATTCGACAACGTTAATTGAAATAGTTTATAAAGCTTATTAAAACCCTTGAAGGTTCAAATTGATTGGTGAATTACAAGTCTGTGCCGCTTAATAATCACTAGACCATGCTGTGTCCGCAAAACAACAACAACAATAACAAAAACAAAAACAATGTCAACTGACACCGTTTTGCAATATGTAGTTACTTCTTATTTGGTATGTAACAAGTACAATGTAGGTAGATATCTCCAAATTCTTAAAAATACACAAGCCAACATTTAGAGAATTAAACATCTAATCCTGTCATTATTTTTAGGTCAAGGCAGATCTTGCCAATACATACAACCTCACAAGAACAGAGCTGGGTTTTCTGGACACTGCACTTTTGTTACCTTATGCCTTTATGCAGGTATAAAAGGACAGTTTTATGATGGAGTGTTGTGGCACTTTCAGACTCAAGTTAAAATTTATACTTTGAACTGTGGTTGAAAGAACAAGTGAATGGCCATTGATTGCAGTGATGTTAATGTACACAACCTATGCGGTTGTGAAAAGAAATAATTTCTGACCCGAAAAAATGAATTTTCTATGAGCTTTCTTTTTTTGCAACTGCATAAATTGGATCATTTAGTTATTAATTTAGCTTGTAGTGCTGCCCCTGCAGTATGTTGCTGGCGTAGGTTGCAGCTTGTAGTGCTCTAGTTTTGGGGACCTGCCAATATTCTTCTCAGAGTGCTGCTGGCCTGGCTGTGCTGCTACTGCAGTGTGTTGTTGTGTTTTGTTGTTGTCGGCTTAGGCTGCAGCTTGAAGTACCAGAGTGAGTAGGGGACGTAGTTCCCCGGTGTTGTGGTCTGGTCTTTGTGTGTATATTCTCATGGTTGAGTGGGTAAATGCTCGGAGATATTAGCTGCATAAGCTGCTCGAAAATCCGAGGGTAAATAAAAATATAATGATGATGATGATGATGAAGGTTAAACCATGCATTTTTTAGAGATAAAACAGCCACTAGGAATTCTTACAAGTAATGATTAAATATTTACCTTTTTTTGTAGATCATATTAGCATCCCTTGGTGATAGATATGGTCCTCGGAGGGCACTAGTTGGCTGCCTTTTGGGCTCTGCTTTATCAATGGTAAGAGTTTATTAAATTATTTTGCCAAATCACCCTGTTATAAAATGCATGCAATGCTGACTAGACATTAAACTAGGTTCATGAGACAAACGTGAACCTAGTTTAATGGCCTTAGCTCCCATGAGTCTCCAGTAGCTCAGTGGTAGAGCATCCAAACTAGTTTTTGGAAGGTCTTAGGTTTGACTCCTGATAGGAGCGCTCAGATTTTTTTTCCAAGTATGCCTGTGTCACTTACTGCATAATACATCATTTCTCATTTATTCACCAGGCTTGAAATATTCCATCACATTCATATTTCCATCGTGCATATGCCACACATGACATTCCAATGCTAGCAGTATGCAGGATTTTCGTGCCATGAACCTGGTTTAATGGCCTTAGCTCTCACGAGTCTCCTGTAGCTCAGTGGTGGAGCATCCGAACTAGTAATCGGATGGTCTTAGGTTCGACTCCTGATAGGAGCACTCGGATTTTTTTTTCCGAGTATGCCTGTGTCACTTACTTATTTCTCAATTTTATTATAATTATTATTTTTATGTTTTATACATTAGGTTACCTTTGGCTACTGGAACAGTATAGTGGTATTTGCATTGCTCCTTTTTCTGAATGGAACAGCACAGGTTAGTTTTTTCTCCCAAAATCTTTTAAATATGATAACGTTTGTTTTTCAAATCATTCAATATTTCTAACTTGAAAAGGTGTGATAGTTGGTTAGGAGAATCAGGAAATATAGTTTGAGGCATGTATTTGTTCCCTGTACTGTAACTAAGGAAAGAGAATGCAGGTGAAGCTGAGACTGTAGAGTGTCTCAATCCCTAATATCAAAGAACAAATGCTCCTATCTTGTCCTTAATACTTTTCTTATAAACATACTGGGGAGAAGTTATAATTATATTAAAATATCAGGAAAATTCACCTTGGGTGATCATATCCTTAATTCTCATTACCTCAGGAGGTTCAATAAGCATTGATTTTATAAGGAGAAATTTGATGCTTAACTATGTGTTTTTGATTAATTTAATAAATTTGATGCTGATCACTGTTAGGGTTTAAAGTGCTAAAATTTAACCAATGTCACCTACACCTGTTGGTTTTCATTGAGGTTCATCCATTTGTCCATAAAAAGATATGGCAGAGTGAAAACCAGTAATCAATGGTGGCCTCACCCAAAGTACACATTTTGCCACCAGTTTTCCATAATATTTGTGTGTCTATACCTGCAACCATCTCTGTTGTTCTTGCCATCCCTGTGAAAACTAATGTTACATAAAATGAGCCATGTATAAAGCCTTATGAGATGCAATTTAGCAATAATTATTGTTGCCTACACAGGATACAATATCATGGGGTTTAGCATGTGATCAATGCAAGGAAAAGGTTTTTTGGGAAATATTTAAATTTGTTTTCCTTCATGTTGTAATGTTTCCCTCAATGAACATCGAGACTCAGGTAGAAAAGAGTGACCATTTTCCTTGGGATCAGACAATAAGTGTAACAGTTTATAACATGTTGATAGTCCACAGCTTGGCCAAACTGTGTCAAATCACTCACCAACTGGTTCTCTGACCAACGACGGACGACTGTGTTTGGTTTGTTCGGTACAAGCAGCTTTGCAGGTGGCATCTTTGGGACAGCATTGGCTGTGAGTAATTTATTTGATCATTCCGTATTTATTTGGGCTCACAAAATAAAGACACTTGTAAGGCCCAGTTCAGACGCCGAACTTTTCATGAGCCGAACTTAATTCAAATTAAGGTCGGCCCAAATCATGAAAATCCCCCCTTTTGATTCAGATGCCAAACTTAATTAGCCGAACTTAATTTATTTGAAGCAAAACCAATTGAAATGTTAGCATTTTTTTTTATTTTCTATTTTTTTATTTGAAATACGTTATAATAATTTATGCATTAGGTTCGGCTCATGAAAACTTCGGCGTCAGAATCAAAGCCGTTCCAAAGCCAAAATTCCCAGCTGAGCCATGCGGGAAGAACGGCTGAGCCGTTCCAAATTGAAACAGCTGTTCTCAACTGATTCAGATGCCGAACTTTTTATGTACTTAATTCAAGGTATTAGGTTCGGCTCATGAAAAGTTCGGCGTCGGAACGGGGCCTTAGTCTCTCTGCAGGGTATGGCACATGAATGTGCAAGTATTGTTTGTACACATTGTGTGTGCACACTAAATTTTCAGAAGGAACTTGCTGAAAAACAGCCCTTATGTGTTTACATGTCAACTTTCCACTCTAACTTAAGTGTTGAAGTACATATGTACCAAAAAAATAAAAAGTTTGTCCTACATTAATATTCGTCATAAAAGTAGAACTCAAAAAAGTAATTTCTTATGTTACATGGAATCAGAAATATGTCATTCTTCCCCTGGGACTTAAAATCTCCAGGTAAGGTTTTATACTGTTCGCATGGCAACCAGGATATGTCAGTGCATGCAGGTAACTTAAAAGATCATACTGCATGCCATGCACAGCAGCAGTAGAATACCTTTCCACACATGAGATCTCGTTGAGTTCTGTCATACTCTGCACACTGGCTGGCATGTGAGTTGGACTGCTAAAAAGTATGAAATTTACTAACTTGTCTATGAATGCTTTCATTGAGTCAGTCAGTTTTGTAAACAATGCAACTGAAATCTGCCAAATCGTACATGTCGGTTCCTTTTTGTGTAGGTCACTTGCATTTTGCGATAAGGTTATAAGCTCCTTGTTTTTGTTGTTTTCTTTTTAACCTTTTGGTCAAATTACTAAACAGAACCAAGTTTCTTATGTCAGAACCACTGCAATATCTGTGCCAAAATACGGAGCTTATATTTGAAGCAATTTCACTTCCAAGTCTGAAAAAGTTACTTATGATAGTCTTCCCTAACACCCTGCAAATATTATGCCATTATTTTTTTGAGTGCGAGCAAACACTTAACTAGCTATTGGTACAATAACCCTGCCTTATTGTTGACATTCAGTTGACCCAATTTTGTTATTATAAATTTATTATAACTCTCAGTTAGTACATTGGTGTGAGTGGTCAATTTTGCGGGCATGTATCTCACCGTACGGCCCGCTAAATTTGAAAGTTTCTTTTCCTGCGTGTCCGATTAACCTCAGAGATGTAATAAATATCTTACTAACGGTAACCTCATTTTCTTGGTCTATACTGTAAGTTACGGATCCTCTGTTGATTTATGGCCTGTGCGCTTCATGCTTGGGCCATGAATCAACGGGAAAGGCTCGGTCCATAACTTACAGTACGGACCTCAAGGTCGGTTAGTAAGAGGTATATACATGTAACTGGCTGCTGTCATGATTATTTTTTCATTTTCTGTGGAAATAATTAAGAACTGTGCTAAGCATTGGTTCCTTTCCATCTTGTTCACCACACAGGTTCAGTTACAATCTATATTCACTCCTGATATGAGGTTCATCTTTTTGATTCCTTCTATGATAGTGGTAAGTTTTATATTAAAGTATATGTATGTTTGGTATTTTTTTAAAGCAGTATTTCACTGTAAAAGCTCAGGGTTTATATTATTCATGTTCATGTCTCGAGAAAACATGGGTTATTAGGGAGATGGCTTTTAAAATAGAGAGAGAGGCTCATTTTAAATAACAACTTTTGAAAAAAACTTAACTTAGTTTTAGTGAAACTTTACCAAACAACTATCTGAAACATAGCAAAAATGGGTTGAGCGCATACTAACTATGTTTGTGTGTATCATAAATTCATGCAATGTCATTTTATCTCTGTCGGCACAAAATTACTTCTGCCCATTGAAGGCCAAGTTGTTTCCGCTATAGACCAACCGACTGACATTTGGAAAGGGGGAAGGGACTTTTTTAATTTTTTTATCTCTAATTATAAGATGGTGCAATAGAGCTTTAACACTGAAAACCAGTCTTGATCATCTTGTAAAAGTATTATTTGTTCAAAAGCTTACAATTTAGCAGTGTTAATTAAAATTACAGTAATTTGCACAGTTTAATTATGGATTGAATGTTCATATTAAATAAATGTACAAAATTTTATAAAAAGTGATACCCCTTGGTAATAATGGCCATTTGCATAAAAGTGTCCAAATGTTCATGAGAGACAACATGCTGTTCTGTCCTTTCAGTTTGCCATAATTTCAGTTTAGCTTCATATTTTGCTTCTTCTTCTTCCATGGGGTGGGTATATATTTTTTCTGGAACTCCACAATATTGTACATAAATACAATAATTATTGAAGAAGTATATTTTTATCACTAATTTTAATAATATTACAATATTAGTGCACCTATACTTATGTGGTATTTGAAAATCATTTTCAGGGTGGTGTTGGCATTTTAGTTTTTCTCTTTCTTCACTCTCCTGCAGAACTTGGGATTTCAGAACCAACTGAAGCACCAGGTAATACTGGCAGAATAACTTTTAGATGTCTGCACTAGCAAAACTGATGGAGCTTTTAATTCCTTATTACTGGACAGCTGGACTGGTTGTTCTTTGAACGGGAAACTCGGTTTAGCTTGACAGTAGTAACAAATTTATATAGCTTCAAATCCCTTTAAAATAATTTATCACAACAAACTGCAATATAAAGCAAATCACAGGAGTTTTCTATGGTCTATACTCTTATAGATCATAAAACAATGTCATAAAATGTTCAAAACTCAAGTGGAACTACGAGCCACCGACAGGTGGTTGCACTGCCAAGTTTTGAACATTTTATGGCATCCTTTTATGTTCTATTAGAGTACAATATAGACCAAAGAAAATTTTTATGGTGTCATTTGATGTTCAATAAGAGTATAGACCATAGAAAACTGCCATGTATTTGTTTTTTACAATAACATTGAAAAAGTATGAGCAAAATTAGCTTTATTTTCTGTTGAGAAAGGATGCATGTTACCTCTGACATTACTTTTATTGTCTGTACTCTTATAGACAATAGGTACAAGCCAATCAGCACGTGGAAATTTTGACAGTTATAAACAAAAAGCTTTTTACAAGGACTGAAAAAGATTTTTTTGGTCATTAGATTAGTTGGTTTGAAGAGGACCCACCTTGTCTAGAATAAGGTATCATTTTCCTGGAAACTGATCAAAGGCTGAAGAATTTAGTATAGACTAGGTCTGCTGAGAATTGACACTTAAAAAATGTATTTTTTAATTAGTAAACTGTTGTTGTTGTTGTACGCATACATGTAGAAGATTTTGTTTTAGCTGGAGTGTGTTAGTGACCCAGTTTCTGGAAAATAGGGTAGGGATTTTTGATCTTTAGTACATAGTGTAGGGTTGCTAAATGCAGCTGAACGTTGAACTTGGTCTGGTTTAGGGTAAGGGTTTCAAAGTCAGAGCAACATAGCCCCACCCAAAAATGTTAGAGTACCCCCCTGGGAGTTGAATTAATTTGTTATTGACCACATGAATGTTTCTTTGTTCTTAGAATCAAGCAAGAGCTCAGCTGAAATGCCATCAGCACAGTCCAAACAGAATCAACTAACTTATGGTCAGCTCTGGAGATTAAAGTAAAAATCTGATTGTTATTTAAATTTCCCTCATTAGTTGTAATTTTACATGTGGAAATTCTGTTTGGTATGAGAATTGTTAAGTCTGAGGAGTTTAGACTGAAATTGACCATTCATTCATTCATTCAATCAATCAATCAATCAATCAATCAATCAATCAATCAATCAATCAATCAATCAATCAATCAATCAATCAATCAATCAATCAATCAATCAATCACTCATTCAATCAATCAATCAATCATAATCTTTATTTATCCATGGTAGAAATTAAAGCTAGAAAGCTTATGGGGCTGTGTCAATAAGAAAAAGATAGAAAATAATACAAAACTACCATCATGATCATCATAAATGTATGGTGAAGGCGACTCGGCTGAAAAGTTCAGTTCTCTAAGATCTGATGCAATGACCTCTTTAATCAGTGCAGTGGTCTACCGACTGAGTGATCAAGCCAACTAGGAGCTAATGACAAGTTACTGTGTCCATCTGGACTCCTTTATCTGGCTAAAGCCTTGTTTAGTACAGTACAGTCGACTCCAGATAGCTTGAACCTTCAAAGGAAATTGGAAAAGGTTCAAGTTATCGGGAGTTGAGAACAAATGACAGGAAAAAGGAAAAATCGGTGTTTACTGTGTATTTCTATTCAATCATACAGTGTGCATTTTAATCAAAGTTCAAAAACTCATTAAGAATTCATAAGCCCATTGACCTATCAAATGGTCGATAAAAAAACAATATCGAACAATATTTCTCAATTATAAATTTGATAATAGCAACTGAGCACTTGCCCATAAAAAAAATGTCTTCTTTTACAGTAAAGATTGATATTTTTGTCATCCAGCAGAGTGTCAAAATTACCGTTTGGCACGTCTTGTAGTCCCACAGCCATGGATTGCTGGATTGACCTTACTTAAATGTTGTGTTTGTTTTGGTTAGGATGGTACCAGAGCTGTGTTGGGCCAGTTGTTGTGTAAAGCTTGTAAGATACTGTATGTATATGTGGCTCCCTATGTATCTTTACCAAGCAGTAAGTACATTAAATATATGATGTGCAGTTCCAGAAAATATCCATACTCCCCCAATGGAAGTTTCTTTGTTTTGCATTCCTCGCCCCCCCCCCCCCCCCCCCCCGCTCCAGGAAATTCCAGTATAGTTTCATACTTTGGTTCCAAAATTTTGACCTTCCATGGAGTGGGTATGGATTTTTTTCTGGAACTGCACAATAAATACTAGATTAAACAAGTTTATTGTAGTCTTGTATCTCATAATCAGGCAGGAGTGCCCTTGGCTACTTACTGGGGGCACTGTTTCCTGGTCAACGTGGAATTTTGAAGTGTTTTTTTTTGTGTGTGTGTGAAGGGGAGGAAACTGGATAAACCGGAGAGAAACCCCTTAGAGCAAGGACAAGAACCAACAATAAGCTTAACCCACATATGGTGTAAGCTCCAGTTCTTGACTTATGTGGTTTATGGTATCTTTTGATAAAAATGATGAAATTATGAGACCTTCAATCAGCTTCCAAATAATTCTAGAATGACGAGAGGAAAGAAATCAACTCAATGCTTGAAAGGAACAACTCGTGATCTGTTCTAGCGCATGTTGGAAACAAAAATGCAAGAACTTGAAAAACATAAGCCTTACATTTTTTCAAGTTTCATTCCATACCTACTTACCCTGTCTCAGGCCAGAGGCACTAATCGACAGTTTTATTGCACTTGGGTGATAATTTACAACAAACTTGACAATTATTATTTCTTTGTGTCTGCTGACAGACAAAAAGTTTTTTGGTTTTGAAATGACAGCAAATTTGTGTGATACTTCCCCTTTAAATGGCTTTCTTTGATAAATTTGAATTGCAGCTGAACTACACTAAGTACCAGGCAGGTTACTTGTCCACAGTATTTGAAATTGGAGGAGTAATGGGTACCACTATACTGGGCTTCTTTGTAAACAGGTAAAACTTGTTTTAGTGTTAATGTATGTACGTAGTCACTAAATAAGTCTCCTAAATGGTCAAAATTCTTTCCTCTGTCAAATGACTGAGAGCTTATGGTTTACCTAATAATGATTACTCCAAATCTATTTCACAGAAAAAGTAAAATCACTGGTAGTTATGGAGTAGTACTATGGCCTTATGAATCTCTAAAGGTGTTACAAGAATCCATATTAGGTAAACCATTCTAAGGTCTTAGTCAATTCAAAGTTGTAGGATTTGACCAGTAAGACTAGCGTGTTTAATTAGTCACAACATTTAGAGTTAAAAATCGCTGTGAATTAGTAAGAGTTTAGATACAATAAATTCGGTGAAGATTGAGTGAACTATTCATTCAAGAACCTTTTCTCTAACATGAAATTGCTGTTAGAGTGCTAGGAAGAAAACATTAGGGGATTTTTTTGAGGAAGAACAAGCTATTAATAGTCTTTGGCTATGGATGGCTAGGATGCAAATGGATTGCAACTTGAAAATTGACCACTTTTTTCAAGTTTTTCCAGTGTATTGAAAAGAAGTCAATAAAAACTGATTATAATTTGTTCCCCCATCCAGGGGGTGGGGGGGGGGGGTAATAATCCTACAGTAACACTGACCTAATATCATTACCTGTAGCCAGTTTGGATTGCATGGCACTGTAAGAATGCCGTTTTTTTACAATGTCTGAATACTCTCCAAAAATCACCCGAAGGCCTTCCAAATGTTCCCGACAACTCGTGGTTAGAACAATGTTTACGTACCATGTATTGTGCAATTTGATTGGTTGATTTCTGACCAATTACGATACTCGTTAAATATATAGCAATTTGATTTTTCCTATCGAGAACAGCTCAAATAAGAACACTAAATCCACTTCATGTTGGATTTTTCCTTTTTGACATCTCGAAAATAACAAAATTAATGAAAAAAAAAAAAGAGAGAGAGAGAGAAAAAGGCTGTGGTAGGTATTTCCCGGGAGATTTGATGAAAAACTAGACTCCCAGTAAAACCGGGAGAGTTGGCAGGTCTGAGAGTATGAAGCTAAACTGGAATTTCGTCTGGGTAGGGGGGATGTCAAACAAAAAATGTTCCGTGGGGGGCGTATGGATGTTTTCTGGAACTGTATTGTATTTATAGATGCAGTTGCTTCATAATACAAAAAGCGAGTTAAGCTGACTCTCCCTCCATGTGGGCCACTTAAGCTTGAGTGCTAATTACCTTTAGTTACTGAATGATACTGTAAATAGTTTTAATTTTAAATGTCTGCATGTGATTGTTTTAGATTTCAGAATGTTTATTTGGGGAATTTGTTTTATATAGGGTTATCTTATGATTAACTCCTTTCAGGAAGTGTTTTATTCATAATCTTTATTAAAACACAATGGTTTTCAAAGCTGTAAGCTTGTGGGGTTGTGTGTTTACATGCACCTAAACTAACCTAATCTACGTTACTTTATACAATGGTTCATAGTAGACCAAATTTGTCAATTTCTACCAGACAAAATTAACCAAAACAATGGTTAATATTAGACAAAAGTTTTATTGATTAGTTGATTTCCTGAATAAAATGTTATCTTATGTTGATCTGTTTCAGATTTCTTCAAGGTAGAGCAATTTATGGTGTAATGCTGGCAGTGTCTGGTAGCACTGTGTTCGTAGCGCTGTTTCAGTACACTGGACACTGGGGAATGACAGTGAATGCTATGTTGCTGTTCTTAGCAGGGGCTTGTAACTGTGGAGTGGATCCTTATTTAACTGGTTCAATACCCGCTGAGATTGGTGAACGTGAGAATGCTCAAGCTGCGACATCTGGACTTGTAAATGGTTAGCAAACTTAATCTTTATTTACTGATGATAAATGAAGGGCTGGATGCATAACTGCCTTATGTCGAATGTTGGGCTGTTTTTTTTTTTTTTTTTGGATTTGTCTCAATTTTTGCATGTGGGCTTCGTTTTAGTCAATTACAAACATTGCCCTGTATTTTTTTTTTTTCGTCGGTTTGCTCTTCGTTTTCGAGAAATAACGTATGCAAAAAAACTCAGTTTTCCTAGCGGCATCTTTTGGAGATCTTTTGTTGAATGAGAAACAAAAGAAACCTTTTGTTTCGCTGAACAATGAATGAATTTAATTTAATGTCGTTATAATTTCTGCAGCTGAAATTCAGGCAAGATCAGGAGAAAAAAATTGGAAATTATAATGTTGGACATGAAATAAGCCCGTGTTGTTTTCTTTGTCCCATGCTTCATCTTTCTTACTTTTGACCTAGCTTAAAATTTACCATCTTTCTTTCCTATATCATGATTGTCACACGCTTTTTTCTCTTCCAGGTTTTGGTGGTTTAGGTCCCATAATTGAAGGTCCCATTGTGGGGTGGATCGCTGACAGGTATGGCTGGACAGGTCCCTTTTACCTGATGGTGGCCACGTCCCTGGTTGGCTCCCTCACAATGCTGAGGGCCTCCCGGATTGACCAGTCCATAAAGGAAGCTCAGTTCATGGGAACATTGCCATCAGGAAATGCTTAATAACAACTTGTTAAATAAGAGGGGGTTCTTTAAAATGTTGAACAAGAGGGCGAGAGTTTAGTGTAGCAGGGGAGGATAGTTAACTTAGATGGTGTGCTCTTTTATGGCACAAGTAAGTGAAGAGGTTAAATGCAACAGAGCAAAGTTGTGTTCACAGAAGGTCAATTTGCCTGGCTCTTGAATAACAGCATGTAGTGTGGAAGAAACCTGCATCTACAAGCTAGGATAATTTGCAGCAGGATAAACCCATCAATGCAAATATAAAAGAAAGAAAATGAAAAACTATTTTAAGTAACTAAAATCACTGTCTAAACTAACTAAATCACTGTTGGGATGAAAAAGAAGTAAGATGGGTCTTGAATGCCTCAACACTTGGTTGGACTATTACTTCAGCTGGAAGTGACTGACCTACAGCAACCAATTAAACAGGAAGTTCTGGTATAAAAGGGGCCTGGCCTGACCATTCTCACTTTCAGTTGCCAAACAACCATCACAGTGTAAACAACTGACAAACAATGTGTCTTTTTTAACTGCCCGCAGCGATAAAATTTGCTTAATTTTCAGAACAAACCCTGTTAAACAAATTAGAACTTGATATCTTATATTGCTGCGGTGATATATGAAATTTTGAGGCATAGTTTTTCAGAGGACGCTTGAATCATTAACTTGCCATGACTGAACAGCATCTAAATTTGCATCTCATGCCCACAAAGGTGTGAGATTAAAGGAGGTGCTTGCCCTTTTATAGCGGAACTTCCTGTTTGAGCCTTGGGCATACAACCCCCTTCTTCTAACCCCATGCAATTGTGTTACAGATATCTTAAGCAGATTTTATTTTTGGAGGCCAAATTTTGACAGTCATGTCAGCCAAACTGTTTAGATTTTTCACCTAAAATTTTATTATGTTTTATTAAGTTTTCTTTAGTGTGTTTTTCTACTTTTGTAGACAATTTTGGTAACCCTTGATCAACTTCAAGTAATTTTGGTTCAGTTGACATAACTTTGTTTGTAGATCAGTGGAATAAAAATTATGAATACCACAAATAACATACTAAAACATTAAATTTCAGCAGATCCTGTTTTAGGCAACCTTACATAGCGTTATAGCTGGTGTAGTTATAATATACCTGCAAACTTTTTCTGAGTCAAAGGTATGAGACTTTTGTCTCGTCATGATCAGGGTTTTCTGAAAACGTCCCAGCCACTTCCGAAAAATTTTCCGAAGACTTCCGAACATTGTCGAAAATGTCCGACGACCTTTGAACACTTACAATTCAAACAGATTGTAGACATTTGAAAGCTTTTGCGATTGTTATAAGGAGCAAAGAAATAATACCTAACAAACCTGAAATGAAATAATTTTAATAAGTTTTTTAGAACAACTTGTCCGGATTTGTGAGTCAGGCGTGAGAAATTGTCCTTGATGCGTGAGATTGATATCTTTAGTCTGCAGGCGTGAGACTCGCACATAATGCATGAGAGTTGGCAGCCCAGGGGGGTTACTCGGGTATAAATGTGACGGGGGGGGGGGGGGGTCCAACGGAGCCTAATATTTTGCACCAAAAAAAATACATGGGCCTTATATTGTGCACCCAAAAAAATACAAGACTGCCAGCGATGAAAGTTATTGTGTTCCAAAAGATACCGATGATCGGGCCGATGATAAGCTTGTGTAATAGATGAGTCATGGATAGAAGTAAATGACGTCTCAGTTTACAAAGGTGTCGTTGTCTTCATTCTCATTGGTGTTTGTCGGTGGTCCCCGGGCCCCATGCTGCTTAGAAAATACGCAGCTGCCTGAAAATGCGGCACTCCGGCTACATGCAGATTATTCAAATCATGCTTTCGGATCTTGCGGGAACTTTGGCTTGAATTGCGTTCAGACCCAAAAAAATACACAGTTTAATCTTCAACCCAAAAAAATGCAGGAGTTGAAAATTTTAGACCCAAAAAAATACCTCGGACCCCTCCCCCCCCCCCCCCCACGTGACGTTTATACCCGAGTATCCCCCCTGGGGTTGGCAGGTATATTATATATGACAAGCTAGGAGCATAGCTGACCAAACTGCCTTTTGAGATAACTTTGTGTTTTAGCTCAGATTCACTGGAATTTTTTATGTGGCCTTCAATTCCTTTAGGAACATTGCTGCACTGCTTTGCGCTTCATTTTGTGATAAAAACGGAAATCCTGTAGACCCATAATCATAGGCTCCCTTGAGGACCTACAGATGTGGTGGAATTTAAGGACGGTGTCTACTATTGTTACTGCGCATCTCGAGATACTCTGGTTTCGTATGGGTGGTGCCAACTAATACAGGAATATTTTTGCGTGGTTTAAAACTATGCAGAGAAAGCAGAACTAAGCAAACGCTTTTGGTATCTCGAAAGAAAATTGGGGGTAACCATGCATTTTTCAGAGATAATTAAGCTTCAATTTAGGAAAAAAACCCATACATTGCTTTATATTTTGGCGCTTTTTAGAGATATTATTGCTTAATTATCTCTTAATTACCGCCCAAAAATACTTCGATATTAGTAGGCACCGTCCTTAAAAAGACATAGATCCCAAAGGAATAGCCTGAAGCAATAAACATCACTGCAAAGCTCTAGGGAATAAACCCATAAAAACAGGCTGAATTTTAATATACACTCGATTGCAAAAACGTTGACACCTTAAAAGCATAAACCGTGAACAATAAGACCCAATGGCTTTATGGGTATAAGTGTACTATTCTCGTGCGACAGCTGATGGTCAAAATTAGTTGCACGTGGTGAATGATGAAAACTTTCCAGGCTTTCCTTAAAGTGTCCAAGTTGGCCTACAAGGGCCAATTTGAGTGATATACAATTTGCGATTTGCCTAAGTTCAAAACAGGCAACGAACTTAAGTAGTATTTGGTAGAAAATTATTCGGAAGAATTAAGTTAGCACTTTATTTTTTATTGCAAAGAACGAGAATAATAAATGATTGTTTATGGAAATGAGGTTATTGTTAATCTGTTGGGTCTCATCGTTCATGGTTTATGCTTTTTAGGTGTCAACGTTTTTGCAATTGAGTGTATCGAAATTGGGCCGTTGGAGCCGTTTGTGCTTGATGGCCCCCGTGCCAGTGAGAATAGTGGTTTTTATTACTGTATTGTATATTTATTTTTGTTCATAGGAAAATAGATGACGTTATAATATTTTATTGAAAACTGCCATTACCTTTTTAAGAATCGATCATGAATGCAGCCATTTTTTGCTAGGTGTCGTGCTCAAAATGGTTCATTAGACAGTCAAGCTCTGCTTTGGTAGCAAAAAGGTAGATAGGATATTTAATATTACTGATATGTGATTTTATAATGCAGTTTTGCTTGCCTGGCCTGAACTGGCAACTCTAGAGTCTGTTGCTTCTTAATTCTTTGTAATTTCATACTATGTTATGTGAGTTGAGGGAATCTCTCGATGAAATAAAGAAATAAACAAAAAGTAAAAATAATAAAAAGTAAATAAATATTTACAATAGGTTTCAGTATAGCATTTCACATTGTTAATTACTGTGTTGGTTTTGTTTTGGCAAAATGGTGTTTTGAAGTTTTGAAAACTGAATTCACTCCTTAATAATTTATTAAGAGAAAACAAACAAAATTGCTACTGTGAGGGGGGTTTGGAAATAATAAAATTTGGTGAACTTTTGCTTTGAATTTTCTCCAAGAATTATTCATGATTTGAAAAACTATGTCAAACACTCAAAAGGGTGTTTCATCTGATTTTCAAACACCTGTAAGTACCTTTAAGGATGGTGCCTACTTTTTTGTGCAGTTTAAAACTATGCGGAGAAAGCAGAACTTAGCAAGTGCTCTTACAATTAAAAAAGAAAATTGGGGGGAACCATGCATTTTTCAGAGATAATAAAGCTTCAATTTGATAAAAAATGCCATACATTGCTTTGGATTTTAGCATTACTTTATTTATTGTTTCTTATGGCTAAAAAATGCGTGGTTACCCCCAATTTTCTTTTTGGATTCCAAGAGCCCTTGCTAAGATCTGCTTTTCCTGCATTAGTTATAAACTGCACAAATATACTTCAGGCACCGTACTCCTTAAAAACCCCTTATCCTTGCCTTGGCTTTAAACCCACCTCCCAGTGTTTGGAAATCAGTTGAAACTGTCTTTTTTGTGTTTGATATCGAGGTCCAGAGGACACAATAACAGCAAATAAATAAACATGTCGATCAATTCCTTTGTTTGTGTCCACTTGGCCTCATTGTCAACTTGAATTTTATTATTAATATTAAAAGTAGCCTATTATGCTCCGATGAAGGTCCAACACTTTAAATGAAGCTTTTGTATCTCTTTAAGGTGGCGGCGGAAACTCTGCTCCAAAAACAAATGGACGGTAAATTGTTGGAAATGGTGTCTAAATTCTAAATTTTAGTTTAAGAATTAGAAATAACATTCAAGTGTGCTTTCACTTTTAAGTTTCCCAGGCGCAGCCATCTTAGATTTGATGACGTCATTGCCTTGCCGCTATTGTTCTCTATTGGTTCACACAAAGAACTTCTGTTTGCTAACAAAAGCGGCAATGCACTGACGTCATGAAATCCAAGATTGTTGCGCCCAGAAAATTTGAAAGCGAAAGTAGGTGATGATCACATCTAATTTTAAGCACAACTGAATGTTATTTCTACTTCTTAAACTAAAATTTAGAATTTAGACACTATTTCCAACAATTTACCGTCCATTTGTTTTCGGAGCAGAGGTTCCGTTTAAAGCAACACCATACCGCAGCCTTGTTCACAGTTGTCCTTGGTTTGCCGCACAACATACATCACCTTTTGAGCTGATCGAAAAGACACACCATAGAGCGGCCTGTGTACAGCCACCCCCTCCCTCAGGAAAAATCTCAAGCAGCTAGGTTCACTCAATAAGGGCTATTAGGCCTGGCAACAAGACTGACCCTACCATTGAGACGTACAATGTAGCTCGTTTATTAATTATTAATAAAAATTATTAAGGCCAAATAAGAACAAAATAAATGTTCAGTGGTAACATTTATTGCTCTGCTTTAATCGAGCTTTTGCATTACAACCCCATAAGTTAGACAATTAATTTTTCCCAATACAAATATTCCTTGTACAAATATTCTCCAGAAAATAGAACCTCACATTGACTGAACAGGAACGGACAAAATTAATTTTCCTGCATATATCAACTAATTCAAATGTTCATAATACCAACCAGTGACAATATCTACAAATTTATTACTTAATTTCTGCCCAATAGCTACATAACTATAATTTTTATACAAACATATCCTGATGTTTCACAATGTTAACCTATGTATTTCTCAACAAGACTGCCTTCATAGCATTCCACATGACAAAACATTTTGTTCCCTTATAACTAGGAAAGACTATAAATACTTGATAAAATGTACTACTTACAGTAATTTTGAACTACTTCATGTGGAATCTTTTGAGCAGGACATTCCCTGTCCTTGTCTCTTGACAGTCATCTGCATTTTATTAGTTTTTGTACTGTTTCTTGCTTCCAGCATTTTCCAAGCATATCAGAATAAAAATACACAACACAGAATGTTCAGAGTTTTTGGAGGGTTGAAAAAAACTCCATGGTTGAACAGTGAAAAGGGAAAAAGAAGCTTAAAAACAAGTTTCCCCACAGGTAGCCCAAAGCTGTATGAGCGTTAAAGACCTATATAGGGAGGAATACCCACTGAATCGCGCTGAAATGGCCAAAATACGGCACACAAACACTGGCAAGATATCAAGAAGACAAGGTAAACCATTTTTGTTCAATTCATGCCCTTTATTTTCGACTCCAAAACATGTTTGTAAATTCCCATACAAACCCTTATAACCCCTATAATTTACGCCATTGCGTAACACTCATTGTGACACTCAAATTACAAAGGTCTTTATTTTAACGCTCATACAGCTTGGGCTACCTGTGGTTCCCCTTAGTGATGCAAAAATAATTAGGAAAACTGCCAAATTTTCAGTAGGATAGTTACTATATTTGAAACAGTTTAGTGTTTTCTTAATTTTTTTCTTTTTTTTTTTTTATCTTTTATCTAACTGTAAATATTCTTGTAGTTGAGGATTCTCAGGGCTTCTATTCTGCTGCCTGACAGGGCCACACTGAGTTGAATTAAATAAAGGTATCTATCTATCTTATATGCCAGATGCATGAAGTTTAAATCCAAATCCAAATTTGGCTACTGGACCCAAGCCGTGTTCATTCTACACATTAATTATATTCAACTAAAGTATAGTTGTCCTTTTAAAACTTATTAATAATTCATAAGCCATTGACCTATCAAATGGTCAATAAAACACCAAGTGCAGTGGTTTTAAAACCTGATAGCACCACCTCCTTATTAGTATGTGGTTTTTAATGTTTTTCTTGCATGCTAATTTCCAATGTTCGCAGAAGGATCATTGTTATGAACTCTCTTAACACACGCTTTTCCAGGAATGTTTTTGAGGCTGTTCAAAAAACTCAGAGCATGAGTTTTATTGGGTCTAAAACCACTCCGCTGCGCCTCATGGTCACTCTTAAATCCCAATAAAACACTGCTGTTCATGTTTTAAACTTTACAAAAAATCCTGATTTCTAAGGATGGTGTAACTAAGATATGTTATATTGTGAAAAAGGCGGTTGAAATAATATGTAAAAAGCAGCAGGACAGAGTTATGTTCGCAGACCGTCAATTTGCTTGGTGTCTGGCCCTTAATGAAACCCCTGAAAATTGGCCACTACATTCAAAATGAAGGCACTGTAAACAGTTTTTCTAGTACAGAAAGCATTAAATTAAACCCTTTTAAATACAGTGTACCTCTAATATCAAAGCTCTCCTATCTTGTCCCCATACTTTTCTTATGAAAGTACTGGGAAGAAGTTATTAAAGTCTAAGAATTTTCACCATAGGTGATCATATCCTTATTTCTCATGACCTCAGGGGTTGAAAAAGCATTGATATTACAAGGAGAAATTTGATGCTGATCACTATTGATCAGTGCTTACAGAGTTAAATTAGACAGGATTACTGTCTTTTTTGGGTAATCCATCTCCATTCCCCTTATGTGTTGCCGGCTGTTGCACATGTTCAGCTTTCATTTCAGAGTGCTTAACAACAGTGTATGCAGTTGAACCACCCAAAACCATTGCGTTACTAAACCACCAAAGAGCTGTCTTGATCTCATGATTCACACTCACAGACAATATCGTCTGAGCGCATGCCTTGGCAGTACCACTCACATTGTGAGTCAGCGGGCTTGTTACTTTGATTTGCAGACCTGTCACGTATCCAATTGCAATCCCAAAAAGCCCACCTAGGAACATTATTCCCCAGAAATACGCTGAGGTGATCATTTTGAATCCATACATGGCCTTTAAATCGCCACAGACTACCATCAAAGGCAGAAAAAGAAAAATTGCATTAAAGTTGTTGTAGAGTTGAAGACGCCAGATGTTACTGTCCACAAAAGGTAATACTTTCTTGGTGTAGATTGCATTCAGAGAAACACATAGGCTTGCCAACACTCCAAACACGACACCAATGTATGAAAGCTCCCCTGAGCTTCCCTCCTGATTCACACCCACAAGGAAACCACCAATTATGATACCACAGCAGAACATTGCTTTAAAAGATGTCTTTTGGCCAAGGATGACAAATGTGCAGATCTGCAGATTAAGTTTATAAAGTTAATAATGGTAATAGGACTGAGTGGAGTCCAAAATTTCAGTCTGTAATCATACATTCAAGTGATCAACAAAATCGGACAACTGTGTAGCGAGAGTTTGATTTGTTTCATCACAAGTATGGTTACAGACTGAATTGGACGACACAAAGTTCTGTTACCAATAAATTAATCACTATTAATAGATAGTATTGGTTCTTTTTTTTTTGCATTGGTATCCTAGAATTTTATTTTTTTAATAAAAGGGATTTGCTGAAGCAAAGACATGCAAAAATTACAGAGAGATTTAAGGCTTGACGTTTCGGAGTCATTTTGACTCCTTTATCAAGAGAAAAAAATCAGTTTGTGAACGCGGATATTTAAATAGGCTAGAGCTGAAAATTAACATATTAATAGATGGTTAACAAATACTTTAGCGTGAATTGAATCAGTTTGCACGTTCAGAATTTTATTGTACTTCATATTTATTTGGTATTTACTGTCTCCAATTAGGAGGTATGCTAAAAGTACTTTGACACAAATAAAGTTATTGATTGATTGATTGATTGATTGATCACAATCATTTACAATTTCTGAGGACAAATGCCCAGTCCGGTATAGATTAGTTAATGTACACTGTATGCAAGCCAACTAGAGAGAACATAGAGAAATTTGGATTCAAAGGACAAATTGACACTTGCACCTATTTTCGACCAGGCCTTCAGTTATGAGGTAATTGAAGAGAATCATATCTCTATGCCAGGCACAGTGACCCATTGTTTTTCTTACTTTTTCAAGTTATCACAACCCAGTGAACAATCAGTGGAAGACCAAACAAAATTTTACAATCAACTTCAATTTCCATGGAGACCTTGTATGTTTTATTAACACAGAAGTGTCACATGTACTGAATGGACATCACCAAAATGATAATTCTAATATTATTTTAAATTTTTTTAATGTTTACTTACCACATTGAACACCGTCGTCAATGATCTTCCAACATTGTAAAAAGATACTCCGAGATACTTTAGGCACAAGTTATTGAATGTAATCATCCCAACAAAAACAACCGAAAGGGGCAACACCTACAGAATGGGAATTAACAGAGAAATTATTGTATTAATTTCTGTAGGAAGTAGTTATTTATGCACTATTTCAATAGTTTACTACAAAAGGAAATTATGATACATCACAATAAAGACAACATTAAATTACAGTACATAAATCATCAAAGGTAATAGGCTATTTCCGAGTTGCTGGCAGTGAACCTCATTATGAAAGCGAGGCTAAGTGCAAAAGCTTTTCATATGAAAATTAGTTTTGTTTGCATATGAATGAAAACCAATTTTCATAACAAAAACTTTGCACTTAGCCTCGCTTTCATAATGAGGTTCACGTCAACTCGGAAATGGCCTATTAAAATGTGCGCAGTGAACAAAGGAGCTTAGGCTTTCGAGTTGGTCACTGCCACGCGCAGCTAACTAGCGTACAACATGCAACTAACTAAGTAGCGCAAAACAAAAGACATGAAAATTAAGAGTGCATAAAACCATACTACAATTTTTACATAAAAAACAATAGAAATGATATAGTGAGGGCAGAGAAATCAAATACTCATTGGGTATTTGAAAGGCTACAAGCAATACAAATAATTTGTATTGCTTGTAGAAGCTAACAGACAGTATTTATCGCAAGGAATCATCAAAATCACTGAGATGCATTACATGTACATTCCAAGTAATTTTGGATCATAGAAATAATGAATTTACCTTTGGGCCCCACAAAAGACAATGTTCCTCACTTGAGGATATAATTTTCTTATACAAACATTTTCTTATAATAAATTATAAATTGACTGGTAATAACTGTCCTTGTTCCTCAACAATCAATAATACATCCAGTGTAATTGATTACTCCATTACTAAGAGTTTTTGATCAATCATCAATAATAAAGGTTGCCGCCTAACAGGACCCCGGGTTGCCTGGGAAACCAAGAAAATGCTCCGGTGGCCTATATGGGTTGCGCCTCACATGAGTCTTGTTGTCCCGTTTTGCACAATACCCTTTGGATCACTCATTTTGTTTTTTGTATTTCTGTTTTGTTCTTGTATTTACTTTGATGTGTCCATTAAAGCTGATAAAATAAAATAAAAACACATGTTTTACAGCACCTAACAATTCTCGTGATGGACTCCTAACTTCTTGGCTTTTGGCCTTGTGGGCTCTTTGAAATTTTTCTTAGCCAACATGATCACAGATTGGTACACCACTGAATGACTAATTACCCACCTGCCTAGCAACTTTAAGATCAATATTGAAAGCAGGAAATTTGTCTATACTGGGATACTTCTCTCCAAGACAGCTCAAAAAGAACAAGCAGAATAGGCAAACTACACATTGAAACCATGTCACAAACAGGGGTGCATCAAGCTGAAACCAACACACAAGAAATAACATAAAAATTGCAATAATGACAATGATTGAAGGGCTGAGTGCCTGGCCCCAGTTGTTCAAAGGCCGGATAACTTTATCCGCTGGATAAGGCACTATTCAGGGTCTAAAATATACTTCACGTAAACGTTGTCCAAGGTTTCCGTACACTCCCAAACTTAACTGTGGTTAGAGTGTCCATATTCGCTTGTACAAGAGGAAATACTGAAATCTTTGCACAGATTGAAACTGACGGATAGCAACTTATCCACTGGATAAAGTTATCCGGCCTTTGAACAACTGGACCCTGGAAAAAAACCCTAAGTGACTTCTGATGTAATGCTAGATTCTCCTTCCAAATTCCCTTGCATTCATTTGTGAAACAAAGGGAGAATTTGACCTTACACAAAAATCACTTAGGGTCTTATTCTGCACACCCCATCAAATATGTTACATCAAATTTTAGGAAGATTTTTTGTTTTGCTCAAGTGTCTGAGTGTTTATGATGATAGCAGTTTGATGATATGATAGCAGTTTATTGTGAAAATACGCTTAGCTTTTGTGAGACCAGCAAGCTAGGCTCACCAGCTAGTTTACAGGTATTTCACACTAAATGATTAAAATAACTAACACACATTAAAAAACATCAAATGGCATACTAGGTTAAGTTTAAATTTCTAATACAAACAAGAGCCCTTCAAATAGTCAGAGAACAACATTTGTGGGGTCCCCCCCCCCCATCCACCCACTGGTTTACGCTTAGTTTTTTTTAGCAGAATGAGGCCAAAAACTGCAAAAAATAATTTAGAGCAGAAAAAAACAGCGATGTTCTTTGAACTTGATTAAAACTGTTTTAAATGCAAGAGACCACTATAATAAAAAATAAATTTCAGTAAATAAACAAGTCTCCCTTGAGTATAAGGTTTTGTTGGAATAAAGTGTGAAGGTAGGGATAATTATTACCAGCTGTTTTTTTTAATTCCCACAAAAATAATATTGATATATTGATATTTATTAAAAACTGAATAATTGTACAATGCAATTCGAGGGATTTGATTGGCTTAGCTGCCATGGTATATGAGCCATCATACCATGGCCGAGAAATGGCGACCATTAAAATTGTCTTCTGGTTGTTCTTGCACAGCGAAATCAGTAAGATCTAGCAAATATTATATTTCTTGATTGTTTTTAATAAAAAAATTATTCCACTTGCGCTTGTTGGATCTGAGATGATTATTGCCAACTCGGCGCTACACGCCTCGTTGGCTATGTATCATGTCATATCCAATGCGCGCTCGTGGAATAATTGTTAAGTATGTCAAGCCATTTCCACTGCATACTGTCTGTAATAATATCACTACTGGCTATCAAATAATTATCCTAAACTCTTGTTTTTGAAAAAACAGATTTGTTTACCTTGAGTATTTGTTCACGAAAATAAAACTTATAATAAATTGTTATTTTGGTCAACAATCCAATTCCATGGCAATATCGATCAACCGGAAATTAAATTAATATCCAATACCGATTGATTTCACAATTATTTCTCTTTCATCAGCTTTCATCGACTCTTATAAATTGTTGATAACTTTGACCTGTTTTCCCAGTTGTTGAGTAACTATCAAACCTAGCTAGGCGTCGAATTGATTTAAAGCCAAATCTTTCCAATCTTTTGTTGACTTACAATTCCCCGACTTAGCTTAAATAACCTGTACTGGAGTAGCTCATATTAAGCTTTCTTGATCGGAGATCGGAGATATATTTTTTAAAAAATAAGCTTACTATAAGCAATACACAAGTAAGTTCTTATTTTCACCTTCAAATCAGGACTGCTTAGTAGGTACTTGTTCAAAAATACCATGGAAATTGAAATCACCCTAAAAGGAAGATGAAAAATACAGTAAAATTTATGGTAGCAGACCGGTAAGCATGCTAATGAGCCTTGAAAAAACAACGTGGCAGAGTTGCAGCAGAAGTGCAGAAACATTCGTGATGTTTGGCGAGTGCTAGTTTTCTTACCAATATAAGGTCACGACAGACGCTATTCTTACAGACTTCACAAAAAACGACTCCGTTATCTTGGTTTCGCTCGACATTTCTACGAGTAAAAGTGGACGACGAAAAGAAGCAAAGCGCGGTGAGAGCTAGAGACGAGCAAGGCGAGACGAGCAAATTTCAGGGCTTAGTCCAGCGGAACACACTACCAATCATGCGCATTGGCGGGATGTTAAATTCAAAATGGCCGCTCATAGCTTGTCACGAGGCTTCACTTCTGTTTAATTTTCTTTCCTATTCATTTGCCTTTTTGTTCTGTGAAGCGTTTTCTGAAAAAAAGTCATGTGCAGCGCACAACAACAGGAAGACTTGGAAAATATGCCGTCTTTGCTGGAAAGCAAACCAGCGAAAGCCAAAGGGGAAATTCGTGGTCGTCGAACGTGTATGAAATGTTCCAGCAGCGAGGCAGTTGTTGTTGTTCGAATGGATGATCCTCTCTGTAAGACGTGCTTCCTTGCCTATTTCACGCACAAATTTCGTGCCACGATCGGTAAAGCACGTGCGATAAGGGCGGGCGAAAAAGTGTTGTTGGCTTTTTCTGGCGGTCCGTCTTCGAGTGCCATGTTGCATTTGGTATGTGAAGGTCTCAGTTTCCGAGTTCCAAAAAAGCTTCGTTTCGAACCCGGGATCGCTTTCATTGACGAAGGAGAAATTTTGAAGTCCAGTAAAGAAGAACGCTTACAGTATGCTGGACAGATTCGAGAAATAGCATCAAAGACTGGTTTTCCATTCCATCAGTTAAATTTAGAAGATGTTCTTGGCTTAGAAAAATCCACTCAAGGTGATGCAATTGGTCGCAAGAAGTCCGGTAAGTTGGAGACTGGTAAAGATGATGCAGGCAAACTCAAAAGTCTATTTGATGCAACTGTATCGATGACAGCTAAAGAAGACTTGCTGAGAATACTGCGTCATCAGTTGTTGCTTGCAACAGCCAGAAAAGAAGGCTATTCCAAAGTAATGTTTGCTGAATGTGCCACACGCATATCAATCCGACTGTTATCAGACATTTCTCAGGGGCGAGGTGGTGACTTGCCGTATGACACTGGCTTTTGTGATAATCGTCATGGTGATGTCATCTTTATAAGACCAATGCGAGAGTTTATGAGCAAGGAGATTGCGTTGTATAACTTCTTTAATAATGTTGAAACTGTGCAGATAATGACCCTTGGAACAATGACCCATTCTCATGCTAGCATAGATCGCTTAACAGAAGAGTTTGTGAGTGGTCTGCAGGCAGACTTCCCTTTCACTGTCAGCACAATCTTTAGGACTGGGGACAAGCTGTCAGTCAAGGAATCTGATGATGATGTCGCACCTTGTGCACTCTGTGGAGTTCCAATGACTCTAGATCCCACTCCTCTTTCAACCCTCAGTGATACCTTGCACCGTGTTGAGCTTGATGTCAAATCCACTCCCCTGTCTGAGAGTGGATGTTGTGGTGGTTGTGATAGCCAGTGTTCAAGCTCTTTGTCTGATCAACAGTTAACCAAGGAAGATGTTCTTCAGGCTCTTTGTTATGGCTGTCAGTTAACATTTAAAGATACAAAGTTAGACCTTGATAATCTACCAGCTTATGTTGTGGAAACAGTGAATAGAGTTCAACAAAGAGCCCAGATGAAAGAACATATCAAAGAATTCTTACTGGAAGACTGACTTGTCATTGGAGAAATGGTACTCTTTTCTTCCTTAAAATGATACATATTTATTGTATTTATTAAGATGTAACTCTTATTTTATCATACACTCTTAACACTGCTATGTTTACTGCTAACATGTTATGGACAGGTATGTTGCTAAGACCATTCATATTAATATTTTGTCTGAAAGAGATCTTATCACCAGCTGAAATTTCAACAGAACACAAACCCTTGAGGCTTATCTTAAAGGTGCACTGTCCCAAACAGCTGGCTGGGTTTAGATACGAGCCTGCTGAGGTTTTTTTAGCTACATCCTTAGTTATGGAGATACAATATTCATAATAAAGTGGGTTTTGCAATAAACCAGTCAACTTTGCCTTTGCTGTTGAATAATCGTCTACCATAAAGTTCTAAGTTATTACTAGGTTCTTACACACTCTCTTTGTTGTGAAGAATGCTATTTGACAGGCTAACTTGTGTATTTGTGAAGTGTGATTCTTATTAAGGGAGTTAAATATTTCAGACAGATGTACTGTGTGGGTCGGAATTAAGAAAACTCTCCATGGACCTCATGTCCACACGACTTAGTGTGTGTATAGCTGATCGCTTTCTTCAATAATGGAGGTCCAGACGGAAGACTTTTGGCAAAGTGTCTTTGATCTGAGTTTTTACATCTGTATAGTCTCATCTGTATTAAACAAGTTTGATAAAGAAGAGTTTGTTAATTTTTTGGTCACCAAGAAAGTCATCTGAGCATATTAAAAGAAATATAGAAGGCTCTTGTAGCCAATTAGATCACACTGTTCGATTAATCTGGACTGATTATACAACTTGTACCCAAGAAAGATGCAAGATGTTAGATTCTTGATGTGTTAGGCGGAAAAAAGCTAAGTCCCCAACAGGATTCATACCCATGCACAATCTTCTGCACCCTGGTTGAGAGCTCATAAAAAATTGTGGTTTTAAGGAAGGACTAAAATTATTTCAACGTTTTGCGATAAATGTGGAGATTTATTTGAGCCCAACATTGGAAAGGTCATGGGTTCAATAGGCCTTATCACGGTTTTCGACGCCATTTTGACGAGTAGGCAAACAGGCTCGAAATAACAGTGTTTGTATGGAAATCAGATGTCAAATAATTTTCATAAAACATCGCGTCTGAAAAATTCATGAACTGGAAACTTTTAGCACTAGGAAGAGGATTTTAAGAAAAAAAATTGGAGGGATGTAGCTGTGCTAGAAAGCGTCCAGTCGTGTTTTGAACTTTCCATACATTTGTCTGTATTGCGAACCAGCCGTGAACTGCTACTGAAAATAGTTCGCGGGAAAAAATACAGGGAAATGTATGGAAAGTTCAAAACACGACTGGACGCCTTCTGGCACAGCTACATCCCGCCAATTTTTTTTTTTCTTAAAATCCTTTTCCTAGTGCCAAAAGTTTCCAATTCATGAATTTTTCAGAAGCGATGTTTTATGAAAATTATTTGATATCGGATTTCCCTTCAAACACTGTTATTTCAGACGTGTTTGCCTACTCGTCAAGATGGCGTCGAAAACCGTGATAAGGCCTATTCCAGTTTGATCCGGTATGCATGGTCACCTTTGAAATGAGTTCCTAGTGAGCTCTTTGGTGCTCCGTGGGTAAGCAAATTATGTTTTACTTTTTTTTTTCGCTGTAATCATCAAGTCATAAGCATGGAACATTAAAAGCAAGTCCCCACTGGGAATAGGCCTTATCACGGTTTTCGACGCCATCTTGACGAGTAGGCAAACACGTCTGAAATAACAGTGTTTGTATGGAAATCCGATATCAAATAATTTTCATAAAACATCGCTTCTGAAAAATTCATGAATTGGAAACTTTTGGCACTAGGAAAAGGATTTTAAGAACAAAATTAGAGGGATGTAGCTGTGACAGAAAGCGTCCAGTCGTGTTTTGAACTTTCCATACATTTCCCTGTATTTTTCCCCGCGAACTATTTTTAGTAGCAGTTCACGGCTGGTTCTGAAAAATTCATGAATTGGAAACTTTTGGCACTAGGAAAAGGATTTTAAGAACAAAATTAGAGGGATGTAGCTGTGACAGAAAGCGTCCAGTCGTGTTTTGAACTTTCCATACATTTCCCTGTATTTTTCCCCGCGAACTATTTTTAGTAGCAGTTCACGGCTGGTTCGCTTTACAGCGGTAAAGGAGTAGGTCTGTAGCCGCATTATACAGACAAATGTATGGAAAGCTCAAAACACGACTGGACGCTTTCTGTCACAGCTACATCCCTCTAATTTTGTTCTTAAAATCCTTTTCCTAGTGCCAAAAGTTTCCAATTCATGAATTTTTCAGAAGCGATGTTATATGAAAATTATTTGACATCGTTTGCCTACCCGTCAAAATGGCGTCGAAAACCGTGATAAGGCCTATTTGAAAGTGGGGAAGCAAACTACGTGTACCCAAATGCAGAGAAAAACCCCTGGAGCAACGATGAGAACTAACACAAAACTCGAATCTGGGCCACATTGGTGGGAGGTGAGTGCTTACACCACTGTGCCATCCCTGCCCCCCTCCCTCCCTGCTGAAGGGTTTCCTGCAATTTTGTAGTCATTTCTCAGATGTTGGTTTTGCAGGGAGACAGTGGTAGTACATAGCACTTCAGCTTGTACCCACTGGCTTGTACAAGAGCCCAAACGGAATCGGAAGTGAAATAATTACTCATCTTACACTCTTACACTTCGTATCAGTTGTCAATGGGACAAGCCGTAGCCTGCGAGCAAGCGCTCTTAGAGGGGGGGGGGGGGGGGGGGTAAAGGAGAGAGCTTGCAACGATGTCTCAGGAATTTGAATGCCGCCCCCAATACTCCCCGCGACTCCCTGCTGTCCGAGCTGTCAGAATTTGGCCAATCAGCGCAAACCGGAAACGATAGCAAACGTAAACAAACATGTGAAAGGTACACTTTGAAAGACGGGAATCCTTGCTGACAAAAACTATAGTTTCTTTGATCGAGTATGCCTACCGAGTGCCACAAAAATCAGAAAATTTAGTGAAGGATTTTACTTAATTGTGAGCACACTAAAAGCCGATTGACCAAAAGGTCGAGGTCACAAATGTCGTCCCAAGGGTCAAGCGAATCTTGCCGACTGCAGTGTCAACGCCGCAAAACTACTGGACATAAAAAACGTCGAAAACTTGACACCGTCCGGCCAGGGAAAAAAGAAGCAGTGCAAGGAAATCTGAAGAATCTCAATTTTCCAGCCCGGTCTCCAAGAACGAGGACGCAATTCTCAATATCGAAAATGTGGTTTCATGGAACACTCAACTCGTGCAAAAATTTGTGATGTTGTGAACGAGTAGCGTGAGAGTGCTAGATCAAAAGGAAATCATTGCGCTTCTAAAGAACGTTGCCCTAAAAAGCTGGCAGTTCGCTGCTAACGCCGTACCGAAGCACTCGGAATTGAGTCAATGTATTCAGAAAGCTTTTATTTGTGGCGTAAGCTGAAAGATGTTCATATTTTTTTCGGCTAAGCCAAACACCAAACAAAAGCTTAAATTTGGCCGACCTTGACTCTCCATCTGAAATATCGGCAATCAAAGCGGCAGGCATCCTAGCCTGCGAGCAAGCTCTCTCGGGGGTGGGGGGCCCCCCACCCCCAAGAGAGCTTGCTCGCAGGCTATGGCACAGCTGGCAGCCGGAACTGAGTTAAGAGAGGGTATTTTTCCTCCTAGGAAAGTTAAATAGTAACCAAGAGTGACGTAGGGACACTCAGCTAGTGTTTAGTGCATTATACGAATAATTTTCTCTATAAGGGTCGTTGGGAATGCTCGAATCACAAATCTGCGGAGCATGCGCACTCATTTTGTCGCTCTGTCGTCGTTGGGTACTTCTGAAATACTTATGGGTGAATGTGTGAATGATAAAGCCTGGTTTACACGTACGACGCAAGCATAAGAATAAGCACAAGCACAAGCACAAATTTGGTGCAATCGCGCCTTTTGGCGCGAAATTTGATTCCAACATGGCGGAAAATGGCAACGCATGAGTAACTAGATTGTACGCTGACAACTTGTCACTGTTTTTCAGTTTCCTTTCCTTGCGCTTATGTTCATGCTTGCGTTGTCCTGGTTTACACGTACGACGCAACGACGCAAGCATAAGCACAAGCACAAGAGAATGGAAATTGTTCCATTCTCTTGTGCTTGTGTAGACTGTTCACAGTCCCCCTATTTTTCCGAGGGATTCTCGAGACCGGTACGCTTCGATGGAACCGCCGCCATATTGGGGAGAGTGTCTAAACTAACGAGGGGAGCGGGAGTGGGTGTTAGTATAGTCCCGCTCCCCTCCCCTCGGTAGTTTAGACACTCTCCCCAGATCGCGCTCCATTTTACAAACCAAGATGGCGGCAGCTCCATCGAACCGTACCGGTCTCGAAAATCCCACGGAAAAATAGGGGGACTGTGAACAGTCTAGTGCTTGTGCTTATGCTTGCGTCGTACGTGTAAACCGGGGCGACGCAAGCATAAGCACAAGTGCAAGCACAAGGCGCTTATGCTTTACGTCGCACCGGTTTACACGTAGGTTTCTTGTGCTTATGCTTATGCTTGCGTCGTACGTGTCAGATCGCTTAAGAGGAGCTTAAGAGTTGAACCTTCTGACTCGACCCCAGTCTTCTCTCTTTAAAATACAAGAGAGACGACTTGGTACGAGTCAGCTCGGACTGCGCTGGCCGGGCGGCAAAAGGTTATTTTTGGTGTTCTTCCTTAAAATGTTTTCCCTTAAAATATGACATGTACAAGTCATTATATGACTAGAAATACGTGACTCGCAAAACCTCGCGAAGCTGGGGCTGGGTGGAAAGCCCTCTTTACTCGTATTGTAGCATCGAATGAGGAGATTAAAAGGTTTCTGAACATAGCAACTATTTTGATGAGCATGGTCTTTTCGTAGTTCCACAGGCTAGTTTGCGGTTTGCGGTTAAAAATCTATTTCTGACGAGATGAAATGTACAACGGGCGTAGTTCGATGAATTTATTTCCCACGGAAAATTATTTTACCGCGACCACAAAACGTGTAATTTCTTCAATGCAATCTTTCACAAAAAAGATTTCTGGAAGAAAGGGAAAAGATTCTGGAGAGATTGATCTGGATCCAGGGAATATTGATTAAATTTTATCCGACACGCAAACTTTCCCGATGTATGCAAATTTTGCTGCAGACGACGCCAGACAACCTGACGTCATTCATACTTTGTTTTTCACCGTTGCTAGGCAATATGCGGACACCTTCACGGAAATATATAAACATACATACATACATATATATATATAAATATATGTTCGGCACGAATTTTCACGGCTTAGCTCCCGAGCGCGGCCTTCGGCGGGCCTTCGGCCCGACAAATTTATTAACCTCGCTACGCTCGGGCCTTCGGCCCTCGCTTCGCGAGGAATTACGCAGGGAAAGCTGAAGGAGCTTTGCCTGTCCGTGCAGGAGAACAGTTTTATTTCATCGAGCGTCATGACACAAATTGGTGGAAAATGCGCTCTCAAACTGGTTCAGTTGGTCTTGTTCCTGCATGTTATATGGAGGCTGTTGATAAAGAAACGGTAAAGCAGATATTATAGTATAGCACTAAGCAGTCTTTTTTAGGAAGCAGTGTATTTTCTTACTGATGGCACATCATCACTCAAACTATTGTGGGGCATTAATCTCAAAATGCATTAGTTATATATTAGGAAGGCTGAGAGCTCAAATATTAATAATTTTACAAGCAAATTAAGCTTTCTCATTGTTTTAGATAATTTTCCAGGTGTAATAAGCATAAGATTCTATTAAACTTTAAAGAAGACATAAATGAATAAATGACACAGATTAATTAAAATAAATATTTCTTTTGGATTAAGGTCTAATAATTTTGATGATAGGATAACCAGGATACACTCAAGTAGTTTTCCTAAGGTCTGGTTCACACTGGCAATGGAAGCTGAATTGGAATAGAGTTGGAATCAGAAGAATCTTCTGACCTTGTGTGAATCAATACAACAGAAGTAGAAACGGAAGCCTTGCTTTCATTCAAAATGGTGGAAGGCTGCCATGCATATTTTCTCTATTCTAAATCTTAAGTAAAGGGATTAAGATCGGTTTATTGAGTGAAAGGTGTTAATCACTGCACTGTGTTTCAAGGTGAAATCAAGCACATTGCTCTTAAAATTGCTCTTAAAAATATTTTTTAAGGAAGTGAATTTGGATGATGTCTATTTCAAAGAACCATTTTGACATAAGAGACTTTTTGCAAGGCAAGAAGATCAAACTGTGGTCACTACTGATCGTGACTGACTGTCCACAGTAAAAGGAGGCTTATTTTACATAAAGTTGTCATTGGAAAGCTTTTGATAATTAATTGATGTTAGTGGATGTTCATATTACTGTGCTTCAATAAATAAGACAAATTTGCAGGGAACCTGACTCAGAATTACCATAAAGATTTCAATTGAGATAATTTAATGTTAGGTTTTGTTAAATCATTTTGTTTTTGTCCAGGCATGATTGTGCATATACTGACACACCAGGACCGCACTGGTTTCACCATGTTATTTTAATCTTCTAAGCTTATTTTTTCCTCTTAGGTTGATCCAAATGAGACACAAGCAGTTCTTGCATCTATAGATAGAGCCATTGAAGTCACCCATACACAAGCAGCAAACAATGGAGGTGTCTATACACATGAACAGAGAGCTAATTTGAGGTATGCAAGTTTAACTCACTTTAGACTCTTGAATTTCCACCCAAAAAACCCTTTGATTTATCCCTTTCACTCCCAGGAGTGATCAATATGTAATTTCTCCTTACATTATCAATACAGCGTTAACCAGACAGGGAGAAGGATGAGAATAAAGAAAATCATCAATTAGGTGATATTGTTCAATGATGTAACACCAAATTCTTTGAACTGACTTTAAAAGAAATGTATGGAAGTCAGTAAGGAGAATTAACATTCAGATCATGGGAGTGAAAGTGTTGAGGTGGCAGATGCCTTTTTCCAATAGGGACAGCCAAACTGTCATGTACTATGTTTGCAACATTGTACATTCATCTTAACTTTGAGGCAACTATTTGAATATTAATGTTCTTATGGAGCATGCAAACGGAGCTAAATTTTCAACAAGAAGATAAAAGAGACAGGCAAACTAAAATATTTTGCTGTTTAGCACTCCTATAGGTTCTACTTTTTTCAATTATTCATTGTTTGGCATTGGTTATTTTCTATTTCTTCACTTGCGTGGTGTTATTGGCCTTTAATTAAGTTGCCTTTATTCAAATCACAGTGGTATGGAATGTACCTTCTGTTATTACCATTCAACTGAAAGCTGTAATGAGCAGTACTTTCTTGTTATGCTGTTTAAATTCTGTAAAAGAACAGGTATTTTAAAGTCTGTATAAAATCCTGAAGTGTGACCATTTGAATAAAAGCAGACTAAAAGAAGTACTTTTCTGTGGTGCTGTTTCTGAAAAAAAGTATTAAAAAAATAAATTTGGTTCTTACTTGCAAGCATTCGGATGAAATTATAAAATGCAAGGATGTGTGCAGTAATTTCCTGTGGTTTTATCTATAATTTACCAGCTTTCACGTAAATTTAACGATCAGTGAAAAATATTGAATTTGTACCATCTGTGCTTTAGTTCTGTTTCAAGGTAAATGTAAGGTAGCGTTGTTGTTTTAATTTTTTAACCAGGTTGATTTTAATTTTCCTGTGTTCCAGATCATGGCAATGAACCTGAGAAGAGGGATAGTGAAAAATTAAAAAAACATTTGTTTAAAAGTTTGGAACCAAAGGCAAATGTAAACAACAACATAACATTTCCTTTCTCCCATAGCAAATTACTAGAACACAGAAACCGTCTTCTCTCTGGCAAGATGTCTCCTGGGAAAGCATCACCAAATGCTTCAGATTTTCAGCTTGATAGGTCGAAAAGCAAACCTTTGGATGCAGCACAGGAACCACCAGCACAACCTCGTCGTCCAGCACCTACCCTACCACCTGAGAAGGACAAGAACGAGAAAAAGAAGGAATCTACGAAGAGACGACCAGCACCAGCAGCCCCTGTTTCCACTGTCAAACAAATTACCGAGGCAAAAGGTAAATATAAACAGTCAGAAAGTTTTGATAGATGCAAAATGATTTGGATTTTCTTTACTTGTTCCAGTCTTTATGCACTCATCTGGCATGCATTAAGCCTTTAATTCTTGTTATCAACATCTATATTCGTCCTACTAATCTCTATAATACTTATTGTGGGGATAGTTGAGAGAATTTGTTTGACAATCAATGCATGTTATCTTTGGTGATCATTTTATTTATTCTGACTCATGATATAGTGCTCTTCTAAATCTATGTATAAGCACTCTTTTAGCCAGAAACTAGTTCAGTGGTCACACAGTAGGTATGTCCCCTTATACGTTTTTGAACTTTCCATAGCTTCTGCAAAAACCAGCTATCCACAGAGCCCCAACAATGCGCTTCATTTTAGAAGTTTGTAAGGTTAGTCTTGACTGACTTGTACTCATTAATTAAAAAGTAATAATCTTATTTTTCAGCTGAGATTCCTAACAAGGAGCACTTTGTTACATCATCCCCTCCTGCCATCCCAGAAAGAGCTGATCTTGAGCCTGTTAAAGTACGAGCTGGACTTGCTGCAGAATTATTAGAGCTACTGCGAATCAAGTAAGAAAGTTAAGCATTCATTAAATTGTTTCTTAATCTTTTTGAAGACTGATTGAGCCTGCTCTGCTTTGGTGCATGGCAGATTGTCCATTTCATCAAAATATATTTTCTCTCCACATTGTGTTTGGTGGCTGTTCCACATTGAGCTATCCTCCATCCCAGACACTCTTTTGGTTCATAAATAAAATAAAATAAAATAAAATAAATGGGAATTTCGGTCACACATCCACAGAGTAGCTCTACATTCACTGTTTACGCATTGAATTTGAGTTTGCAAATGATGATTTTTGTGGAGGAAGGTAAACCAGATTAACCGGAGAGAAACCTTTGGAGCATTGACGAGAACCAACAACAAACTCAGCAACATAATTATGGTGTCAACTCTGAGAATTGAACCTGGTCCTCATTGGTGGGAGGTGAATGCTCTTGCCACTGCGCCATCCCTACTCTGAAGGGGATGAGATTGTTGTTGTCATGCAATGTTTCCTCCCCAACGAAAAGGACAGTTAACAGGTGGACAAATGTTTTTAATTTAACTTTATGTAAAAAATGTGGATGAGATGGTTGCCAATCGCTAGCAAAGCAATGTTCACAGCAAGTCTATTTGCTCATTGCCAGCTTTTAATTGAATCCCTAATTTTATTACAAAGAAGATCTTGTGCAAAGTTGTAGCATGAATTGAAGTTTTCTGTGAGCCTTGTGATAAAGAGGATGGTATTTTTTACAGTACAGGTTTGAGTTATGACAAGTCCTATGTCGCAGTACATACAGTGGTGTCACACATACAAGGTTCCATTCCAACAACATCAGATGCCATGACACAGTTATTACAAGATCTTGTACGCCAAAAGGTCAGTACAAGTCGGTTTAAAGTGATGTATTACTAATAATAATATTTTTAATGAAAAACACTTTTGGCTTTGAAATATTGTTCCTGACAATTTTCATAATAACAAAAGATTGAAGTTTCAAGTTCAAGTTCCAAGTTTATTTTTTCCACTATATAAATGAAATTAACAACAAAAAAAAAACGTTACATGACATTTCGATGACTTCATGTCATCGTTGTCAAATGCTGTGAAAGAATTAACATGTCATCGAACCATCATGTAATGCTTTTTTTTTTTGTTAATTTTCCTTTTAAAATAAATCTCAAAATCGATCTTTATAATAAATGAAATTGATGATAAAATAAAGGAGGCGAGGAAGCCCACGAGAAACCACAAGGCTTTTAAATAATGGGCTCCCTCTATCATAATTATATTATTCACAATTTAACAGTAGAATAATGACAAAATCAATGGCAGAGTAGAAATAGAACAGAGCTAAGACATTAATTTAAATTACCTATATTATAAGGCTTAAAAGAAGTGAAAGGCACTTAAGTTTACGTTAAGAGGAGTGCTTTCAGTATTGAAGTGAAAGAGACAATACTTTTTGCATTTTGAATTACAGAGCTAAACTATAACAGTTACTAGAGAATTCTAAACAGAATGTAGAGCCTTGTAGGGCCATCTTGTTTTTCGGAAGCACAGTTTTATGGGCCCCCCTCCCCCCCATTTATACCACCAACCAGGTTCCACTGTATGTCAAAGATTAGTTTATTGGAATTTTTCTAACCATCTTCAGGAATCACGCAGTGAAGATGAGGATGCTTTGCTTCAGTCTCATGATGGCCAACAGCTGATAAGAATTCTTGATGAGTTAACAGAACACAAGGATGATTCACAGCAGAGAACTTGGGCTGTGCACGAAGATGAGGGAATTCTTCATAAGCTGCTCAAAGAGCTTCTAAGTATTTTGGTCAGTACAAAGTCTTTCTTTTATACCGTATTTATTCACCTTTAAGCCGACCTATTTTTTCAGGACCTTTACCTCAGTTTCGGAAAAATTTAATGTAATGTGGTTTTTGACCCCTTAAGCCTCAATAATGTTACCAACATTTAATTTCTCCTTACAAGGTGAATGTTTGATCAGCAAGCATTCAGGTCCCAGTTCTGAATTGCACTTTGAACCATGCAATGAAAAATTTCGTGAATTTGCATATTGTTGTAGGTTATTCAGTATTGCCTCAAATTCGCGAGGTGGGAAAGTCAGGTCAGGTGACAAGATCATCAAATAACATTTAGACTTATAATGACAGCGCATCACTCTAACTTGTTGTAATCATGAAGCAAGAAGTTTGAAATGAAACGGATTTCAAGGATTAATGAACACAAATTGTAAGAGAGCAGATAACTCTACCCAGTTGATAAATCAATATCCAGCGGATAAAATGTACTCCAACCAAAACATTTTATCCGCTGGATGGCGTCTTATCCACTGGATATTCAAGTTACAGTGTATAAATTTCATTGTAGCTGGATGCTGATCCTGCTGTGTGCCGAGCAGTATTGAGGCAGGATGACTATGAATACATCAACATGCTTGTTGTTTACTTTCAAATGGTAAGTGTTCTACCTGGGTGCTTCACTCTGCAATTGTTATGAATGTCTTGTTATTTGATTTTAGATTTGTTCATGTTATTGTTATGCATATTTTCAATGCGACATGAACATTTCTCAGTCGTCTTTTTTTTTGCCTAGTTATAGCATTGTTTGCATTGCTAGCAGTAGAGGACTTGGTTTTGCTGTTTTGTACAAAATGGCTTCCGCAAGTCAGTAACTGATAGATTATCATGATGGTGGTATTGGTGACAGTTCTGCTGATGTTGGTAATGATTATGATGGTGATGATGATGACGATTATGGTGATGATGATAATGATGATGATGATAATGGTTATGGTGTTGATGATGATGGTGGTGATGTTGATGATGACGATGAGAGGATGAAGTCAACTACTGTTGATTCCTGATTGTGATACATGTATCTTGTTAGGTTCACAACAGTTTTCACTTATTGCATTCAATCATGCACATCTCTTCTGTAGTGTTCCCTGCTAGCAGAGGCCTCTTATCCATTGTATTCTCTGAACTGATGGGCATGAGGAAAAGAGACCTCTGCCCTGAGTTTAAATGGCGGTTGAATGGAAGTCCAGGGCAGAGGTCTCTTTTCCTTGCGCTCGTCAGTTCAGCGAATACAATGGAAAAGAGGCCTCTGCTAGCAGAACTGTAGTGTAGAGCTCTAATCCACGTAGTTTTTATAAATATAGGAAGAGAGGCGTTTGCTGCGTCAACAGTTGGTTGAGATTTTTGGATGCATGTGTGGTTTAGAGAAGGAGATTCTGTCCCAGCTGTTGTGTTCTGTCCTACCTTCAGAGCTGGCTATGGACATCATGAACAGAAAAAATGGTAAGGAGTGTTTTGAAAAATTATATTTTAGTGATCCTCACTTTTATTCAAAACCTTGAGCCACGACTGGGCTCTAAAATCAATTATATAAGCTGTTTTCAGGCCTGAAGATTCTGTATGTGAACCGTAATCATCTACACTGTATGCTGGGGAATGAAGTCTTTTGGCTACTTTTTTATCTCTGTTTTCCATGTCACTATTAATATTAATAATAATTGAAGGGCTGAGAGCATAACAGACCTATGTCGCATTCCAGATTGCTTTTTGTTAGTTTGTATGTTTTTGCATGTGCAGGGTCTTGAATTCGTTCAGGAAACAGTTGCCCCAATGTTTTTACTGTTTCTTTGTGCTTTGTTTGCAACAAAAACCTATGATTATGGGCAAGATTTTTGTTAAAGATTGCAGCAACATTTCTTGAAGGAATTCAAGGTTGCATGTAAAAACTCTGGTGAATGTAATCTTAAAAAAAAATGCAAAACAAAAAGTGAACTGAAATGTCATTAAATAAATAAATAAATAAATAAATAAATAAATAAATAAATAAATAAAATAAATAAATAAATGGGAATTTCAGTGGCACATCCACAGAGTGGCTATTCGTCCACTGTTTCCAGGTCGAATTGGAATTTGGAAATGTTGGTTTTGTGGAGGGAGGGACGAGAACCAATGACAAACTCAACCCAGATATGGCGTCAACTCCGGAAATCTAACCCAGGCCACATTGATGGGAGGCGAATGCTCTCACCACTGCGCCATGCCAAAAAGAAAATTAGGTTGGTTGTGCTCCCAGCCCTTCAATTAGAAGAGATCGTCACCTTTGAACTCTCTAACTGTTCCCTTAAAAACCTTACTCAATTTCAGAACAGAGGGCCAAAAATCTTATTCCCATTTTCAGTTCAAACTGCAAAACCTATGACCAAATTTCAAACCAAAACAGCTCAATAACCATACCCATTGGGCCAGCAATAGGTGATTTGCATTGCCGCCATGTTGGTGTAGAAAACAAAGGAAGATAACTCCCCAAAGAGAAAAGTCTAAGTATTGTTCCTGTACACCAACATGGCCGCCATGACATCACTGTATGCTAACCATCAGTAGCTTGCGAATAATATTGATTAACTCCAATAGCATTCAGTTTCACTGTGTGCAATGCTTAATATTACAGATCCTGTGATGCAGTGCCACTGTGCTCTGTTGTTGACTATGGTATTTTCAACTGGAGAATCTGTTCCATTTACTCTGTATGGTAAGTTGATCAGTCTTTTGTAGTGTCATATTATAGTTTACTGATCAAATATTGAATTACACAAGATTTTAGGTTGTCTTCGGTTTTCTTAAGGTTGTTGGTTACTAAAACAAAGATGTTTTTGTGCAGTTTATTACTATAAAATTTATATGTAGGACAAACATGTCTTAGCAAAGAGTGGTGTAATCCAAAACGAAAATTGGGGGTAATCATGCATTTTTCAGAGATAATAAAATAAAATTAATATTAAGCTTCAATTTGGAGAAAAATTGATATGCATTGTTATGTTTAATACAGATCTTTTTAGAATGTATAATTCTAAAAAGCATTTTTAAATATGTTTACAACAATGTATTATGTATATTTCTGAAAGATGCACAGCTACTATTTTCTTGTTAAATTTCAACAGGCCTTCCTAAGGTTTCCCACATAGTGAGAATTAGCTGGAAAAAATACATCTGTATCTGGAGGCACTGTTCTTAAGTGGATATGAGGAATAAGTTGAAGTAGCCTGTCAGCAGTTAATATTTAAAGTACAGTACTTGACATATCATTATTGAAAGGCTGGTTACATAACCAACCTTTAGTGCATAATTTGAGATAGCCTTTTGATGTTTTAGCTTGGGAAGCGTTGCTCAAATGTTTTATCCACTGCTTTTCACTTAATTTTGTGATAAAACAGAAATCTTGCCCATCATCATAGGCTTTTATTTCAAACGAAACGTAAAGCAACAGATCAAACATGGGGGCAACATTTCTTGAAGGAATTGAAGTCCACATAAAAAAAGACAGTGAATCTAAGCTAAAACAATAAAGGGATCTAAAATGCACTACAGCCTGTCGGTTATGCATATTTGAGACCTCTGTGAACAAAGATATGCCATTGATCCTATTCTGGAATTGGAATACATACAGGGATGAAAAGAAAACCCCTATAAGAGGTGTTAAGAGTTACTGGTTGGTAGTGACATAGTTGCTCTTAAGGACGGTGCCTACTTTTGCTACTGCGCATACGTTTTGCGCATCTAGAGATACTCGGGTTTTCTATGGGTGGTGCCTACTAATACAGGGATAATTAATTTTTTGCGTGGTTTAAAACTATGTGGAGAAAGTAGTCAAGGACTCAGCAAGAGCTCTTGGTATCCAAAAGGAAAATTGGGGGGTAATGCATTTTCAGAGATAATAAAGCTTCAATTTGGAAAAAAAACGCCATACATTGCTTTGTATTTAATGGCTTTTTAGAATAATTGTTGCTTAATAATCTCTAAAAAATGCGTGGTTACCCCCAATTTTCTTTTTGGATTCCAATAGCCCTCGCTAAGATCTGCTTTTCCCACATAGTCATAAACCACACAAAAATACTTCTGTATTAGTGGGCACCGTCCTTTTGAATAAATCGTTATTATGTGTCAGAAAAAAGTTTTCAGAAATGTCTTCCCAAAGTTACTTATAAAGAGAAATCTAGTGCTCAGCTATTCCACTTATTCTTATTCTGGAACACAGTCAATCGAACAAAACTTAAGTATTTCTTTATTTTTTTTGTTCTGTAAACAGATCAGATTGATCATTCGTTTGTGGATTTTCTTGTTGAATCCATTGAAAGTGCAGCAGATGACGATAAAGGTGAA
This sequence comes from Pavona decussata, assembly GCF_977016875.1. Classification (NCBI taxonomy): domain Eukaryota; kingdom Metazoa; phylum Cnidaria; class Anthozoa; order Scleractinia; family Agariciidae; genus Pavona; species Pavona decussata. The sequence goes on along the minus strand of NW_028145628.1, from coordinate 2,038,017 downwards.
CAGTTGGTGGACACATTTGTTCCTCTCATCCTTGCATTCAACCAACACTTTGTAGGTATGAATATAAAAAAAACCCCCGCCATTTAACGCCGTACACCCAGAATGTATGTGCTATTGAGTAGTTCCAGAAAATGTCCTTTCTACGCCCCCACCCCCACCCCTTTGGAAATTCCAATTTACCTTCATACTTTCCTTTAAATATTTTACCTTTGAGGGCCTCCCTGGGATTTCCAATCCCTTCTGTGGGAGGGGATAGGGGGTGTCAGTATTGGCTACTTAATAAACAGTTTCCTTCAATATAAATAATAATAAAATAATTCCTATAGTACTTAAATGGAATAAAATATTCCAAAGCACTTTGCAATTAAAAGAATAAGTTAAAAGTATATATACAACAAATATTAGAAACAAAATACAAATAAATGCAGTGCAGTGGGCAGTCATAATCATTGCTGGCAATTTGATGGAATCATTGGCAAAATTAATGCCCATGTCTGAAATCCCAGATACAGTATTCAGATATTTCACCACAGTAGTTCATTTAGTTCAGTAAACTATAACCCTAGTTGGTAATGATCAAAGACTGTACCTATTGGTTAGCTGTTCTAATTTTCTCTGTACATACTGTTTTTGTTGACAGATTTTCAGAGTAATATTGTGATGAGGGTGTTAGCTTCTCGTAGAGTTGCCAAAGTACTGAGTGAAAAAATCATGCTTCTTATAAATAGAGAAGGTTGGTGTAATCAAATGGTTAACGTCTGACTTTTAGCTTTAGTATACGTTTGTTTTTCTTTGTTTTTCTCTTCATTCACTTTCCTGTCAGATTCATTGTCTTTTCCTGGCTAACAGATTTTCATTCATTTAACAGAGGACCCTACAGCGATGTTTCAGTATCCCAGAGCATGCCCTGACTCTGTGCTGAAGTTTCTCACGGATATCTTTTCTTCTCGAGACACGTCCGATTTCTTCTACACATCAGACATGATGATATTGATCGAGATTGTCTTGCGTCAATTAACTGATCTTTCACCTGGGGCAGGGGTGAGTTAGCCATTGTAAAAAATCATTATACAGTGCTGTCAAACCTCCATGTGTGACCACCTCCCATAAGTAACCACCTGCCCAAGACACCAAAATAATGTTTCCCAGTCAAAGCCTTATAATAATATTGTAAATGGTGAAGTTGCACAAGAGCCTAAGTGGCCCATACGGCCGGAGCTTAGCCCAGTTTCTGTGGCATAAAGCAACTAGGAATATTGCTACTCCGCCCTGGATGGGGTGGTAGTCCATCGCAGGGTTACCCCCAGCAGTATGCCGCTGGTACCCATTTATACACCTGGGTGAAGAGAGACAATGTGGAGCAAAAATTTCTTGTCTAAGGAAACAACACAGCAATAAAGAGACCAACCTGGCCTCGAACCATCAACCCTCAGATCCTCCGACCATCCGATCGAAAGTCCAACGCGCTAACCACTACACCACTGCGCCTCCATTATAATAATATTGTAACCTCCTGTAAATGGTCACCTCTCATAAACAATCGTGACCACTTTTTAAGGGGACAGCGTTATAATTTTTTCTTGTAAGCGACCACAATTCCATGAAAAGATGATTGCATAACAAAAAAACTAAAAATTAAAACTTTGGTTAGATTTTGTGAGAAATACAAAATAAAATTTATTGATATCAAATAAAATGAAAGCTACTCAAGTGCCTACAAAGCTGGTTTATTTTTTATTAAGGGGTGTATATTTGTTTGCTTCAATGGCTCACTAGTGTGAAGCACAATGGAAACATAAAATCTTACCTTCCTCCTTGATTAACCACCCCTTCATTTTTTGTAACTTTTTCCTCTTTCTTACATTTTTAAGACCAAGTCACCATTTGACAAGAAACTATGTGCTGAGATCTGCAAATTAAGCGGATCATGTGTACTATGGGTGGTCTCGGTCGATATGTCGACCGATATATCGCCCAACTATCGGCCGACTATCGGTCGCTAGTCGGTCGATATATCGACCGATAGTCTACCGATATATTGGTCGACAGTCGACCGATGTATCGGTCGACAAATCGATGGGTATTTAGCGATCGACTGTCGGTGAAGTATCGGTAGATTGTCGGTCAAATATCAGTCAAATATCGGTCGAATATCGGTCAACTATCGGTCAACTATCAGCCGAGTATTGGTCAAGTATCGTTTAGCCAACGTACCTGAAAAAGTATATATAAAAAGCGAGCAAACCTCAGCGGATTTAAGTTCAGATCATTGCTAGACAGTCTCTCTTTCGCCCAAAATTTACCGGCGAGCGAACGAAAATAATTTTGCGAGTGCCATTACTAGAACCTACCTGAGAACGGCGAAGCCGCGATTGATTGGCAAATAGCGTGGGCGCCAGTACGAGCTGGCGCCTGTGCTATTTGTCGATCGCGGTGTCTAGTAATGGCAAAATTATTTTTGTTTGCTCGCCGGTAAATTTTGTGCGAAAGAGAGACGAGCAGTCTAGCTCATTGCAGGAGACAAGGTCCAAAGAGAAGACATGACTTCTTTTTAATCAAACGCATTTTGGAAGATTTCGACAAGGCGTAATATATTTTGAGCGACATAATTTTGGGCCTCAAAATTATTAGTTGAGTATCGGTCAAGTATCGGTCGATGATCGGTCAAGTATCGGTCAAGCATCGGTCAAGTGTCGGTCCGTTGTCGGTCAAATATTGATGATCTTAGTTTATATCGGTCGACGTATTTATTCGTCGATTATCGATCGACTGTCGACCGACTATTGGTCGACTGTCGACCGATAGCCGGTCGACAGTCGACCGATAGTTGACTGACTATCGACCGATATATCGGTCGATAGTCGGTCGATGTATCGGTCGACATATCGACCAAGACCACCTATAGTACACATGATCCAATTAAGCTATAGTTTAGGGGTATACCCAGTGTAAACAAGAGGTGAGATGTATTTTAAGGTTTTTATTTTCTCATTTTAAACACTTTTCATTCTTTTCTGTTATGTCCTTTGTTTTGGCTGGAATGATTTATACAATGCCCCAGATAAAACCTTTTAATTGGTGTATGCCTTCAATATAACATGTTTTCTATTTTTTTTCCGCAGATGAGGACTGAATATATTTCATTACTGCACTTAATATTGCTGAATTCTAATTACAGTGAGCGTAAACATCAAGCTAGAGAACTGTTAGTTTGTCTCAATAGAATCAGCAATGAGGAAGATAAGGACAGTGAACAAGACAAGCTCATTGTTCAAGAAATACTCAAAAACTCTGCAAAATATTTTTAATATTGGGAATCTCTGTGAAGCTCTCAGAGAGATTTTGTTAAACTTACGAGCTGTAGAGTTAAATTTTCCAGATATTGTAAAACCTGCAAGTGGAGGTTGCTGGAATTTTATTTATCCATTAGTTATCTTTACCCCCCCCCAAACCCCCCATCCTTGGAATTCCAGTTTCCAGATTACCCCTCACCCCCTTCCCCCTAAAAATAGTACAGCCATCTTAGTTCATTATGGCCCTGTTGACTCTTTCTTGAAGCTTTTAATTAGCCCCCCCCCCCCTCCACAATATTTCACCAGCCCTCCCCATGCTGCAAAGAAACGCTTGTTACGAAAAATAACAAAAAGGAGAGAACACTGAAGATGCGCAATTAATATTTTGACTGTATTAGAATTTCTTATTTGCACTGTGAATAAAATATTAATATATTTATGGTTCTAAGTCTTCCATTTGTTGCAAAATGTGCAAATTTAATATTTTGGCTCTATTAGAATTTCATTTGGTTTCCCACACAGTCATGTTTAGGGAAGTCATAATTACATTCCTCGCCACAAATAATAGGCTCGATTACCAGCCACTGTTCAGTAAATGAGCCCATACTCATCCCAAGAGAGGAAAGCCATTCCCAAGCGAGGAGTGGATTTTGATCCTACACAGAAAATCAACTTCCCTAAAAATGATTGTGTGGGAGACCAGTTGCCATATAATATTATTATATGATTAAGATAAATATATTTGTGGTCTCATCTCCCAGTTGTTACTTAACAATATTATTCCATGAGTGCACGTTGGATATCAGATGATAGATAGCCAACAACTCGTTGGCTATAATCTTACCACGTCCAAAAAGTGCGAGTGGAATAATTGTTTTATGAAAAACACCTACAAAAAAATTGCTAGATCTTGCTGATTTCGCTTTGCAAGAAAAGCCAGAAGGTAAATTTAATAGTCGCTATTTCCAATGACCATGACCGTTTAACCAATAAAAGTGCTGGAATTGCTGTATCCAGTGACCATGTTTTTGAATGTAAACAATAATTGTTTATATTATCAAATGCAGAATACCATGCCGTCATGCACCTCGTTACATGGGTTAAAATAGTGAAATAAGCAATTTTAACTCGTGAATGTGCGCATGCGCAATGAACGAGTTATAGCGATGGTGGACTTTTGACTTGGTTGGTTGGTTCTGTCGTTAACTTTCGGGCATGCGCAGTGAATGATCGAGTTTTAAATTCAATAAGTGGAAAAACGTGAAAACTCTTTGTTCAGGCACATCAGGATATTCTTATTCAATCTGTAGACAATAATTTGACAATCAGTCACTGCAAGAATGGAGATTTTTCGTTTAATCTGAGCAAAGTTAGCAATGGCTATTGGAATCGAAAAGGAAAATTGGGGGTAACCACGCATTTTTCAGAGATAATTAAGCAACAATAATTAGAAAAAAAAAACAACAGTAAAATACAAAGAAATGTATGGCATTTTTTTCCATACTGAAGCTTTGTTATCTCTGAAAAATGCATGGTTACCCTCAATTTTCTTTTTGGATACCAACAGCACTTGCTAAGTTCTGGTTTCTCCACATGGTTTAAAACCATGCAAAAATATCTTTGTATTAGTAGGCACGACCCATAGGAAACCAGAATATCTTGAGATGCACAGAACATATGTGCAGAAAGAAAAGTAGGCATCAGCTATACTAGATCCCCCTCCAATTTCCTCTGATATTTTAGGTTCCTCCCTTCCCATGAGCTCAAACATAACATGCTTGTGCTTACACTAAAGCCAGGCAGATAATGATACTAAATACTTGCTAAACTATATCACCGACACAAGCTAAGGGTTTCCACAAAATTCAAAAACTCATAATAATTTATAAGCCCATTGACTTATCGAATGGTCAATAATACATCATGTGCAGTGACTTTATATCGATAAACCTCCTCCTTATCAGTATGTGGTGTTTTATCAGCTGATAAAACACTCCTCATTAGTATGCGGTGTTTTTGTCGTATACTAATTTCCAACGTTCAGAAAAGCATAGTATTATTATGAATTCTAATGACAAGCTTTTCCAGGAATGTTTTTGAAGCCGTGCAAAAGACTCACAGCACCTGTTTTATTGGGTCTAAAACCACTTGGCTGCACCTCGTTTTTTTAAACACTACATAATGATAATTCGCATTAAGAGATTTGCTGAAGCATATAACAGCAAAAACAAACGATAAGATGTGACGTTTTGGAGTCGTCAAGACTCCATTTTCAAGGGAACTACATGTATGTACTGTAACAGATCGCGCTTTAAAATGTAATTTGCATGATCTGTAACATAGTTCCCTTGAAAATGGAGTCATGATCACTCCGAAACGTCGAATGTTATCGTTTGCTTTTGCTCTTATATAATGACAAATTATTGCAAGAAATATTAGTTCTCTTGTTCACCAAGCATCTGGTTTTGTCATGATACATATATTAAAGAAATTCTGCTATTATTTTGTATTGTATGGGAAGTGCAGTTGCAGTTGCACAATGGACACGCTCACTTTCCATAGTCAAATAACCATGTAATCTTAACAAAATGTAATATTTTTTAATTCAATTCATCATCCCTATTGAAATTATAATTTCTTTGCCATTGAAAATGTCCTTTCATGGTTTCGTACTTACAGTATGTTTTCAATTTTCGGTTACACTGTCTTTATCTTACAACATTTCTAAACAGTCTTGACTGACATCATAATCAATTCTTGGGGGGGGGGAGGGGACAAAATGCTGTCAGACAGGGCGGGGTAGAGAGGGCATGTGTGTTAAAACTGACTACTGTCAATAACTAAGCCTTGAGCCTTAGCCTGGTTTTCATTTGTGAAATAGGCATACATGTAAACACAAGCCACATATTAAGTGAGTCAGACCAGTGTTGATCTGTTCTGACAAAAATGCCAAATGAGTAATGGCTAATGTTTGTTTCACAAGTGAAAACCAGCACCAAGAAGTGGATAATAATTCTAATTCTTCAGCTTCATAATGAGATATTAAACTGAATGTCAGTCAAATTTGAATCCTTTTCTTGTCAAGTCTTCTCTTGCATCTTTTATCTCCTACAAAGAGAGTGAGTGAGTAAGTAACTAACTTTATTTGAGTGTCATGAACACAGTTCAACGAAGGTGTTTCCCTGGTTACACCAACAACCTTGAAAGAATTCTAGAAAGGGATACTGCACACTGAGTCTAAAACGCAGAGAGATTTAAGCTTCTCACCTGTTTTAACGACTCGGAAGCTTCTACACAGTCATTGAAAGTTGCTACACGGTATCCTATTGTTGCTAAGGAATAACACTGCAAAGAAATTATAAAATTATTATCTGCAAACAGTTCTCTTTGCTGTGATCTTTTTGTATGTAGCCCCTTGTAGCTACAGTTTTCAAGAAAGACAAATTGAAGATTGTATTTACTCACTCCAAATATGATCAGCGCATAAACGGGCATCTGTAAAAGGAAATGAAATGCTTTAGGGGAGAATAATTACTGCATTTAAGTTTATATCTTTGATTGCCGAGCCCGCATGCCAGCTCAAATGTGGGAGATTCTCTTGAACTTCCGATCTACGATTCTTACCGGCCATATGATCTCCTTTGCCTTGTAAGATATTTTAACAGGAAGGATATCTGCTAGAAGTGTAATCCAGATCGAGAAGGCAATCCCAACGAATATAATCCACTCAGTCAGTTTCGTCATCTTGAAAGAGACACTTACAAGGAACGACAAGAAACGACCACAAGAAACAAGGGTGGCGTGTTCAGGTTTGGTCAGCGGCTTGTCCCATTGACAACTGATACGAAGTGTAAGAGTGTAAGAGATGAGTAATTATTTCACTTCCGATTCCGTTTGGGCTCTGGGACGAGACCTCACATCTAGACGATTGTCATCATGAAGTTGGGTACAAGCTGAAGTGCTATGTACTACCACTGTCTCCCGGCAAAACCAACATCTGAGAAATGACTACAAAATTGCAGGAAACCCTTCAGCAGGGAGGGAGGGGGGCAGGGATGGCACAGTGGTGTAAGCACTCACCTCCCACCAATGTGGCCCAGATTCGAGTTTTTTGTTGGTTCTCATCGTTGCTCCAGGGGTTTTTCTCTGCATTTGGGTACACTGAGTTTGCTTCCCCACTTTCAAATAGGCCTTATCACGGTTTTCGACGCCATTTTGACGGGTAGGCAAACAGGCTTGAAATAACAGTGTTTGTATGGAAATCCGATGTCAAATAATTTTCATAAAACATCGCTTCTGAAAACTTCATGAATTGGAAACTTTTGGCACTAGGAAAAGGATTTTAAGAACAAACTTAGAGGGATCTCCTCTATCCCCCTCCCGCCCCCCCCCCCCCTCCCCCCTAAGAGAGCTTGCTCGCAGGCTAGCTGTGCCAGCGAGCAAGACTTTTAAGGTAGTCCTGGAGGAAAGCTTGACCTTTTTTGATTGCCCTAACTGAAAATCCCAGCCCAGCCAGCTGTAAAAGTGTGATGTCTGTTAACTAGCCAGCAAGCAAGTCAGTTGTAGGTACGAAGCATCTTCCTGAGACTTAAATGTGTTTAGATATTTTTGTGTCATCGGCGAACATGGCAAACATGTCTTGTCGGGGACAAGGTATCGGAAAGCAACGCGGAACCATCTCCAGCTGGCATAAGCGAACCGCGGGCCGAAATCTCGTGGTGCATTGTCTTGGTTCAACGCTCCGGCAAAGTGCCCAGAGGTACCGCTGTCGGCTGTATTTTTCTCTCTTTTTCAGCCATTTTGATATTAAGGCTGGCAAGTCGCCCAAAGACATCGTAGACATCGATCCCCCTCCACCACTCAACGTACCCTGACTAGGGCCCCCCTTGGTAGTTTAGACACTCTCCCCAGGTTGCGTTTGCCTTTACAAACTGATGGCGGGAGTTCGACCGAAGCGTTCCACGGAAAAATAGTGGACTGCGAACAGTCTACTTGCAATCATACCCTTTCTAGGACGGGTCCAGGACAGACTCGCTTGAAATTATGTACCTTGTTCAGGGCAGAGGGGCCAAAAACTATACCCTATCCAGCGGCACGTCCCCGTATAGCCCATGGGAGACAGTGTTACAGCCCGGCGAAAAGTCAAATACTTCATTTTACGAGCTTAATTGACAAGGGTTCTGGCAGGCAGGAAAAGCAAACGAGACATTTTTTTACCCAGCTAGAACCAGTGTTTAAATAAAAATTCTCAGCAAACTAGATATGTAGGAACGTTCCAGCCAGTTAACCCTCTAATATTTTCAGCTCCCAGCTAGCTCTATTCCAGCCTGCAGAGCGGGTTTTTCGTCGAACAGCCCCATCAGTTACTCCTGGTATTTGACCTCGTACTTATAGTGTAATATCTTCTTGTTCTCGGGTATGCAAAAAGACTGTGCTATATAATCCGCAATCATTCCCAAATTTTGATCTAGGTTAGAGGGACGAGAACGCGATTTTGGAGATGCACAGAAAATAATGGAAGTCCACAAGAACTTTGCTGAAATTATGTCTCCGTAACATTGGCCGTGACCAAAAAACTTCCGAAGAAAACAGCTCCCCGTTTAAGAGAGAATATGGGATCATTAAATTCATGAAAAAAAACTGAATAGTTGAGCCCAGTCCAACAGTTTGGTTTACAAAAGGAGAATTCTTCCAGCCTCCAACCAGCCAGCACTCAATACCGAAATACGGTTGTGAATCACAGCAAGATGTAATGTAACCGTAACCAGAATTGTCATCAACTTTTACTCATGTAAGAGTTAGAATACAAACAACGTGGAACTCCCACAAGCGTTTCTAGTGAGAATAGGTCATCGTCGATCAGCCACAAGTTTAAGGCTTGGTGTCGTTACATCACCTGGGCTTCAGAAGCCCGATTGTCATGGGAGGACAAGGTGGGGCGCGATAACTTCCCCCACTCTACTCCAGACGGGGACTACCCCTGTCTAAATGCGTTCTAAAATCGTGTTGTGAAAAACTGCTAAAAATATTGGCATGAAGGGTGGTTTTTTAAAAAAAATTCCAATCTTGAGACTTGGGTATCAAGTGGGATTGTTCCTAGCTAGTCTAATTCTCCTGCCGCTTTCTTTCTAACTCATTGAACTTTAGTGTAGAATGTATATTGAATTAAAGTCTCGAATGTACATTTGAATAAATATAAGTTTCGAATATACGCTTTAAAAGGACTCATCTATTGCACTTTGCGTAAAGTAATACTGCTCTATTGCATCGACAGCTGGCTAGCTATAAACAGACAGCAGCGGACTTCCGATGAACGTATTAAATTGTAACCGATATACATGTACTAAAGAAATACGCTTTATATCAGGGTATCCATTGACAAGGAACTTAACCATCACTGTATATGCTCAAGATATGGGGAAAGTTATAACAGTTTCACCCCACGCGAGGGGAATTTTTCTTTGATCTTGTGATGTCTGACACGAGGGCAAACTACCCAGAAGAATCCACTCATTCAGTGCCGTTCAGTCGTCTCTCAAGCGACTCCACTTTACCTTTGGTCTCAATGTCGTAGTCAGGAATATAATCTAAGGCATCAGAATCGATTGAACACTCAGAATTTGGACTACTCATGACATTTCTCACTCGTAATAAGTAAGCAGGAGAAATGTGGAAAATGGTCACGACCAATGAAGAAACAACCCGGTTCTCCGGCGGACGTCAATTTGTTAGGACCCAGATCTCTCACAGCGCGGTAGTGAACGAGAACATCGATAGCAACGTGAGGATTTTAAGAATTTTCTTAATTTTTGTATTGAGCATCTCCAAGTCGTTCATATTTTGTCATAATGCAAAAAAAAAAAATGTAGGGGTTAGGGCAGTTTAAGGTCAGTTACGTGATGTTCGATTGCAAAGACCCTTTCAGAAACGACGCCCACTAGTTTTGCGGCAGCCCTCGTAAACCTTGCGCGCAATAGCTTGGTAAGATATTGTAATCGCTTCCTTGGATGAAATTATTTTGTGCTTACTCCAAGAACAACGGTAAGCCATCTGACTTCACTTCACGCGATTTTCAGGGGGTATATTAGCCTGATCGGGCTCGTTATACATGACTGCAGTAAACTTCCCTGATTTGGGTTTGTCTGTCGGGTCTTCCTACACCAAATATTGAAATGCTCCTTTCAATGTTTACTTTTCAGTTTGAGTTTCAAGGTTAAATCACCCTGAAAAACGTTTTAAAAAGCACTTTGTTGCTGGAAACCGTGCCTTCAGCTGTAGAGGACATCAGAGTTCAGAAGGGAAGCCTGAACAAAGAGTCGTTACTAACAACCAGTCACTTAATTAATTAGTGAGCATGTTACATAAAAATTGTTATCACTTTAAGAAACCACAATATTTATTTATTTATTTATTTATTTATTTATTTGCCCAAGATCAACAACTCTTACAATATTTTATTAATCACTGTAGTGACAGTATTGAGCAGGAAGTCTAGCAGAAGCCTTTGTAGGCTTATCGAGGAGACCCCCCTTACTGTTACTAATAACTCAGGCAATATATGAAATTATATCTATGTTAAATTATAAATTCCTATAATAAAACAAAAAAAAACCTTTTTGCTCTCGGGAGTTCTGTTATTTTTAGTGAGTATCGTTTTAGTGAGCAAATCAATTTCTTTCAACCCAATCCGCAGGCTCGTTTCGAAAATTATCGGATATATTTGTACAAAGCGGAACTCTAGACGGCCTACTAAAAAATCCGCTAGGGCTCTGGGAACTAGAATGACTCTTGGTGGGTTCCTTTATTTTATTTGCATGATTTCTTTTTTTGTCGCGTGGTTTCTTTTCAATTTTTGTGGTTTCTTTTTGTCTCCATGTCTTTACTTTCATGGTTCTTTTTTCATTGGCGTGGTTTCATTTTATTTGCGTGGTTTCATTTTTGTCTGCGTGTTTTCTTTTATATTTGCGTGGTTTCATTTTTATTTGCGTGATTTGCATGGTTTCATTTTTATTTGCGTGTTTTCTTTTTTATTTGCGTGGTTTGCGTGGTTTCATTTTTGTTTGCGTGTTTTCTTTTTTATTTGCGTGATTTCTTTTATGTTTGCAGCGTGTCCCTTGTAGGCCATCACAACTGATAGGAATCTCGTCTAGAAAATGAGAGAGAGGGTGAAACTAATGAACGATACTGACAACAATGAGTGAAATTTGTAAGTTTGATTTGTATTTTCTGCTTCCATTTTAATCCCATAACTTCTTAGATGGATTATTTCAGACATTTCTGAGGGATTCTAATTAATGCTAAAAATCAAGCCTCTGCCACGATGACTTTAATTTGATTTTGTTAATAATGTTCTGTTCACCCTGAATTGAAACTGAAGCAATTTTATTAAAAAGCAATTAGCTCCGCAATGGTTTGGAAAACAAAATATTTGTAGAATTTCTTTCGCACTTTAAAATGATCAACATCTCAGGAAGTGAAGGCATGCCAATCTGTTTGTGCAACTATGGTCGAATGTTGGACTAGTATAGGCCACCAGGGTTTTTGTCTAAAAGTCTTAAATGTGATCGGTTGTCTTCCAAAAGGGCTTTCAAAATCATTGAAAAATTGCACAAATAGCTAGTAGATATTTAGATCTTTATTACTAATAAGCAACTTTTACATGATCAGTGTGACCTACAAGGGCACTTAAATTTCGCGCTGCTTTCCACTCGAACACCAAGACCGAAGCACAAAGCACCCCAAAACTCGAAAACGAAGCACCCAAGGTCGAAAACGAAGCAGTCTAGGTCAGAAACGAAGGGCCCATTTTTTAATCAATTACAATCACTTCAACAGAGTCAACAGAGGCGAAAAACCACATTTATGTTAACTAGATAGAAAGATTGTTCTAAAAGAACTGAAAAGCTTTTGCAGAAGAAAAATATCAACATAAGGTAAAGATTGACATGTTTTATTCACGTGCACGTGGAAAACAGGTGTGGCGTTTTCAATTGGTCATTTGTAGTAGAAACGAAATTTTTTCTATATTTCTTTTACTTATTTGTATATATTATGTTTTCAGTTTCATACAATTTAATTATTTGTACACGCAATTCAGTCTTCAAACTGGGAAGTGTATTTTAATAAACAGTCTATCACGATTTATTTACTTTTAATTCAGTGGAGTGCTGCGGAAATTCATTTTCAACAACTCGCAGTTGAATAGTTTTGCGCAGCACTCTATCCGTCATCGCGCTTGATTCGTGACTAAATTTCGACCCTAAATAAAACAAAACAAAACCTTAAGTCGGCCTTAAAAACTGAGTGTTTCGTTTTCGATCTAAGAGCTTTGTTTTCGACCACGAGTGTTTCGTTTTCGAGTTTTAGGGTGCTTCGTTTTCGACCTAGAGTGTTTCGTTTTCGAGTTTAAGGGTGCCTCGTTTTCGACTTATAGAGTGCTTCGTTTTCGACCTTGGGTGCTTCGTGCTTCGGTCTTCGTTTTCGATACTACCATCGGCGCTTGGCGTTTGGGAGAAGCGGCGTTGGAAAACTCTAGCAGCTGCTCCGTAAAATGTTTTAGTCTCTTCCCCGTCAGGATCCAATTATTTTGTGCTTTTTTATTCACTCTTATTCAAAGAACAAGCCCGGTAAGCGTACCCGTTATTTGTCTTTCTTTGCCGCAGATGACGTGTCACCCAACAGGAAAGCTCATTGGTCGATTCGTCGGGCACACGTGCAGCTAGTAATTTAATTGGCTGTCAAAAATAGCGACTGAGTGAATGGGATTATGTCACAAATATAAAGTACGCGGGAACAGGAACAGATAGACTAGGTGGGAAGTGCAAGAATCAAGATTATATTGAGCCACTTCAATCTATGCACGAGCATAGATTTTTTGTGATATTTGAATTTCTTAAGAGCGGTGATTGTTGCTTCTATTCAAGCTTAAGGGGAAGTATCACGAAAATTTGATCTCATTTCAAAACTCAAAAATGTCTGTCTGACAACAGAAACAACAAAATAATTGTCTAGTTTTGTTATAAATTATCACCCCAGTGCAATAAAACTGTCGATTAGTGCTCCGGCTAGAGACAGAGTAGGCTGGTATGGATTGAAACTTGAAAAAAGTTAGGCTAGTGTTTTTCAAGTTTTCGTATTTTTGTTTCCAAAATGCGCTAGAACAGAGTACGAGTTGTTCCTGTCAGGAATTGAGTTGATTTCTCTCCTCTCGTTGTTCTAGAATTATTTTGTAGCAAATTGAAGGTCTTATTTCACCATTTTTAACAAAAGAGGTCAAAAACACCATGATACTTCCCCTTTAGTTTAATTTGTTTGTGAAAATCTGGGGAATGTTTTGCGATGAATCGAGAAAGCAGTCTTATTAATTAAAAAAGGCATGTAGTGGTTTTTTTTGATGCTTCAGAAAACAAAATATTTGTGGAATTTCATTTTCTTTTGCACAGATCATGAATCAAGATCAATATTTGCATAAAGTGCAGACATGTCAATTGCATAAAGTGCAGACATGTCAATTTGTAATATTTCCTGTCGCATCTAGCTGCTAGTGTAACTAATGTATTTTAGATAATTTGAGAGCCTCGGCTTAAGCTCAAGTCTAACAAGATGCCTATCATGGCATTTACGCGTGATGTTGCGCCTGATTTATTTCCATTGTACGCTTCGCAGATTTTTAAAGCTATCCTCCCTTCGCAATTGAAATATTGCGTTACCGTACTCGAGATCATACCGGGAATTTCTTTGTGAAAAACGGTTTGACAGGGGCAGATACATATCTGACTCAGACGACAGAAGACAATATTGTCAATATTGTTGTGGAAGACAAAAATTAAAGACAGACAAAAGGCCTTGCTAAATGGACGCGAAAACTTTAAGTAGAAATTGAAGGAAAATGAAGCGAGACTAGTAATGTTTAATTTGGCCTTACATTTTTTTGGGGGAAAAAATCGACTCTTGAAGGTATCCGGTCCTGCCAACTCTCATGATTTGACCGTAAGACTTACGGCATATGGTATCAACTCACGGTCTCACGATTTGGCCTCCAAATCTCAAGCTAGGGGTATAGAATGGTCCTATCGAAAATTATGTTTCTCGGAAAATAACCGCCCAGTCTCGAAATCTCGGGATTCTAAACAAGAGTCTCGGAATCTCGGGCTCGCTACACGTTGAACTGTCTCGAAGTCTCGGATTTTTGTAATTTTGGGTCTCACTGCTACTTAGCTAACAGACACAAGCTAAAACAAACACCATTGAACTTACATTTTCGCTTTCGCCGCTTTCGGAAAACTTTCCCAGTCTTTTCTTCCTTCTCCGACTCTTCTCCCATGTCAAAAACTCACAGTGCGTTATATTTAAAAAAAACCAAGCGATCTCACAAACAGTAAACTATAAAAGCTACATTTCAACCAACGAAGTTATTTCTAACCGAGCTCGATTTCCTGGCGTGAAGTTCTGTTACGCCACGTGAAGCTTATGTTGAATTATTATGTTAAATTATTAATTTATTATATTTGTGTTCCTGCATAATAAAGCTAATAAGTAACAACAGGCGAGTTACATAGCTTAAATATATTTATAACGTGACCCGAAGCAATTTTTCGTACGTTAGCTGGCTTCCGTTGTGGCTTCCGTTGGAGTTTTTTGTCGTGTTACGTACCATAAACTCGAAATATTTTCTGCTCTGCTAAGAGGATTTTTTGAGTCTCGGGCTCGGATCGATATTAAGGTTTGGGTCTCGCAGTCTCGCAAAGTCTCGGATTGACCATTCTATACCCCTCAGTCATAATCAGGAAATCTCGCCAAATGTTTGAGGGAAAGCTGGGTACAATTCCGACCTCATTCCCATGAAACATTTGTGAACAGTGAACTCAAAATGGCGGCTCGCCTTTGGTGGTATCGAAAACGAAGCACTCGAAAACAAAGACCGAAGCACGAAGCACCCAAAGCCCAAAACGAAACACTTAGGTCGAAAACGAAGCAATCTAGGTCGAAAACAAAGCACCCTATTTTTAATCAATTAGAATCACTCTGAACTGTCTGAATCACTTCAACATAGGCGAAAAACCAAATTTATGGTGATTAGATGAGCCGATTAGATAGATAGATTGTTCTTAAAGAACTAAAATATACTTTTACAGAAGAAAAATATCAACAAAAGGTAAAGCTTGACATGCTTTATTCACGTGGAAAACAGGAAATGCCACTTTTAAGTGTTTACTTTTAATTCAGTCAGTGATGCGGAAATTCATTTTCAACAACTCGCAGTTGAATAGTTTTGCGCAGCATTCTATCCGTTATTGCGCTTGATTCGTGACTAAATTTCGACCCTGAATAAAACAAAACACAGCCCTAAGTCGGCCTTAAAAACTGAGTGTTTCGTTTTCGACCTGAGTGCTTTGTTTTCGACCACGAGTGTTTCGTTTTCGAGTTTTAGGGTGCTTTGTTTACGACCAAGAGTGTTTCGTTTTCGAATTTTAGGGTGCTTCAGTTTCGACCTAGAGTGCCTCGTTTTCGACCTAGGGTGCTTCGTTTTCGCTTTCGAGTGCTTTGTTTTCAATAAATACCGCTCGCGCTGAGAGGTAAAGAGGTAAACAGAAACTGACTCGAAGACTTCAGGACCTCAGCCTTCTACTTCGAAGAAAAGGGAGCACAAATAAGGTAAGTAATACCTGAAACAACAAAAAATATATACAATTTTCATTCCATTTAACGCATATTTTGAAAATCTCCAGGTTTGAGATCCCAATCTCCAGGTTTTTGTGGGCTTTTTTTCAAAATCAGTCTCAGATCTGCATGTTTTGGGGGTAGGCAGTTCTGCGTAGTCGCTTCTTTGGACGCAATTATTTTGTGCTTATTTTAAGAACAACGGTAAGCCACCTGAGCGAGTGATAAAAATCTGCGAGTCAGCGAGCCATGCGAGCCAAGGTGTGAGCCATGCGAGCCATGCGAGCCGTGCGAGCCATGCGAGCCGTGCGAGCCATGCGAGCCGTGCGAGCCATGTGAGTCACGCGAGTCATGCGAGCCACAGTATAAATGTTAAGAATTTTTATTTGTTGTATTTACATTCACATAAGAACAAGAACAAGAGCATCGGAACAAGATGAATAACATCGCAATATTTAATTCTTACAGTGGGACAACGCAAACCATCATATTTCAGTTGTTTGTTACAGTCAACCCAGGTCACGCGTGAACGATATTTTTAAAATTTGAACGAAGGTTTGAAATTTACATGTCAGTTTTGAAAATCGCCAACGAGATTTCACCGTATAAATTTCCCTAGCTTATTGACGGTATAAAGCTATGAATTTTTCTTTACACTGCAAAATTGAATATTTCAAGAATAACAATTGTTTCCCAAGTATTTTGATTCTTTTTTTTTTCAGTTAATGCGTCTTTTTCGGAACGATTTCCAGAGAAATGTCCAACATTCCATTCACGCGTCGGACATTACAAAGGGAAATTCGAATGTTCATTTCATTCTTGGAAATACTGTTCACGCGTGACCTGGGTTGACTGTAATTGACACGTCAGGACTGATTGTCGGTGTCATTCCAATCTTGTAAGGTATGATAAATGAGTACTCAAAGATGAGCGAAGTCAATATTGTTGCACTAAATTCAATTTGAAAAGAAGCAGCGTAACAGAAGCATTTGTCGTCAGCTGGTGGGTCGAATGCTATCTCGAAACCAGCCTCTGCCACTCTAGTGGCGAGTTTTGAAGAAAGACTTGTCTAAGGGAAAGGACAACCACATGCAGCAGTCAGCCAACCGACAGAGTTCTGATAACTCTGATTCTCCACTAAAGACCAAACCTGTTAAAATGGCGCGATTTACTCACCATTCTTGACGCCAACACACGGAGTCGAAGTGCTGTTCTTTTCTTTTGTTTTTTTGTTTTTTGTTTTTTTCTTGAATGAAGTTCCACGTGGATATCAATGAATGACATGCGTCAATAGATACCTATTCGAGTAGCGGTGCAGCCGTATGTTTTTCTCGGATTTTTTTTCCCTGAAGTCTTGAACCTTAATAAATTTTTGCGTATTGTTTTTATTTTTTTGCGCATCTTGGGCGATTTTGAATAGGCAAAATTCTCTCCAAAATTATAACAAAAACGAAAAAAACAAATAAAAATTCTTAACATTTGCACTGTGGCTCGCATGGCTCGCATGACTCGCGTGACTCGCATGGCTCGCTGGCTCGCAGATTTCGCAGACCCCACCTGAGCTCACTTCGGGTGATTTTCAGTGCGTGTAAGACAAGACAAGACAAGATGATTTATTTCGCTCAGCTCAGTTTTACATGACATAGGTTGAATTTACATAGGCAACTAAAACAGAGTTCAACTAAGGAAAGTAAAATTATAACAACAAAATAGAGAGCGAGTTGGGATCATCCAAATAGCAGGGCTAATCTAGTGGACGACCCCAGAAACAAGATACAATTACAGATAAAATTAAGAATATATTTTTTTTTATAAAAAAGTATTTCTTCATGCGGCAAAGTAGGTAATTAATTAAAATAATAATTAAGTATAGAGGTCTTAGGGGTTTTACAAAATATTCTAAGAGAACTTGTATTGGTTATACATGTAGGCAAGGAATTCCAAAGGCGAGGACCAGTGAATTTTAGGGAGCATAAGTCATTTTGGGTGGTATTAACCGAGGCTACATAAAGATTTCTGTTACATAATTGCCTCGTTGAATGGGAATGAACAGGAAACGTAAATTTAAAATATTCACTGAAACAGGGCGGCAACAGTTTGTGTGACCACTGATAAATAAAAGAGAGTATCTGAAATACGATTAGATCATTGAGTTTAAGTATAAGCCTTAAGTCTTGTCCTGGTTCGATGATTGTAAACTACACTGATCTGAGAATCATGTATTAATCAGTATTTATGACACAGGCATACTCGGAGAAAAAAAAATCTGACTGCTCCTATCAGGAGTCGAACCTTAAAGACCAGCCCATTACAAGTTCGGATGCTCTACCACTGAGCTACAGGAGACATGTGAGAGCTAAGGCCATTAAACTAGGTTTATGGGACAAACATCCTGCATACTGCTAGGATTGGAATGGCAATATGTGGCACATGTGCAATGAAATGTATGTGATGGAATATGTTAAGCCTGGTGAATAAATGAGAATCGTGTATCAATCAGTAAATGACACAGGCATACTCGGAAAAAAATCCGAGTGCTCCTATCAGGAGTAGAAACTAAGACCTTCTGATTACTAGTTCGGATGCTTTCATTTTCTTCCTACATCAAAATAATATTTTTAATGCTCCTTGCAATATTTGCTTTTTAGTTCAGGAGTTTCAAGCATAAATCGCCCTGAAAAATGTTCCAAAAAATGGCTTTGGTGTTTGGAAACAGCCTTTAGCTGTTGAAGACATCAGAAGTCAAAAAGAAGGCTAAGCCTGAACAAAGAATCATGTCCAGTCTTTTATATCTCATATCTGAATCGAAGAGATTTTATAAAAGTACCTAGATGTGTATTTTCCACCTGTTAGCATTGCTTAATGCTGCTTTTTGTTTGTTTTGCTGCCACTCTGACTAATTATTATTTAATGTAAATTTTCAATTCAATGTTATTTCGAAGTGAGCCCTCTCAATGAGTTTTTTTTTCTCTTAAGGCAAACTTCGACAATAAAAGAAGTTAAAATAAAAAAAATAAAAAAAAAACAAAGAGTCATGACTGACAACCAGTCACTTAATTAACTAGTGAGCATGTTACGTGTATTTTTTAGGCTTTATAGTTAAATTTTAATCACTGTGAGAAAACCGCAAAAAGCCTTTATGTTTTTGGAGAATATCGTTTTTGTACGTGAGCAAATTGTTTTCTTTCAACCGAAGCTGCATGCTAATTTAAAAATTATGATATACAAAGCAGAACTCCTAAATTGAAGAGATAACGAAACAGTTCATTCCAGCAGTGCCCATCTGTTCTGATCCTGTGTATTAGGATTGTTTTGAAAACAAACCGGCAAATGTCTCATGGCCTAGCCTGCGAGCAAGCTGTCTATCAGGTGAGCCACAAGAAGCCCCAATTCTCTTGCCGATCACTTTGCTTGCTGCTTACACTATAATACTTTCACGGCTGACTCTAATAGAGAGCTTAAGCTTAAGCTTGCTTGCAGGCTTCTCACGACCAGGACAAACAAGCCGTTCAAATGCCCCATGGTACCTAACAAAAATAAGTTGATTTGTTCATTTCTAGGCTTAACTTCATTCCATTTTTTATTAATGAACATCAATTCTGGCCAAACTGAGTCTCAAATCAGTCTTTTTCCTCATTGTTGTTCCAGTGGCTGTTCATTCTGTGGATCTACCATCTCACTTTTGTCCTCCTTAGACGTAGGTAATCACAAATTTGTTGACAGTCTTTGCTAGTGAACTTAATCATTAAAAGGAAGTGAGGGTGCTATGACATAATCATAACGACAATGAGCAGAATTTTTAAATTTGATTTTTATTTTCTGCTTGCTTCCATTTTCACCCCATAACTTGTTAGATCATGGATAGATTATTTCAGACATTTTGGAAGTACTTATCTAATTATTGCTTTTTGTTGTACGAGTAATTTCAAGGGAACTCTATGTCTATAAAGACATTAGTGAAGACCATGGTGTATGTGTTCCAATGATCTCTAAATTATAATCTCAGACCATGTGTTTATGTAATATTTAACAAATGATAAGATAATTTATGAATTTGAAATTTCTATTGCATGATAGTCATCAACTATCACTCATAGAAATTGAGAGCGAATAATCTAATTGTTTTAGTAAAAATCTGCTAGTCGTTTAAAACTTAAACACAAGACAGGTTCATGTTTTTATTGAATGATGATACAGGTCATGCCACACGCTACTCAGTCTGCTATCTACAACAGAAAAGATAGTAAGTAGTGTAGCCAATTAGAGAAATGCATTGGTGATAGAATGCTAGTAGATTTATACTAAAATACAACAGTCATGTGTCTATTAATTATTATTTAATATGGTAACTACTCCTATACATCTCATTTTTGGGTGAAATTAACAAAAAAGTTAGTGCCACATAATTAGCTAGGCAAGCTGTTGTGAACCAAGACTTCATGGGTAGATTGAACAGACTGACTTAAATTGTGTATTTTTTTAGTGTGATTATTCTCATTTCTGGTTACAAATTAAGGGATTCAAAGTTGAGACACTTTCTTTACTAGGAGTTAATTACCTTTGCTGCCTGGGGCAGTGGCTAATAAAAGTAATAATTCAGACTAAAATTGGCTTCTTCCCTAATATTAACCAAAGCATATTTTTTATTTTATTTTATTTTTTTTTTGATAGTAAGTAGTTAATTTATTGAACAAACTGAACATGTTATAACATAAGTTACAAATTAAGCTATTGCACTGCACATGCACGTAGAAAAAGCGTTACAACATAGATATCAGATAATGATCCTTTCTTGCCATGCCTACATGTGTAAAAGCTAGGGGGGGGGGGGGTGACGTATTCACGTCAAGCTATTTGTCTATTTTAAACTGAATTATGGGTTTGGATATAAATTCAGAGGTGTCTACTTTCTTTGCATTGTTTTGCACGCATAATGGTACTGCTTTGCATATAACAGAAGAAGACGCAAATCCTTTGTTTGTTTATTAGAAAGGCTGCAGGTGGTTGGGGTTGGTAAATTGAGAAAAACCTGTAGCGGGGTAAGACTGACATTAGTTTGGTGTAAGTTATTAAACCATTGATTCAGAAGGGATTCATCACATAATTTTTGGAAGGATTGACATTCAAGGAATGCATGTTCAATAGAGTGGTTCTCGCCTCACATAACACACTTCACACAATCAGTTATCCCAAAGTATTTGAGTTCCTTATTAGTGACTAGTATCCTGTGCAGCAATTTGAAATAAAATTGTCTTAGCTTATTATCTCGATTGATTTTATAGCTGTTTTAGATGCAGTGTACCCAATTGTCAGAAACTTCAGGAGAGTGTTTCCGCCATGATTTAATCCCAGTTGCTTCTGTATTAATCTTCTCTACAAAATGTTTGTAAAACTGCTTGCAGAACATTTTCTTTAAGTTTAGAGTAACATCATTAGATAGTTGGAAATTGAGGTTTTCACAAACTGAGTTCCGATACCCAAGATCTGTATGAACTGATGCCTAGCTTTTGAGATAGACGGGAATGGCCAAAGTAATTTGGTAATACTGCAGAAAGTTAACCTTGATGTTATATTTCTCATTGAATTCTTCTGGTGAAAGATAACCTTGATTGTTCAGTAAGTCTTGTATAAAAAGAACATTCTGTATCCCACCAGGCCTTCCAAAAGACCGATTTGTTTTCAATATTAATCTCCTTGTTGTTCCACAAAATAAATTCGCGTTTCAATGGATCTTCATAGCTGCTACGCAGTTCTTGAAAACATTCGAGCAGTTCTCGGTAAAATAGAGGGATTCTGATGTCTAAATTCTTGACACTATAATCACAGTTTAGTAGAAACAAGAGCCCACTATGGTTTTTTCAAAATGGTTGTTAGTTAACCAGAGCATATATTTTCAATTTTCATAGGTTTGCTGATCTAGTCATCATTTCATGGCTTCTGCTTCACCACCACTTGCATCCACCAAGGGGACAACTAATTATGCCCGCCTATGCCGTCTTCTGGTGGATGTGGGGACCCTGGCCTTGAGGGACGCATTTGACAGAATTCACCCCCAAGCAGGTCTACATGGAGTTTTGATACATCCTCCAGTGCATCCTACACTACGCTCTCTTCGAAAAAAACGCATTCTAAATCTAACACAATGGAGGAAGCTGTACCCCACTCTCTCTTCATCTCTATCATCAGCAAATTTTGACATCACACTCTTGGTATTGCTGTTGAAGAACACATGTGGCTTGAGTCCTCCCACCTGCGGCTGGAATAGTCTTCCACCTGCTGAAGATAACAGCATTGAAGCAAACATAGCAAGGGTACTGTGTTACAGAAACGAGGTGTACAGTCGTGGCAACCAGGCTTTTGTAGATGATCAAATGTTTAGCTCCTATTGGGTGGAAATCAGTAATGTACTGGTAGAACTTGGAGGCGGAAAGTCGAATTATGGAGCCACTATTGATCAGCTCAAGACTGAAGACATGGATCCTGACATTGAGGAGCACTACCAAGAGTTATTAAAGGAGTGGAAGAAAGAGGACAATAGGATCACAGAGATAAAAGGTACAAATTAATATTTCTTGTCTCATGATCAAAATATGCGGACAAATGTAGTTTAGGTGAAGTTAAACTCAAAACAATGCTGGTCAGTGGTTTCTGTAACCAAAGGGCCGCCCAGAAAGTAGCAGGGCTTCAAGACAAGAAAAGAAACCAAACTTTGCAAAACTCAGGCTAGTTTACATTTAAGTCCAAAATACTTGGAAACTGAGACCTCAGTAGAAAAGAACATCTTTTTTTTAGGCAAACTCTACTCGTACTGTAGGACAAGTGCTTTTGGAAATCCACTCGTCCGAGATACGAGAGTACTCGTCTCGGGTGGGCGGATGGGCGGAAGTTTTTTGCCCTGCACTGGATTGCCATGGATACTTAAGCACTTGTCTGGTATGTGTGCATGTGGTTCCACCATCCTCAAGGGCATGTACACCTGTCCTTGAAGTTTCCTTTCACAACTGTCAGGACTTTTGCTCTTGAAAGTGGGACTTATAAGAGTATATAACGAAAATTTTTTCCTCAGATCAAATTGGAGACAACCACAAACCAAAAAAAAAGTGGTGAAACAGGAAACACCAGTGAGCATTTGGACACTTTTTTGAAGACATCGACAGCTGAGCATCATGATAGGTTGACAGAAATTTGAAACCTGAATCAATGATTTTGGCTATGAAACATTCAGCACTGAAAATGTTTTCAATTGTGATGGTCAACAGAGCTCTTGAAAAAGGACTTAGAAGTAATGAAAATGTTTCTCAGCAGATAAAATTAGACATGACTGTAAACAAGTGGACACCAGCAAGCAGCTTGGGACTCTGTTGACATTGACAGCTGAACATCAAGGTAAGTTCACAGAAATTTTAAACCTGGATCAATGAAACAATGTACGTGAAACAATCGGCAGAGTTTCTGCTTAGAGAAAAATAGGATCTGTTTTCAATTTTAATGGCCAATAGAGCTCTTGAAAGTGGACTTAGAAGTAATGAAATTTTTATTTTCCCCAGCTGAAACTGGAGATGACCCCAAACAAGTGGAAACTGGTGAAACAGGAATTAACACCAGTCTGCAGTCAGAGGTTTTATTGAAGACATTGACAGTTGATCATCAAGGTAGGTTTACTATGAAACCCCTGGATAAATGATTCTGAAAATGTTCTTCAATCTCAAATCCATGGATAATTCATAAGGGGAAAGTTGGAAAAAAAAAAATAATCAGCTGCATGTGCCTTGTTTTTTCTTCCCACTTTTCAGTGTTTGGAAATCAGATGAATCACCAGACTGCTCTTTTTTGTGTTAGATAGGATGCATGAAACATTCAGCAGAGATTGTGCTCCAAAAAAAAAATTAGATGAAAAGGAGACCTTACTTAAAAGCTGGGAAATAAAAGAGTTAAAACAATCACAATATTTTTACTACAGGCCGTGCCATTTTTATTTCACTCCTCATATCATAGTAAACATTTGTGGGTTATAAGCATCTGGTAAATTAAAGACATTGACAGCTGATCATTGAGGTAGACTTATAGAATTAAAACCTCTGGATCAATAATTATTATTTTGGTAGCCTGAACAGGCTCCCAAAGTGGTGCATACAAGAAGAGCAAGATCAGCAAGCCGAGCGCAGGCTGGGGCCTTCAACCCAAGTTGGGAGTTAGGTTTACAGGCTATGATTTTGGCCATGAAATATTTAACAGAGACAAAATTGTGTCTTTGCAATCTTGATGGTCAACGCAGCTCTTGAGAGTGGACTTAGGAGTAATGAATTTTTTTTTCCACAGCTGAAATTGGAGATTATTGCAAACTAGTTGAAAGTTGTGAAACAGGAATTACCAGTGAGCAGTCAGAGACGTTTTTGAAGACATTGGCAGCGCAGCATCAAGGTAGGTTTATTTATTTATTTAATTCAATATTTATCCAGGGGCATCCAATTTAGCAGAGCTAGTTTAAATGGAGCCCTGACACAGCACAAGACAAAACATTGAAACAAAAAAAAGAAAAAACTAGACAAATAATTAAGTTATAAATGCAGTATGTACCGCAGGCAGTTTACAGCAATTTGAATCCTCTGGATCGATAATTTATTCTTTCCATGAAACAATCAGCAGAGAGAAAAAATATCTGTGTTTTCAATTGTGATGGTAAATGGACCTTTTGATTTCAAGTGGACTTACAAGTAATGGATTTTTTTTTGTAGTTGGAATTAGAGATAACCTCAAACAAGTGGAAAATGGGAAAACAGGAAACACCAGTGAGCAGTCAGAGAATTTATTAAAGGCATCAACAGCTGATCATCAAGGTAGCTCTACTATGAAACCTCTGGATAAATATTCTTAAAGTGTCCTTCTCTGCAAACTCATTGATAATTCACGAGGGAAAAACAAAGGAGGTTCTTAATAATAGTTATTATAACATTTGGCAAACTTTTGCCTTGAATTTATCCAAGAATCATTAATGGTTTCAGAACCTATATCAGACTAAAGAATGAGTGCTGTATCATGCAATTTCCAGACATCCCAAAGTCGGTTAAAAAAAAAAAAAGCTGCATGTGCCTTGCAAGAAATGGAATTAACTTAATATTAATTTTATGCATTCTCCTTGATATTCTACAATAAGTCTACAACATGAAGATGACTGATACAACATTTTTATAGAATTTCTAAGTAGATAGTATGACTAATTGTTAAGTTCATAATTCCATTTTTTTTATACATTTTGTTTGTTTTAAATTATTTCACATGTCCTCACCTTAACTAGTTTTGTAGCTATTTATGGGAGCACCTGTATACAGAATGTTTGAAGAAGTAATTTACTTCAGTGTTGCTGGTTTTTGTTATTGGTGGTGCTGAGCTGAATAAACTAAAACATGACAATTGATTTGATGCCTGTAACTCATTCATTATCCTTGTTTTCATTCCTTTTCATTGACAGTTTTGGTTATGACAGCTAAACAAAGTTTTGGTGATCTTAAGCAAATGCAAGATGCAGGCAAGATCATCAGCTTAACAAACCTTCCAGAGGAGATGAAGAAAATTGCTTCAGACAAAGGCTTCAGAATTTCTGATAACGAGGGATCTGGTAATTGCATGTTCTATGCATTATCAGAGCAACTGGATCTGGTGAAAGGAATCCAAATCTCTCATGGAGCGTTGAGGCAACACATAGTCCAATTCCTAAAGGACAACCCTACACTGGTAAGTTACTATTGGTAATGTCAGCTTACAAATGAGTTTGCTTTCGTTTAAGGTTACCGTATACTTTTAGAGCACGTCCGGTTTTAACTGTAGATACCTAAATCCCTACATGAAATTAAAGCTTTATAGAGTGGACTATTAAACTTTATCAAGAATTTTGAAATAAATTGAATTGTCGAATTTTAAGCGCTATTTTCTCAAATCAATTTTTTCACTTGAAGGGGACACTTAACAGAGCTAAAACTCAAAGGGAATTTGTTCGTTTGCCTTCAAATTTGGAAAGGAGCTAGTTTAACATATAAACAACAAAAAGGTGCCTGCAAATTTTTTCTTTCATAATATATTTTTCTCCGAGAGCGAATTTTGTACGATAACTCCACATTTTTTTAAATCCTATTTCGAAAATGTCCTGTAAATGTGGCTAAATGTAATTTAGGCCAAGTTAAAATTGAGCAAGTGCGGGTCAGTGGTGCCCGCATGGCCGGGGCATGTGAAAGGCGGCCACTCCATTTTGCAGGGGCCCTTGGGTTCTCACAGCTCATCACTGCAATTGAATATGGCAAAATGCAGACGCGTTTTTTTAGCGCTTTGGGTGCAGAATAAACTAAGGAGGAAATTAAATTAGCGTAAATCAAAATTCACTTTGACTTGTAGCTTTCAAAAGGTGATTCAGACACTCGCATTTAAAGGTTGTGTAAAATTTGACAATTCATCTTATTTCAAAATTCTTGGTATAGTTTGATAGCCAACTCTATAAGCTTTAATTTGACATAGGGGTTTAGGTATCTACAGTTTAAACCGGACGCGCTACATCGCTTGGACGCAAGACACCTCTGAAGGTATACGGTAACCTTAATACAGTTGTACAAAGCAATAAATGGGAGAACTTGGAGTCTTCTTTTTTGCTTATGCCAATAATTATTATTAATAAAGCAGCTGACTGAGAAAAAAACCCTCTATAATGAATTCATCACAATAAACATAACATCACATTCAAATCCTATCATATGCAGAATGTGTGTCACATGAATGTAGTTTAGTGGCCTTAGCTGCCACATTTAGTTTCCTGTAATGCAGTGGTGTGACATCCATTAATTATGAATCAGAAGGTCATATTTGCACTTCATTCCTGTTAAAGGAATTTGGATTTTCTTTTTTGTTTTTTAATTAGTATGCCTGTGTCACTTGCTCAAAAAAACCTCGATCAAGATTATTGCCACATCCACGCAGATAATTTTCTTTTTGCAAGAAATTTTTCAGTTTTTTTCCAGTTCTAAAATGGTTGTTATCTCTTGGACAGTCACTACAACTCAACGGCTGATATCACAATTGGGCACTTAAAAACAAGCAGAAGTCTGAAATTGCATTGTATCCAATGCTCCAGTTATTTAATAAAAACTGAATGCAAAACTAATTGAATTAATTAAATTATAGTCAGGAACAGTTTGTTCCTGTTCAGCTATTGGTTTGTTGCGGGTAATGATAATCATTGTCCTGACCAAGTGCTAACAAAGCATTTAACTTACTGAATAATTTTGTGGCTATTGTACCATCCAATGCTAAATTTGTTAGAGCAACAGTTGGTGTATATACGGTAATTCAGTGAAAAGCTCTGGCCTCCAGTTGATAGTTGCCAGGATGAAGTAGCCCAACATACTTTAATATTTTCTATTGTTATTTTCTTCTCTTGCAGCAAGACGGGACAGAACTGTTTAACTTTGTAGATGGACATCGGTCTTGGCCTGATTACCTGAGAAACATGGCAACTGATGGTGCATGGGGTGACCACATCATTCTCCATGCTGCAGCAAACTGCTTTAAAACATGCATCCATGTGATCAGCAGTCTGTCACATGACTTAACTATCCACCCAGAATGTGATGTTGGCAGCAGCAGCCAGCTTGTACTGGGACACCTGCACGAGCATCACTATGTCAGCCTTCGACCCAAACCAGGTAGAGGAAGATACATGTATTAAACAATGCCAGCTAATCAGATTTGTCTACTGTCACTTCAATTGACATTTAGCAAAATCCATGACATACATGTGCCATAATACTGGGCTACTTTGTCTGTTAACCACTGTCCTTGATCACTGAATGTTCTTATTTCATCCAACGAGAGCATGTGGAAATTAATTACTGAGTTAACACTGTATTTATTAAATTAAGAATCAGCTGATAAATTTCTGACGAGAAAAACCAAAAGAACGTCACAGGGTGAGTGCTTCAGAAGGCGTTCTTAACGCCCAGAATCAGATGAAGTGTGGCCTCGTACTTTTATTGGCTCAAGTGTTTGGAACCCTTGATGGCAAGGCAAAAAGTTTTTAATTAGGTAGACGTAATCATCAGTCGAATAGTTTGCTTAAAAAGGTTTTTTACGTTAAGTTTTCATCCGCAAGTAGATCAGTGTCTCCTGTATCTCTAAATAAGGAAGAAATCTTAAAAACAATATTGTTTGAACACACTTGTAAGCTAAACATGGAGAGTAGAGTTAAGGATGTTTAAAGTGCCCCTAAGACGAAAATTTCATTTTCCATCTTTTTGCATTTTCGTGTAGAATATGACCTTCTTACTCATGTTACCAAATTTCAATCCTTTACGGCGATTGGAAGTATTTTTTTTTTTAGCTTTTTATTCGAGATTTCACGGCCGCCATTACTTGGCCTTGTTCCGGAAGTTAAGGCTCAAATTACAGGAAGTGATGTCATTGGCTCAACACGAAAAATTCCACATGGCTAATTTTCATATGGATTCTACTTCATAAACTGTATTCTGCTGTTGCAAACTAAATAACAGCAGAGGTTGTTCTTAGAGAAAAATAGGATGTGTTTTCAATCCAATGGCCAATGGAGCTCTTGAAAGTGGACTAAGAAGTAATGAAATATTTATTTTCCCCAGGCGAAAATAGAGATGACCACAAACAAGTTGAAAGTTTTGAAACAGGAAACACCAGTGAGCAGCCAAAAGGTAGCTTTACTATGAAACCTCTTGATAAATGATTCTTAAAATGTCCTTCTAAAACTCATTAATAACTCATGAAGAGAAAACAAAGGAAATCACTACCGTGAAGGAGGTTGGAAATGTGATGGTAAATTTTGTGAACTTTTGCTTCAAATTTCTCCAAGAATTATCAATAGTTTGAGAAGCTATATCAAACACTCGAAAGAGTGTTTTCTTCTATTATTTCCAAACACCTTGAAGTTGGTTAAAAAAACTCGGCTGCGCCTCGTTTTTCCAACCTACTTCTCCGTGTTTGGAAATCGGAGGAAACACTCTTCCTCATGTTTGATCTTACTAATTACTTCTCAAACTCATTAATGATTCATGAGGGGAAAACAAAGAAGGTTCAGAAATGTGATCTAATTAATTATTATTATTATTATAAAACATTAGTAAACTTTTGCTTTGAATTTCTCCAAGAATCATTAATGGTTTGAGAACCAATATCAAAGACTTGAGAAAGGGTGTGTTCCATGCGACTGCTAGATACTTCAAAGTTGGTTAAAAAAAACTCAGCTGCATGTGCCTCGTATTTTCTCCCTACTTCTCAGTGTTTGGAAATCAGATGAAACACCAATCTTTCTTGTGTTAGATACATTAATGCATAAAACATTCAGCAGAGATTGTGCTCCAAAAAATTCAGGTGTCATGGAGAGGAGAGATTGTATATACCTGGGAAATAAAAGAGGCAAACCATTCCTTTTGGCCCCATGCAAAAAATATATTAGGCTGTTTTTATTTCACTCATGCATATCAAAATAAACACTTTGGGTACAGGCACCTGATAAATCAAGGATACTGTTTCTTTCAGTAACTAGAAAATAATCTGAGATTTGCATAACCTTTGGATGTTAACAGCATGACATAAGGGGGAATTTTATCCGCTGGCTGTGAGAGCGTGTTTGTTCACATTACGCCCAGTTGTCACGTTGCATCAATAAAAATAAAAAAACACACATAAAGCTTTCCTAAATAAAAAATTTATTCAAATTTTTATAGGCCTAAGGAGTAAAAGCGTATAGTTTTAGCCGCGAGGCGACTTGCAAGCGATTTGAAGTCAATTTTGAAGCAAACTTATCCAAGCACGTTTTTCAAACATGTTGCAAAAACAGCATTCAGAATACGAAAAATCGGTCTATGAAAAAAGTATTTTAGTACAAATTCACAATCAAACCTGTAATTATTTGTGTGTTGTCTTCCTAGAAACACTGAAACATTACCAAGGAACTCCGTGGATTAAAAGTTGATTTGAGATATACGCCCGCTCATTGGGCTAATAAAACCACAAATCGAACAAAATGTTTATCGCCGTTAATCTTTGATTTCCACTGTTGAAACTGTCGAGCATCCCTTATAAGTTCCGCTTTCGATTCACCGTTTCCAAGAGGTGTGTCTCTTTTCCGAAAAGGCAAAATTTATTAATTTCGACCAGCGCCAGAGTGAAATTCCGCTACATTACGATCACTCATTCACTGTGCATGCTTGAAAGTTAACAACCCACCAACCAAGTGAAAACCCCACCATCGGTATAACTCGTTCATTACGCATGCGTACATTCACCAGTTAAAAATCTGCCTTGTTACAAGAATTATATAATAATGTTGGTAAAAGGCAGCTTTTTTTTTTTTACTAAAAAGCTTTTTTACAAATTTTGTAAAAGTGCTGAGTACTTTCTTCCAATAATGTACTGGTAAAACATCTTCTTTTTCACCAATTGAAAATATATTTGTTGAAGTGGCTGTTTTAAGAATAATAATTATTCTAAAAACAGCCAGTATTGCCAGTTAGCTTTAATTGAAAGCCCAAGCCATCTATAAGTCTAAATGTTAGTTTGTTTTTCTTCAATATTGATCTTTGCTGTTCTCTTTCTTTTTTCTTTTCTAGGAACCAAAATTAAAGAAAATATAGAAGACAGCTCTGATGATTGCAATGGCAAGCCACCACGACTCAGTTTTAAGTTTCCCAAGACGAGCGATCTTCCCAGCACTTCCATGGCTTGGAGCAAAGTTCAACTCCCGATAGATGTCCTTTTAGTGACTATGGAGGACTGTGAGTTTTTAAGCTGTTATTTCTATCTCAACGAACCTTTCAAGGCTTACCACGAAGACATTGGTCATGTCTACTTTGGAGCGATGGGAAGTGGTGACCAGGAGAAGCTTAAGATTGCATTGATAAAATGCTCAAAACGTTCTGTAGTTCCAGGTGGTGCTTTACCTGATGTAACAAATGCTAGCAGGGTCTTGCGGCCCAAGGCTGTGATTTCTGTGGGCACTTGCCATGATTTACATTCTGAAAATATCAAAATCGGAGACATACTGGTGTCTTCCAAGTTGACAACCCCTGACTTTAGAACCCCTGTGAGCAGAAATTTCGGCAAGCTCATCAGACATGCATCTGATGGATGGAAAGCTCCTTTGGAAAACCCAGATGAATGGCAAGTGCAAGTGCATTATGATGCAGATGTGCTTAGCGAGGAAGGCGAAAGTAAGTCAGTTTAGTAATCATTCAGTGTTATTTGATCAGAATGCTTCTCTGAGCCTCGCATTAAGGTGGCTAATTACTAGACTTTGAGGTCACCAGATGCTTTCAATAATATGATCACTGGTACTCATTATGAGGGAACAAAATAACAAATGCAAGGTCAAAACCATAATTAATGACAATGGGTGTTTGTTATTTCACCATGCTCTTGCTTAAAGTGGCTCAAACAAGTCGCAGAGAGGCCATCAGAGGAATGGGCTCTAATTCTTTGAAAACGTCTAACCCAATATTCACCCCAATCAAAAATATTGCACTTACCATTTAAACTTTAAATCCTAATAAACGTTCTTACAAGTTAAAACAAAATTCTGTATGAGAGGTTTTTGCATTTCAAGGAAAATATCAAAAATGGGAATTTTGAAAAATATCTTAAAATCTGTCTCAGATTTTGAAAAGAAATTGTGCGAAGATTGATGTTGACGTATATTTAAAAATATCAAAAATTGAGCATAGGTCGTCAGCTAGATTTGGAGAAATTTATGATTGAAAAACGTTTCAGTATGACGCATATCTGCATTTACTTGTGTGCGCACGAATTACAAACTGCTTGATTGTTTTCCTTGATCACTTACGCAAATTGCTTATGTGACACCCGCGCATTAAGATTATTTTATTACTCAAAACTGTAGTAAGCCACCTTTAGTTAAGTTTCATCAAGTATTTTTTCTGAGCTATCAACCCAACTGAGAGCTGGTCATATCGTGAACTGTGGATGAAAGAGTAAATTCAAGCATGAATTTTTTCCAGGATTTTTTTTCGCAACTGCTTAAGTTGCGTAAATAACTGTGAGGATCTTTCTCCTATCTAATCTTTTATCCACTGCTCAAATAATATTAATATTTCCTCTATTCACATTCATTAATTCATCCTTGTCAGGTATGTTATGAACTCACAATATGACCAGCTCCCAGTTGTCTTGATAGCTCAGTTGGTGGTTCAAGTTCAGGCACCTCCAGGCAATACAATCTAAAATATACCCTTTAAGAAGGTTTCTTGTACAGGGTTGCATATGATCGCCAAATTGAACTGCAAATAATTACGGGGTCAGAAATAATGCTCAGATCTTCAGGGTTATGTTACAGAATGCAAAATGCAGAATGTGCCATTTTACACTATCTACAACAGTTTAGGATTGATATTATTTAGGTCTAAGCACTTTTTTGTGCTATTTAGGGTTAAGAACTGATTATGCAGACAGTAAGCTTTTAGTTAATGTTATGGCAGACACTTTACATTATATGACCTCCATGGATTTGGCTTTTGGTGCTCGACATTCAATATTCTGCAAAATACCTAGGCTGCCATCCTCCGATTGGACAGTAACTAGTCCCTGAACCAGAATCAGTCACCTCAACAGAGTTGTCCTTGCTCCTTTCCTTAGCCTGCGCAGCAAGCGTTTCCATTTGTGCATTTGTCGCTGTTTTACCACCCGAAATTAGGACGAGAGTAATAAACACGAAGGAGGGGGAAAAAGTCACTCCTCCCCTCATCCCCTTTTTTTTTGTTTGCTCTTACCTCATTTTGCGTGCATCCAGAATACAGAAATCGGCTTTTTAGTGCAGGAAACTCCACAAAAACACTTGCTTTGCAGGCTTTCCTTTCTTGATCTCTCCACACCCTCTCCAGTGTTCCACGTTTTGAACTGAGCAAAAGTGTAAAGCAGTAATCAAGCCAGGCAGATCTTTTCCTTAAGGTTATTTTAAGGACAGGCCAGGATAAATACATACAGTTAAGTTGAAGCAATGACGTGAACCCGTTTCCTCTTTATGACAGATGTTTTTGCAGCAGCCCATGATGGTAAGATGGAGTGGCTGTTAGTGAAAGGTGTGGCCAGTGATAAAGGTCTCAGTCAGTCTGTAAGCAATGACTGGAAGTCTTTTGCAAGTACCATGGCAGCTTCCCTTGTGGCAAATATTTTATGTGATCCCTGTGTTTTCCAAAGATGGCCTCGCTGTTATCAAGGTCAGTTTTATAGGTTTGCTGGAAAAGGTTGATCCTCTTGCAGAATTAAATTGCTTCTCAGTATTCTTTTGTTTGTTGAAAGTAATGGAAAGGGTCAAATTTCACCAATAGATGAAAACCCATTGCAGTTTCGAATGAAACGTTTAAAAGTAGTTTCAGGAAGAAAGCCTGGAAAACATTACGGCTTGATGGTCATTCCATACATTCAATCTTGTGATCTTGAATGGGAATTTTATGATCTCACAAAGTGACCAGCTCCCAGTTGGCTTGACAGCTCAAATGGTAGAGCACTGCATTGGTAATGCAGAGGTCAAGGTGTTCAAATCTGTTTCAAACCTTCTTTTTGCACCTGCAAGTTGTTCTGATAATGTCCAGGGTCTTTTATCTACTTTAGCTTAGGTACAGATTATCTTGAGTTTCTCTTGAATCAGATGAAACTGCAGACTGCAGTTCAAATGTTGTAGTAGTGTCTGCATCACAATGGCCTATTTTAAGGGCAAGAGTAGAGTAATAGTGAAATTTCCTTATGATTGATACATTGTTTTTGTTTTAACTGTTAATATTATTATCAAAAATCTAAGTTTTAAGTTTCGGCCAATCTGCAGCACGCATGTCCAGTATTTTTTGAAATTTAAAGGGAGTTTTGAAACTTACATGTCAGTTTTGAACATTGCCCGCGAGTTTTCAGAATTCCTGTTGAAATTTCTCCATTTTATTGACTGCTGTATAAAGCTGTGGATTTTTCTTCACATTTATTACAGCATTAAGTATTATAAAAATCACAATAATTATTAATTGTTTCCGAAGTATTTTTTATTTGTTTTTAAACTTACTGTCTTTTTTGGAATGATTCCAGAAAAATCTTCAAGATTCCATTCAAGATTCCAGACATTAATATTACATTAAGAGGAATTTAACTGTTCATGTCATTCTCAGAAATTTCAGTCATGTGTGACGTAGACTGATTGTAAATAAAACAGATCAAATAGGTATTGATTTATTTACAGTTCGACCACTTGAACTGCGCCACTTGGTAGAAAGCCAACCAATCACAATGTTTTCAGACAACAAAGGATCTGAAAGTTGTTGGTAAATAGACCAATAACACTGCAGTGTCTAGACAAAACATTCGCTAATAAATTTTACCTGACTTGAACATGTGGACCTCACTGTAAACTGTGCAGTTTTTTGATTGATCAGTTTCGATCCCAAATTTTTCCTACTGTCAATTGGTTTGATGTTGCAACCTGACAACACGGTTCTTGCCTAACTGGTTTTCTAAAATCATAAAAAGAAAATCGCAAGTATAAACATACTTACAAATTCAAGCATAAAAAGACTTATTTTATTTACCTCTAGTCTACAATTAAATATTAGCATGCGATGAAGTGTTCGAAGCAAGCTCCACACAACTGTAACGTTCCAAATTCAATAATTTCTGATAATTGCTTGGGCTTTGTCTCTAATTTGACTGTTACTCAAAACATTTGAACACAACATAAATCATCAAACTACTCTCACTGAAAATGTTTCTTTGCAATTGTTGACATATGCATGACTTTGAACTGAACTTGAACTTTGATGTTGTAGCTCTTGATCGAGGAATTGTTGATATTATAATCTGCCAAAGCGTTTCGCACAAAGTGGCTACTACTATTTATTTCAGTGGCAATTATTTGCGGACTCAGCCCTACACAGTGCAATTCCAGCACACGATCTCACAGAAGTTGGGAATGTCAGCGACCGTTGCCGTAAATTTCTCCATCTCACTTCACTCGAAGTTGAATGTCCGGCAAATAAGACCATCAAAAACCTAGGAAGTATCCTCAAACTTGAAAAAGTCTGTCAATAAAAAGATTCATTTGAGTGAAAAGTAAAGACTCTCACTGACCAATCAGAAAATGAGACAGTTTCCTTAGCGGTCCCCAAGTTCACAGTTGTTTCAAACTTCGTCGCAGATGTATTATTTAAGTGCTTGAATCAACAACATCAGGATTCTTAGTTTAAAAACAAAAGTGATTGGTTAACTTTCTTCCAAGCGGCCGGGTTCAAGTAGTTGCACTGTAATGAGGGCTGCGCTGTATACATATGTACTCACTTTAAATCCTAAGGCAAAATATGCAAAGTAGTTAATTGAAATTGTTACGGTATGTTAGTTCAAAGAATTGATTCCAAGAGTTACTGTTAAGAATGTAATGCTTGAAAATTATCTACAAATTGACAACTCAACATATTAATTTATATGCTGATATTAAAGAAAAGACGAATGGTTAATTTTTCATTTGGACCCTCAGATACCGCAGATGACAAACTTGAGCAGGAGAAAGCAAAGGAGGAAAAGAGGACAGGCAAATCATCCAAGAATAAAGGTCAGTTCCCAGCCAGGAAGTACTAGGAATTTAAGTTCAGTGCACCCTTGGTTTCTTTTTGGTTGCTGCTCCTCTTTCCGCTGGGGGAAACGAATTTTAAAATCGTACAGGTGTCTCCAAATTTTTATAATGGGCTGCTTTCTCTGGGAATCCATGTCCAGTTGCTTAGTGGGCTGTTATGAAGTTGCCAACTCATTTTATCCCAGATGTCTTTTTCGTGAGATGAAAGTTGACCCAGGGTAATCTGATGCCCACTGGCAGTTAGCAACAATTTCCCACCGAAAAATACCTGAAAAAGTTTATTTTGGGGTTTCAACTAAATGCTGACCCCCTACTGACCCCCTGTAAAATTCACAGGGGAAACCAAATTTCATCATCAATCAACTTACCCCAAATTCCTAAAACAAGACACTTATGGGCGTTTATGTAGGAGGCGTTAGTGTATGTTTAGCACTAGTGGCCTCATTTATTCCCAATTGTACACCTGGCCGATTTTTAAACCGATCCTCCATTTGTGATTGAACTACTTGAATATTTTTTGTTAGAAAGATAGTGATATTCCGTTACGCTGCTTGAAATCATACCGGAAATTGCATTATGATAATGTATGACAATTGGATAATGATAATGTATGAGAATTTATAACTTGACTGAAGGGAGTTAATTTTTGCGCCGTTTTATTTGGCGGGTTTTTTTTCTGTGGGAACTAATTTTTGCACATCGAGGTCAATGCGCAAAAATTAGAACCTGCAAAATTTTCATGGTACACGGTATGTGTCTGCCATTTTGGGAATTTCAAGTAAGTTGATTGACAAGATTTTTGGTTTTCCCTAAGAATTTTAGAGGGGGTCTGTTAGCAGGTTGGGTCAGCGTTTTGTTGATTTTTGCGGATTCAGAATCAACGGGACTGTTCATTTTCTGGTGTTCACAACGTACAACTATTGAAAGCGAAATAGGGCAGGGTCCAGGTGTTTTGGTGGTGGTGTGCAGCTCGGTAGTCCAAACCCTGAGCTGATTTCAGATCAAAGTGTGTAATTTGAAAGGGAACCTCCACTCTCACAGCAAATTGACGGTAAATTGTCAGAAATAGTGTTCAAATTAGATATGATTATTGCCTATTTTCGATTTTGAATTTCCTGGGTGCCGCTATTTTGAATTTCATGACGCCATACGGTTGCCGCTTTTGTTTGTAAGAAGAAGTTCTGTTGCGTGAAACAATTGAGCAACCGTATGATGTCATGAAATTCAAGATGGCGGCACTTGAGAAATTTAAAATTAAAAATGGGCAATAATCCAAATCTGTTTTGTCCAACAAAGAAATAGTATTTCCATGTTTTCCAATGAAATTTGCAATTAGATTATATTTTCAACAATTTAATGTTAATTGATCTCCAGAGTGAAGGTTTCCTTTCACTGGTAATGTAGACCCTTTTCACACTAAAATGCCCCCCCCCCCCCCCCCCCACTCCAAAAAAAAGAGCCCACACCCTTTGCAGCATTCACTTATATAGCTTTTGTTGGGGAATAACTTGCCAATCGCCCCCCCCCCCCTCCCCTGTCCCAGCGACTCAAGGCAGGAATTCTATTCCACAACAATTTACTGCACCACAGAAAATCAATTACCAACATTTTTAAAATATTAACAAGTGTTTGTTTACAATGATTTGAACGTATTTTCTTTAAAATGAAAAATACGCTCAAATTAATGTACACAAACACTTTTTTGTATTTTTAAAATATTGATATTGTCTGTGGTACAGTAAATAATTATTATTGTGAAATATAAATTTGGAGGGATCAGTTTTTTGCGGTTGTTTGAGTTTGAAAACAATCCCTTTTTGTCCAAAATTCCTTTTATTTTTTCCTTAACCTCTGCGCCTTTGCTTTGCTCACGCACGCTCCAGTTATTAAGACACAAGAGTGGAGTTGATGCAGTATTTTACAAATTATGCCTTTAACTTTCAGATTTTGATTTTGATCCTGCTGAGCTTATTGACCAACTACGCAGATTGTACGACACCCGTGAAGGGTGTCTTGCACTCTTCCCATGGTGCGAAGGCGAATTTAATTTTCACCTTAGTGACATCTTCACCAGACTCAGAATGGTCAGCAAAGAGAAGACGAGAGGAACAGTGACCGACACAATGGTCGACATGTCCGCCATCTTTCAACCACACGAAGGATGCAAGAATCCGAAAAAGGTTTCAATTGAGGGAGATCCTGGTATGGGCAAGACTACCTACTGCAACAAGCTTGCCTATGACTGGGCCTCAATGGAACCTGAAGCGGGAGATTGTTTTCCGGATTTTAAAATGGTGCTATTGCTTAGATGTCGCGACATGTCTTCCAATTCAAACCTTCGTCAGGACATCTCCGAGCAGATTCTCCCTTCTGATATTGATGAAAAAGACAAAGAAGGTTTCTTTAAATGGATCAAACATCATCAATCCGCCTTACTTGTAATTTTGGATGGATTGGACGAGTTGCCGAAAGAGAGATGGTCAGAGGCAGAGCAGCTCATTCAGGGTAGAAGTGCAATTTTTTCTCAATGTCATCTTGTGGTTACAGCTCGGCACGAGGCTGGGATAAAGGCGAGAAAATCCTGTGACACTCTCCTGGAGATCGTGGGATTCACTAAATCTGATGCCTGTGACTTCATCTCGAAATATTTCAAAAACAAGGAAAAGGATGGAGAGAAAATGGCCCAAACGCTCACAAACCGACTGGAGAAAGATAAAAGCCTAAAAGAACTGATTGCCAATCCCCTGAACACTGCTCTCCTCTGTCTTCTTTGCGAATGCTCGGATGGCATCCTTCCAGAAAAGAAAACTACACTATACATGGATATAGTGGAGTATGTCCTGGCAAGATACACCGAAAAGAAGAACTTAAAACTGGAAACCGATCAAAATCCTACAAAGGTGTACGAACAACAGCTAAAACACCTTGGCTCGATAGCTTTGGAGGGTCTTTTCCAGCAGACGATGTACTTTGAGAAACATCAACTTGGGAGTCATGAAAATGACTTACCTGGTTTCGGATTTCTGTCACTTCAGCATGGAAGGAACAGACGAAGACCATGTCTCTATTACGCCTTTATGCACAAATCC
Organism: Pavona decussata; assembly: GCF_977016875.1. Lineage (NCBI taxonomy): Eukaryota > Metazoa > Cnidaria > Anthozoa > Scleractinia > Agariciidae > Pavona > Pavona decussata. Next base: position 1,999,348 of record NW_028145628.1, on the reverse strand, counting down.
TTTCAGGAACATTTTGCTGCATTCTATCTCTGTTGCCAGCTACTGAGTGAAGAAATGAGTCCTGAAGATTTAGCTGCTGACAAGAGATATTTCTCTGACCTGAAACAAGTGTTGCTGTTCACTTGCGGCTTACTAGCAGAAGCATCCGAAGAGAAAGCAATGGCTCTTATCCAGAGTTTGGCGGCTCACATTGACGAAGATGAACATGGAAAGTTTTTGGTTGCAGTGGAGTGCATTAAGGAATGCAAAAAAGAAGGTAATAATTTTCATTTAGATTTAGCACGTACTTTCGGCAAGTCTCTGAGACTTCAAAGGGTAAATGCCTGGAGTAGAAATTTAGGTTATGTTGAGTGTGATATAATTGCTAAGATGCTCACTGAGAACACAACTCTGACAGACTTGGGTTTGTCTGGCAGTAAACTCGACAGTGAATGCGCTGGTAAGATTTGTGAAATGTTGTGTAATAATAATACTCTGACACACTTGTATTTGGTTCTCAATAAACTCGACAGTGAATGCGCTGATAAGATTTGTGAAGGGTTGTGTAATAATAATACTCTGACACACTTGTATTTGTCTAACAATAAACTCGACAGTAAATGCGCTGATAAGATTTGTGAAATGTTGTGTAACAATAATACTCTGACACACTTGAAGTTGTGGGGCAATAACCTCGACAGTGAATGCGCTGATAAGATTTATGAAGGGTTGTGTAATAATAATACTCTGGAATGCTTGGATTTGCAGCACAATAACATAAGTGATCCTGTTCGTAACAAACTCAAAGCAGCACATGGTAACCGTATCCTTTTTGAATGTCGTCAGAGTTTAACCAATCAGGAGAGAGGAGCAGAATCAACTGCTTCCCTTGCAGTACGCTTGTCCGCGTTTTTGGATCGAAATGAACCAATCAAAAAAGAGCATCAAAATGAGCTGTTTCCTCAGTAGTACGCATGACCGCCATTTTGAATTGAACAGCATTTTAAAATGAACCAATGATGAGAGAGGAGCAGAATTTGGATCCTTGCCAGTGAGAAGCTTTTCAAATGTATTGAAAGTGACTGAAACTGACAGGATAAAAAAGACGGCAATAAATAAGGTGCCCTTAGTTACCAGGCTCGTGTTTTAATATAAAGATGATTTTAGTCTAGTGCAAAGAAATGCTTAGTTTATCTTAATGTCAGAGTTAAGTTTTTACGGAGCACAAACTTATTATTACTTGTAGGTTTTAAATTAAGTCCTAAAACACAGAGCGAGTTCATATGTAAAAGCAACTGAGCTATTTGATCATAAAGTTTGCATCGTTTTACTCAGGTTTATCCTTATGCCATTTTGTCTTGGTGAGGCTTATTCTCAGTTTTGATGAGTCACATCACGTTTGAGACTGTGAAAATCAGTACAAACCTGTTCCAAAGATGGAGTTTTAATATTTTGTGAAAGACACTTGATATATAAATGCTACCACCCTTCGAATTCATTTGTGTTATGAGTGCATGCCTGGTAGGTTATCTCGGTCGTTTTTCTTTTTCCTTTTTTTTTTCTTTTTCACTTTAGGTCTAGTAATTATTCAGCTATTGCTAAGTAGAGGATTATAGGTATGAAAAACATTCAAAGAAGGTGTGCTCGTTTCTTTCATATGCTGTTTGCTCTGTGTTTTTTGAAGTCTAATTTTTGTTAATTAGAGGTGTATCAAGATGTAACATGTACAGAGTATACTATTGCATTCATGTGTGACACGGATCTAAACCGTGAAACAAAGAAGACTAAGTATTGTAAACAAAATCAAAACGAGTTTATTGCTTTTAGAGCATAATTTGTATCTCATTTTTTAAAGCATTCACTATTTTTTGCTGTTTTAAAAGGTGTCACTACTGAACATTATACGGCAAATCTAGCCATAATACTGTTTGTAAATATTGTAAAAATCATTGAAATGCTTATATGAATGTAAATTAGATCAATAAGTATAGAATTAAATATGAGATTGAATTGTGGAGTTTGTGTTGTTTTTATTTAATAATAACATTGCCAGGTGATGGGTGGGGACATTTGTTACTATGGTCGATAATTTTACTCCACAGTGTTTTATTCCTTTTTCTTTCCTGGAGTAGAAATTTGCATCGTGATCTGTTCGACTTTTTGAGTCTGTGGATGAAGTCGTCAAAGTGTGACTTGTTCAACCTTTTGAGTCTGTTGATGAAATCATCAAAGTGTGACTTGTTCAACCTTTTGAGTCTGTTGATGAAATCATCAAAGTGTGACTTGTTCAACCTTTTGAGTCTGTGGATGAAATCGTCAAAGTGCAACCCGTTCTACCTTTTGAGTCTGTGGATGAAATCATCAAAGTGCACCTGTTAAAGGATGATGTCTCCTTTTGTTTGCTACTGCGAATACATTCTACACATCTCAGAATGGTTTGAGAAGCTCTGGTTAGGGGAAGTATCATGGGGTTTTTGATATCTTTTGTTGAAAATGATGAAATAAGACCTTCAATCAGCTGCCAAATAATTCTAGAATGACTAGAGGAAAGAAATCAACTCAATTCTTGAAAGGAACAAGTCGTGATCTGTTCTAGCGCATTTTGGAAACAAAAATACGAAAACTTGAAAAACATTAGCCTAACATTTTTCAAGTTTTAATCAATACCGACCTACTCTGTCTCTGGTCAGAGGCACTAATCGACAGTTGTATTGCCTTGGGGTGATAATTTATAACAAACTTGACAATTATTTCGTTGTTTCTGCTGACAGACAAACATTTTCGGGTTTTGAAATGACAGCAAATTTGCATGATACTTCCCCTTTAAGGACGGTGCCCACCTAATTCAAAGGTATTTTGCTTGAGAGAAGATCTTAGCAACAGCTATTGAAATCAATATAGAAAACTGAGGGTTAACTTGAAGGAAAAGCCATACATAATTGCAAAGATAAGAAAAAAATTTTGGCCATCCTTTGTTTTGTGATCAAGCACACAATAAAGTGATGACATCACTTCAGAAGCGACATCCAGGGCTGTCAACTCTCCCGGAAAATTCAAGCAGTCTCCAGACTTTGAAGTGTATCCCCCGGTCTCCAGATTTAGGCCTGTAATCTCCAGATTTTGAGCGGTATTTTCTATTTGTCGCATACTGGACTTTCTGACAAGATAATCTGAAATGTTTAGCGTTGTTTCTGTTTAAGTCCTCCCCCCTCACTGAACCCGTGAATTTGGACTTAATGCGACGCCTCTGTAGGGCGCTTTGTTGTTGCTGGCCGGGGAAGTCATATTCTCCATATTTGAAGATGTGTGAGGTTGACTGCAGCCCTGGATATCAAAGGAGAAACCTTGAATGTGTCTAGTGATTCACCCTGGGTGGTTTTTGAGGGACAAAACAAGGTTAAGACTTCATTATGTATTTCTTTTATTAACTTTGTGGCATGTTTGCTCAGAGTAGTTTGGGGCAGCTGAGTGAGGATGGCGCATTATTATGGGGGTTGAGTTTGTTCTTGGTTCTCATCCAGCGAATGTTATGTATAGCATAACAAACAGCACAACAGAAGAGCACTGCACAATAACTTTTGTTTGAATGGCTGCACTTTAAGATTTTATCCACAGACTCAAAAGCAAGAACCACCTTGTACAGCATAATGAACAGCACCACAGGAAGTAACTGCTCAGTAGCTTTCATTTGCATGGTCACACTTCAGAATTTTATCCACAGACTGAAAAGTAAGAACCACCTTATGCAACATAATAAACAGCACCACAGGAAAGTACTGCTCATTAGATTTCATTTGAATGGTCACACTTTGGATTTCATCCACAGACTCAAAAGTTAGAACCACCTTGTACAGCATAACAAACAGCGCCACAGGAAAGTACTGCTCGGTAGCTTTCATTTGAAATGGTCACACTTAAAGATTTTATCCACAGACTCAAAACCAAGAACCACTTTGTGCAACATAACAAACAGCACCACAGGAAAGTACTGCTCATTAGATGTCATTTGAATGGTCACACTTTGTGGTTTCATCCACAGACTCAAAACTTTAAACCACCCCACCAGGATTGGCCTTTCTATGCAAAGTAAAAAAAGGGACTTTGGGGCGTTATGTTATGGACTGTTGGACTTTTCTGGGGTTTTGCCATTTTACACAAAAAGAAAAGGGACTTTTGGGGGTTATGTGCTGGACCTTTTTGTGTTCAGGTTTAGACGGGAAAAGCCAAAGTTTTTGGAGTCTAATAATTTGGCGTCATTCCTACCACCCCATTATTAATATAGCTGAGTACCCACCTACCTCCCCTCCCCTCCACTAGGAGTTGTAACACAGGTGAAAAGTAACTCTGTCTTTTTACATGTTTATCTTATCATCACATGCTGCTTTCGTACAAAGTTGATGAAGAGTGTTTTATAAAGTAGTCTACCCCTGGGGGGTTCCTCCCAATATAAGCTATATAGGTAGGTGCAGAGCCAAAGGGTATGGTTTTTGAACCGTTTTGGACTGAAATAATGTATAGCTTTTGACTATTTTGGTCTGGAAGTCAAAAAACGGGTACAGATTTTACAGAAATGGGTATGGATTTTAGAGATCAGACAGGGTCTGAAAATGGATATGAAATTGTGAAAAAAGGGTATAAGGTACCATATTTTGATGGATATCAGGCAGACTTGGTCACTAGCAAGGGTTTTTGTGTCAGTTGGAATCAAAATATGGGGCTCTGTTATTAAAAAAACATACGATGCCTATGCTCTGAACCTCTTAGTTGACCTAGCCTGCAATGCAGGCGTATTTTTGGAGCGGGAGCGCTGAATAATCCTTCGTTGCCCTCATCTTGGGCGAGGAAGCGCGAGAGGGCTGGAGCGAGTCAAAAGTGACCCTAAGGGAGAGGACGACTGGCTGAGAAATAAAGGAGGGGGGAGGGGGAGAGGGAGAGGACGGAAAAATCATTTCCTGCCCCCCCCCCCCCCCCTCCTCAGCCTCCTTCAAATACGCGAACTAAATTTATTATTCAGCGCTCGCTCATGAAAAACGCCTGCACTGCAGGCTATAGTTGACCAAGGGGAACAGATCTGGGCTGAGGGAATGTTAAAACAGGTTTACAAAGTAAAAAGAAGCCTACCAACTTGTCTTTTCTGATTTACTTTTTAGTTTTCTTCACAGATTTCTCTTTAGCCAGTTCTTTGATTCCCCTGTTTCGACTTTCATCTACATCTATTACAAATAAAACACAAGGAAAATGTTCTCAAAGAATTGTTTATTTCCAACTGTCACCAACACTAACCAACACTCAGTTTCAATAAAAGTTTAAACTGTCTGATCTAGAGCAGCAGCTCCTGAAATAATCTCAATCAACTCCTTTGTGATGACAGCTTGACGTGTTCGGTTGTATGTGAGTGTCAACTTGTCAATCATTTCACCTATGGAAAAAAAAACACATGGTTTGAAAAGCTCATTCTTATTCCAAAATAAGACAACTTGAAACAAGGGCTATTACTGATTGTTACTCATAATACGTAATTTGTCTAGTGTTTCTCTCAACGCCATCTGCCCTGAAGAAAAACAAAATAATCGTTTTCCATTGCTTGTGACTTGTTTCTCGGTTGTTCAAAAGTTCATAGTGATGGAACTGACTATAAGGCAACAGCTGAGGTGGCTGACCCACGTGTATGGGTTCAGACATAAACAGAGCAGGGTGCTGTTTCAATTGCTTCACTAGGAAATGACTGCCAAGTTATAATTAGACAAGGAGTATGATTGTAGTAACATACCAGCATTTTTGCTAGCACTGTCCATGGCTGTCATGCGTGAACTCTGCTCACTGCAGGCTCCTTCCTTCATGCCGTAAAACAGAAGACTAGCAAGAGAAAACTCTGAGTAGCTCTGTATTACATCTGAATCAAGATCATCATACGTGCTGAGCACATCTGAAAGCAAAATTTCAAGATATTAGATGAATACACATCAGTTGAATGAAGAATGCAGTATGGTTATGAAAAAGGAATACAATGATAACTCGATTTCTTGCCTCCGGTGCTAATTTACTTCTGGCAGGTGAGTGGAGAGTGCTTGTAATATCTGAGAGGAGGCAATTATTATTACAGATGGGGTAAATTTGGGGGTCAGGGATGGCGCAGCGGTGAGAGCACTTGCTTCACACCAATGTGGCCCAAGTTCCATTCCATTACTCTGTGTCATATGTGGGTTGAGTTTGTTGTTGGTTCTCATCCTTGCTCTGAGAGGTTTTTCTCTGGGTACTCCAGTTTTCCCCTCTTCACAAAAACCAACATTTCCAAGTTCCAATTGTATCAGGATTATTGTGAATCACGTAATCATGAGCCTCTGGCTTTGGAGATTGCACAAGCACTCCCCATATTATTGACAATTACTTCACTTTACTTACTTTACTTATTTATTATTTTTGACATTAACACTGGAGTGCATTAAAACACTTTGAAGAACAATAATAGAAATCACAATACTTAAACAACCATAAAAACATGAGTTCAGATAGTCAGCAAAACATTATTTTGCTTGTCTTTTCTAAAACGCTGTCTTCAATATTACAAAACTTTCAGAATTCAAACAAAACAATAATGGACTTTCATTCTGGTACGAGTTCACTCCAGTTCCCTCTTGTTGCTCTGTATTCGTTTACATGATATCAGCACAAAATCTTGTACCGGAGCGAGTCATACCGATGCGAGTTCACCTCGCTAACTGTACCGGGGCGAGATTTTCATTCCCGTACGAAAACTCATCTTGATGTCATGGAAACGAAGTATGGCTGTTCGCTACGGCATGAAATCACTCTCCTGGGAGTCTAGAATGGGTAGCGCATACGCAGTCTTCGATATCCAATCCAATATGGCGCATTCTCGTCCCCAGAGCACCAACGTTTTTTTTTTTAATTAATGAACGAGTGGCTCTGGGTCCATCCAAAAATATCTTTTTTTTCATTGGCTGTCGAAAACCTGATGCGCTATAAGGTGAAAAATGCTACGCTTCTGCGCATTTGTCTTTACTTCCTAATACTGAGCGATACTGAGCAAGCGCAATGGTAATTTATCACACTGAGCGTGTGCTACCGGATGTCATGAAATTCACGACATCCGGTAACGGCTGTTACCAGGGCCTACGATTCAACCGCTGACCAAAAGATCGTAGGCTCTGGGAACGAGGATGAATATGGCGTCACCTGGGCATCACAATCATGTCGCTTGAAATGAAGTGTCCATTCATGTAAACACGATTTCATACCGGTATCAAACTCGCACCGGGGCGAGTTTTAACATGTAAACACCCCCTAAATGACAGTAGTTGATCCTGTGATTCCATTACTGCATGGGTCACGGTTATTATTGGATTAGGGGTAGGGGTGGATATGAACAAAATGAAACTCAAGATCCAAAGAGAACGTACAATGTACAAGACAGAAGGTGTTTATAGGAATAGGTGCACTTGTTAACAAAACAACATTCAAGGGAAATAGTCATAAGAAGGGAAATGCTTGTTGGAAGGTGGGTACTGAATTGAATTGTCACGGTATTCTTTTTTAAACTCAGCAGAAAGTAGCTCCCTTAATCCTTTTCTTATAATAAGCATCAGCGATGACCAATATGTTACTTCTCCTTACAACGTTGCTGTTTGATTAAACATTTACCGGTAAGTCAGTAGAATAAAGGAAATAATAATCAAAGATAAAATTCCTTGACTTTTTAGATAAAATCTTCCAACTAGTAGCATAAGAAATATATGGAGGACTGTGAGGAGAATATAGATGATGATATTGGCTGTTCAAGAAAATATCCATACTCCCCCCATGGAAGGTTTTTGTTTTGTACTCCTTTCCCCTCCCCTCCCACACACACACACACTCCCCCATAAAATTCTTGTTTAGCTTCACACTTTGCTTCTAAAATTTGACTTTTAACACCCCCCTTCTCCTAGTAATTTCTGATGACCTTCCATGGGGTGGGTATGGATTTTTTCTGTAACTGCACACTGGGGCTGAATGGGGTTAATTCTGAAGCCGGCAAGTATATGTAGTATTGCATGCTATGGATTTTTTCCTGTAACTGCACACTGGAGCTGAAAGGGTTAATTCTGAAGCCGGCAAGTATGTGGTATTGCATGCTATGGATTTTTTCCTGTAACTGCACACTGGGGCTGAAAGGGTTAATTCTGAAGCCGGCAAGTATGTAGTATTGCATGCTATGGATTTTTCCCTGTTATTGCACACTGGGGCTGAAAGGGTTAATTCTAAAGCAGGCAAGTATGTAGTATTGCATGCTATGGATTTTTTTCTGGAACTGCACACTGGGGCTGAAAGGGTTAATTCTGAAGCAGGCAAGTATGTAGTATTGCACTAAGAAACTGACCTCCTGAAGCGGCATTTAGGGTGTCAAATGAGAGAAGAGGCTTGGTTAGTGTCTTGTATGACACCACAGACCTACAGAAAAAATAACAAATCAACACATCAGCGGTTTTAAAGCACAATATATGCAGTGAATAAATATTTCATCATAGTGCATCATCTTACAACGAAAAAAGTCAAGGAAAGCTCAGCTGTAATGAACATGACAGAGGGCTGAAATTAGCACCACACGGAAACTCAAGGTTATATTGTACGTGTATTGAGGGCTAAACTCATGCAACAATGTTCAGCCATATAAATTACTTTAATTTGCCTTTTTTATATATATTTTATATTTTCCGCAATAATTATAAAGGGAGTTGACTGTAACTTGTTTTGATCATAGAACAGTTTCCAATTGAGTGTCGTAAAACCAAAACCAAAGTAATCAATTTACTCTGGCCAATCGCAACAGATGTAAACAACACAATGAGCCAATCAGAATTCTAAGCAAATACGTGTAACTGGCCCCAAATGCAGGAAAACGCATGCGGCGAAAACACGACTGGTTTTGGTTTGGATATTTCCCATTGGTTGAGAAAGTGGCTTGAGTTCTCTTACCCAATCACAGACCATAGCAATGCAAATGCAAAATTACTTTCCACACTGAATCGAAAACAGCTCTATGTTAAGAATTTGCGTTATAGTGTTTTATCAACAAGAGCTCCTTTGTAGCTAGCACAACATGAACTGTGTATCTTATGTGTCTCTGTTTAGCCTTGAGGCGAACTAGAGTAATACTGAGCAAAATAATACTGGAAGAGGGCTTGTTTAAGTAGTTGTTTTGTTGATTTTGATGACTAGATATAGGTATATCATTCCAGTAATAGCATCCAATAATAAATTGTTAGGCAAAATTTCCTAATATTTATTCTGAAAGGATTAGGATTCAGATGCTGTAGGGAAGCAATTCAAGTGGTGTAATTATGTTGCTCAGGTACTAGAGTTAGGGTGAAATTGGAAGGCTTTCCATCTACAATATAATCATAAAAAAGTTGGCAGCTATAAAATTTAATGATGTCAGGAAGCTTGTTGTCCTTGATCAACCTAAACATGAGTTTGACCTTACTTGAACCAGTTGTAGTACATCTCTCCCATGTCAAACTGAAATCCACTGTCTAAGATCTCCTGCGCTATAAATGTAGCTTCACAAAACCGAGGTGGCTTTTTGCCAATTTCTGAAAAACTCATCAGCAAGTTGTCGGCTGTGAAAAAAAAAAAATCAGAATCAATTTCTGTTGCTCTTAATAGGTCACAAAGATATGGGCAACAGTGCAACTCAATTTTACTGGCAATTTTATCAATTTTATTCGAAAGTACATGTACAAGTTTGTATTCTGTATATACGAGCGTGACGCAAAAATGTTACAACAATAGTTAAAATTTCCACTGCTTAGTTGGTACACTGTAGTGTGCCAGTTTACAGACATTCTTTACTGGCTTTTGCTATGACATCTACATGTGATAAGACCTAAGCCTCACATGATAAAATAAGTTGAATAACCATATAGACTTGATACTTCTGTGTCCAATCTGGGGACACAGAAGGGCCAATGAGAATGTAACTATACTTGCTGTTTGCTTTCCTAAGGAGTTTTAGTTTTGAATGAATAAGACTACAACTTTGTATGTAACCTAAAATAAATCAGAATTGCTGTTTGCTGAAAGCCAGCTAGAAAGTTAGAACAACAGGTGCTGGTTGTTCAGAGAGCCGATAACTCTATCCATCTGATAAATCACTATCCAGCGGATAAAATATATTTCCACTAATACATTTTCTCTGATGGATAGCAACTTAATCGCTGGATACAGTTATCCACTCTGTGAACAATTAGTACCAGAGCTGTAAATAACAATCAGATATCAGCCAATATCTACTACAACTTACACAAACATGTTAGGCAAAATCCCAACTTTGAGGAGAAATAACATCTAGTGAACCATGTTTAAATATCAGTGACCATAGTTTTGTGAATTACTTAAAATTTCCCTTGACTTCATCTAAACAGTAAGAGATATGCCCTTCTTTCAAGCATTGTGCAGTCCTTCACAAACATACAGTACTTGTAGCCCTATCAAAATGCACTTGCCACCAGCAATTTTCTTGCCTGCAGAAGATTATTTGCCACTTCGTTCATCCTAATTTTCCCCAAGACACCTTTGGACTTAGAACAGTAATTAAATCTTTCTGGTTATTACCACACTTAAAAGACATTTTGAAAGGGCTAACTTACGAAAAAAAAAAAAAGAAGAAAAAAGCAATTATTGGTTAATTGCCTACCATGCATCCTCTGAAAGAAGTGTCTGGATTTTTCTCCACATGCTACAATCTTTGTGTTTTCTCCTTCTTTTTCTGCCAATGTAGCTTTCACAGCTTTGACCAAGTTAGAGTGGATTCCACCACACAAACCACGATCAGATGACAACACTTAACTATCAAGTTGTTTGGTTGTGTTTTTTCTGCATCACTTGGCTTGATCTCCACCTTCTCAGACAAAGCTAAAGAGAAAAAAATGTGAGTAGGTGATAGGTTTTTACAGAAAATTGTGGTTACATTTAACAAAAGCTATCTTCTAGCAAGCCTTGCCCCATCCATCGATAAGTAAACTTGACCAAGTTAAACTTAAGGTTCCACCACTTCTCTACAATGTAGCATTTGTCTTACAACAGCCACTCTCGGATTAAGTAAAAGATGTCCTTATTTTCAGACTACCGGTACTACACTGTATATTCTAATAAAAAAACATTTTATTGGTTGTTGTTTAAGAACTAATCAAAAAACTTTGCTCAATGTTACATCAATCATAAAAGACAATCAATGTATCTTACTGCGCCTTTTAATAACATTCAGACTCTGTAGTTCAAGATTCAACCACCAGATACGCTTTTCACTGCCATTAATCATTGCAGCGAACCTCTAAGAAAACATTTTTCAGCGCAGCTTTGTCAAAAGGTCTATTTCTTGTGCTGTGATTGGTGGATTTCGATCCACTTTGTCAGTTTCTGATGTTTTGGGGGTCAGCCGAATGTCACTGTATTTACGACTGACAGCCATTACACAACACAAATCGTTAGTTGCATTTGAAGTTCAGAGTCTGTATGTTATTGACACGCACAGTAAGAAAACAAAAATAATTATGGCTGTGCACCTAGACTAAACAAGAACAAATGCCTCTACTTTTATATGCTTGACTAGTACAACGTACAGAAACAAAGATTAAACAGTGTTGGTGTGTATAGCACTATGTAATGGGCCCTTTGCAGCTAACAGTCACATGGTACAAAATCCATCATGCTGTGATGCAAGCTACACACTACGGCATCCAAAACAAAGAAAATTCAAATTTGACTGGATGAAGTCGCTTTGTTTTGGATGTTCCATTGTATAGCTTGCGTCCCAGCGAGTTAAGGTGGATTATGTACCATGTGACCATTAGCTGCAAAGGGCCCATTATGCTGGGGAAAGTAACTTTAAACATTTAAGTCTTTGGGGTTGTTTCCATATTGTTTCTTAATTCTGAAACATCAGAAAAAATTGGGGGTAACCATACATTTTTCCAGAGATAATAAAGCTTCAAAATGGAAAAAAATGCTACATATTGCTTTGTATTTTACAGTTTTTTGAATTATTGTTGCTTAATTGTCTCTGAAGAATGCGTGGATTCCAATAGCCCTTGCTAAAATCTGCTTTTCCCGTATGGTACGTCATAAACCGCGCAAAAATAGTGCTGTATTAGTAGGCACCATACTAAAAGGTCCTCATTTTTAAAATTAGGACTAGATTCTTACTATTTCCCCCATTAAAGACTTCAGTTTGAAGAGGGTTCATATTTGCTGCTACTTGACAACTAACTTCACCGTGACCACACACTTTGCCTTCAAAGCAAGTTATCATGAAATGTGTGGCCTTTCGTGGTATCTCAAGTGGCTTCCTCCAACAGGAATTTTATTCCATGTGGCATTATATAGAGTAACCATCTTCAGGCCGAGCTGTGGGGATGTGAAGGAAAGAACAATATCAACTGTGTGGAAGTTGACGTCATTTTAATAAGAGGTTAAACAATAGATGGGAGTCTTAGGACCATACATATATTAATATTTTATTCACAGTGCAAATAAGAAATTCTAATACAGTCAAAATATTAATTGCACATCTCCAGTGTTCTCTCCTTTTTGTTATTTTTCATAACAAGCGTTTCCTTGCAGCATGGGGAGAGCTGATGAAATATTGTGGGGGGGGGGGGGGGGGGCTAATTAAAAGCTTCAAAAAAGAGTCAACAGGGCCATAATGAACTTAGATGGCTGTATGGCTATTGCAAACTATTTTTAGGGGTAAGGGCGTGAGGGGTAATCTGAAAAATGGAATTCCAAGGGGGGGGGGGGGGGGCAATAGTAAAGATTACTGTTGGATAAATAAAATTCCAGCAACCTCCAGTTTTTTAGTATTTCTTGAACAATGAGCTTGTCTTGTTCACTCTCCTTATCTTCCTCATTGCTGATTCTATTGAGACAAACTAACAGTTCTCTAGCTTGATGTTTGTGCTCACTGTAATTAGAATTCAGCAATATTAAGTGCAGTAATGAAATATATTCAGTCCTCATCTGCGGACAAAAAAGAGAAAACATGTTAAATTGAAGGCATACACCAATTAAAAGGTTTTATCTGGAGCATTGTATAAATCATTCCAGCTAAAACAAAGGACGCAACAGAAAAGGATGAAAAGTGTTTAAAACGAGAAAATAAAAACCTTAAAATACATCTCACTTCTCGTATACACTGGGTATACCCCTAAACTATAGCTTAATTTGCAGATCTCAGCACATAGTTTCTTGTCAAATGGTGACTTGGTCTTCAAAATGTAAGTAAGAGGAAAAAGTTACCAAAAATGGAGGGGTGGTTGATCAAGGAGGAGGGTAAGATTTTATGCTTCCATTGTGCTTCACACTATTGAGCCATTGAAGCAAACAAATATACACGCCTTAATAAAAATAAACCAGCTTTGTAGGCACTTGAGTAGCTTTCATTTTATATGATATCAATAAATTTTACTTTGTATTTCTCACAAAATCTAAACAAAGTTTTAATTTTTACTTTTATTTGTTATGCAATCATATTTACATGGAATTGTGGTCGCTTACAAGATGTTAAAAACAATGAAAAATTATAATGCCGTCCCCTTAAAAAGTGCATGGTCACGATTGTTTATGACAAGTGGCCATTTACAAGAGGTTACAATATTATTATAAGGCTTTGACTGGGAAACATTATTTTGGTGTCTTGGACAGGTGGTTAATTATGGGAGGTGGTCGCACATGGAGGTTCGACAGCACTGTATAATGATTTTATATAATGGATAACTCACCCCTGCCCCAGGTGAAAGATCAGTTAATTGACGCAAGACAATCTCGATCAATATCATCATGTCTGATGTGTAGAAAAAATCGGACCTGTCTCCAGAAGAAAAGATATCCATGAGAAACTTCAGCACAGAGTCAGGGCATGCTCTGGGATACTGAAACATTGCTGTAGGGTCCTCTGTGAAATGAAGGATAATCTGTTAGCCAGGAAAAGACAATGAATCTGACAGGAAAGTGAATGAAGAGAAAAACAAAGAAAAACAAACGTATACTAAAGCTAAAAGTCAGACATTAACCATTTGATTACACCAACCTTCTCTATTGATAAGAAGCATGATTTTTTCACTCAGTACTTTGGCAACTCTACGAGAAGCTAAAACCCTCGTCACAATATTACTCTGAAAATCTGTCAACGAAAACGGAACAGGGAAAATGAGAACAGCTAAACCATAGGTACAGTCTTTGATCATTACCAACTAGGGTTATAGATTACTGAACTAAATGAACTACTGTGGTGAAATTGCTGAATACTGTATCTGGGATTTCAGACATGGGCAATTAATTTTGCCAATTTTCCCATTTCATTGCCGGCAATGGTTAAGACTGTCCACTGCACTGCATTTATTAATATTTTGCTTCTAATATTTGTTGCATATATACTGTTTAACTTATTCTTTGAATTGTAAAGTGCTTTACACGTAAAATAATTTATGTACATTTAAGCACTATAGAAATTATTTTATTATTTAATATCTATATTGAAGGAAATTGTTTATTAAAAGTAGTCAATATTGACACCCCCCACCCCCTCCCAGAGAAGGGATTTGAAATCCCAGGGAGGCCCTCAAAGGCTAAAATATTTAAAGGAAAGTATGAAGGTAATTGGAATTTCCAAAGGGGTGGGGGCGGGGGCGTGGAAAGGACATTTTCTGGAACTACTCAATAGCACGTACATACATTCTGGGTGTACGGTGTTAAATGGCAGGGTTTTTTTTATATGTCATACCTACAAAGTGTTGGTTGAATGAAAGGACGAGAGGAACAAATGTGTCCACCAGTTGTTCACCTTTATCATCATCTGCTGTGCTTTCAATGGATTCAACGAGAAAATCCACAAATGAATGATCAATCTGATCTGTTTACAGAACGAAAAAAAAAAGAATATACTTATAAGTTTTATATGATTGACTACATGTATGTTCCAGAATAAGAATAAGTGGAATAGCTGAGCACTAGATTTCTCTTTTTAAGTGACTTTGGGAGGACATTTCTGCAAACTTTTTCAAACACATAATAATGATTTATTCAAAAGGACAGTTCCTACTAATACAGAAGTATTTTTGTGCGGTTTATGACTATGCGGGAAAAGCAGATCTTAGCAAGGGCTATTGAAATTCAATTTTCATTTTGGATACCAAGAGCACTTGCTAAGTTCTTGACTACTTTCTCCACTTAGTTTTAAACCGTGCAAAAATATCTCCGTATTAGTAGGCACCACCCATAGGAAACTTGAGTATCTCCAGATGCGTAAGACGTATGCCCAGTACTAAAAGTAGGCACCGTCCTTAAGAGCAACTGCGTCACTACTCCAACCAGTAACTCTTAATTAACACCTCTTAAAAGGGATTTCTTTTTATCTCTGCATGTATTCCTATTCCGGAATAGGATCAATGGCATATCTTTGTTCACAGAGGTCTCAAATATGCATACCTGACAGGCTGTAGTGTATTTTAGATCCCTTTATTGTTTTAGCTAATAGATTCACTGGCTTTTTTGCCTGTGGACTTCAATTCCTTCAAGAAATGTTGCCCCCATGTTTGATCCGTTGCTTTACGTTTCGTTTGAAATAAAAGCCTATGATGATGGGCAAGATTTCTGTTTTATCACAAAATTAAGTGCAAAGCATTGGATAAAACATTTGAGCAACGCTTCCCAAGCTAAAACAACAAAAAGCTATCTCAAATTATGCACTAAAGGTTGGTTATGTAACCAACCTTTCAATAATGATACGTCAAGTACTGTACTTTAAATATTATAACTGCTGACAGGCTACTTCAACTTATTCCTCATTAATCCACTTAACCCTTTCCCGTCCGAGGGAAATGGCGAATTTTTCTAAATCGCTAACTATGAACTGGGAGACCACATGTGATATACCATTTAAAAGGTATTTTCTGGGGTGTGCTATAAATCACACCAACAGAGATGGAGGAGGTCACATATTAGAGTGAGAAAAGTCCAAAACGAAAGAAGAAAAACATTGAAAATTTTCTTATTCGTTGTACATACTGGGTATCCCCCTCAACTTAATAGCTTATTTAATGTACAGCTCTCAGTGCTTTGCTTGTTGTAAGATATCAACTGGACCCTTAAAGTACAAAGGAAAAAAAATCCAAAAGTTTGAGGGGTGGTAAATCAAGTCTCATATAGGAGGGGGGCATGATTTTAAGCCTTCAATTTATAGATCTTTCAAAGATCTTTTGGTTGTGCAAATTGCACACAAATTGACCAAATACTGAGCTCATAATTGCGTCTTGTGCCATATGGCACTCTTGGGCGGGAAAGGGTTAAGAACAGTGCCTCCAGATACAGATGATTGTATTTTTTTCAGCTTCTCACTATGTGGGAAAACCAGACCTTAGCAAGGCCTATTGAAATCTAAAAAGAAAACAGTAGCCGTGCATCTTTCAAAAACAACAAAATACATTGTTGTGACTGTATTTAAAATGCGTTTTAGAAAATTACTAGATATTCTAAAAAGAATGTAAATCAATTTTTCTCCAAATTGAAGCTCAATAATTGTTATCTCTGAAAAATGCATGAAAACCTCCAATTTTCTTTTTGGATTCCAACAATCTTTGCTAAGATATGTTTGTCCTACATAGTAATAAACTACGCAAAAACATCTTTGTTTTAGTAAGCAACAACCTTAAGAAACTTGAAGACAACCTCAATGTATAATTCAATACTTTGATCAGTAAACTATGTATATGACACTACAAAAGACTGCCTTACCATACAGAGTAAGTGGAACAGATTCTCCAGTTGAAAATACCATAGTCAACAACAGAGCACAGTGGCACTGCATCACAGGATCTGTAACATAACGCATCGCACACAGTGAAACCTGAGTGTTAATGGGGTTAATCAATATTATTCACAAGCTACTGATGGTTTGCATGTGATATTATGGCAGCCAAGTTTGTGTACAGGAACAATAAGATTTTTCTCTTTGGGGAGTTATCTTTTTTTGTTTTCTACGTACGTCAACATGGCGGCAATGCAAAGCACCTATTGCTGGCCCAATGGGTATGGCTATTGAGCTGTTTTCGTTTGAAATTTAGTCATAGGTTTTGCAGTTTGAACTGAAAATGGGAATAAGATTTTTGGCCCTCTGTTCTGAAATTGAGTAAGGTTTTTAGGGGAACAGTTAGAGAGTTCAAAGGTGATGATCTCTTCTAATTAAAGGGCTGAGAGCACAACCAACCTCAATTACGTTTCAGATCACTTTTTGTTTTTTTGTTTTTTTAGATTTACCAGAGTTTTTGCACGCAACCTTGAATACCTTCAGAAAATGTTGCTGCAAATTATCTTTAACGAAATTCGTGCCCATAATCAGGGCAAAAAACTTTTCTTTCATTTCACTCGTCCATCGGACGAGTACTTTCCAGATTTTGGTTGTCCGAACACAAAATCCACTTGTCCAAAAAATGATCCAAATGTTTTATTAGTAAATTTACTACCTAAACCATAACCAGTATAGTTACACGTACTAAGAATTCTGTCACTTTATTTACAAGTTCAATAAAAGTGTTAGTACTATGATTACTGATTAAGATTGCTATCCTTTAGACATGTGTTTAGTTTACCGTGGTAAATAACTCTGTACATCATGGGTTAGGAATTTAGGATATATATGTATTAAGCTTGCCTAAAGCCGCCGTTACACGTTGAAACTTTTAGCTGAAACTTGTGTGCAACGGCGAAAGAGATCAGTTTCACGAAGTGGTTTTACACGGTGAAACTCTTGTTTTTTCGCCACTGAGACCGTTGCAAGCCGTTGCAGAAGTAGAATTTCGTGAAACTTGTCTCGCAACGGAAGTTCGAAAAAGTTTCACGAAACCGACCATGTTACACGGCGCAACGCCTGCTGAAACTTATTTCGCAGCGCCGTTGCACCAAAGCTTCAGCTAAAAGTTTCAACGTGTAACGGCGGCTTAACCGGTAAACGTTTGTATGTGGGTTTACGGACCAAGAAGAAATATCAAACTAATCAAAGCTATAAAGTACCGTCACAACGAAATAGACCTAACAACTTCTGATCAATTTCCTACTTCTTACAAAGAGTAGCTGGAATCACCCACGTCATTTTGAAATTTGTTTACCTCAATTTTAAGTAGTTTTAAAAGTGGCGATTTTAAGAAATACTTTTTAACCTTTTTTGTACATTTAGTTATTTTGTCAACCTGAGTTACATAGGGTACGTTTGGTTATTTTATTTTAATATTTTTTCAAAGGGGACTCGGCCCACATGCTGATAATGATCCACAATTGTTTGGGACTCGCCTATTGTTGCGAAGCGAACAACATGACTCTTATTTGCATATAAGTAGTCCGTTGTAACATGCAACTAATTTTGTAACGTAATTAAATCATGTATAGTAAACTCACAAATATGTTTTCGCTTTCCTTCTGCTGCCAATATTTCTTTTTCTGAAAATTTTAGTTCAGGGAAACGATAGTAACTTAAAGCTGGTTTAACAAAAACGATTTGTTTTTGCTATTTGCGTTTTTTAGAATTGTTTAGGACTCGAGTATTGTTGCCAAGCGCACAGCATAATTTTAAGCTGAATTTAAATAGTCCGTTGTAACATGCGGATAATTTTGTAAAGTACATCGTGTATAGTAAACTCACGGATTGGCTTTCGCTTCCCTTCTGCTGTCAACATTTTCTTTTCCGGAAAATTAGTTTAAAGAAACGAGGGTAACGTGGCAACGAAATCGGTTGAAAGAAAACAACGCAACTTTCAGTTGAAGGTAAATAGTCCGTTGTAACAAAGCGGACAATTTTGTAAAGTAAATCGTGTAAAGTAAACGCGCGAAGTGGCTTTCGCTTTCCTTATGTTGTCAACACTGATTTTCTTTTCCGGAAAATTAGTTTAGAGAAACGAGGGTAACGTGGCAACGAAATCGGTTGAAAGAAAACAACGCAACTTTCAGTTGAAGGTAAATAGTCCGTTGTAACAAAGCGGACAATTTTGTAAAGTAAATCGTGTAAAGTAAACGCGCGAAGTGGCTTTCGCTTTCCTTATGTTGTCAACACTGATTTTCTTTTCCGGAAAATTAGTTTAGAGAAACGAGGGTAACGCGGCAACGAAATCGGTTGAAAGAAAACACTGCAACTTTAAGTTGACTGTAAATAGTCCGTTGTAACAAAGCGGACAACATGAATTTTATTTGAAAGTAAATAGTAAGTAGGTCGTGTGAAGTAAACGCACAATTTCGTTTTCGCTTTCCTTCTGTTATCAACATTTTCTTATCCGGAACTGATTAGTTTAGAGAAACTAGAGTAGCGCGGAAGCGAAGTTTAGAGAAACTAGAGTAGCGCGGAAGCGAAATCGGTTAAACGAAAACAAGGCAAATTTTATTATATTCACTTTAATTAATTTGTTGAGTAACTAAATTAAAAATAATGTGATCTGCGGTAATTGATTTATGTTTGCTCTGATTAAGTGCAAAAAAAAAAGGGACACGATTTGTGGTAAGGCTACCTCTCTGTTTATATGACTTAGAGAGAATCCGCTCATAAATCTTTTAGTTTTATCCCTGACGCAGTTTTCCAGTCAGCTGTTTTCAAAACACGGGAAAGAGACGATTTGCGAGAATAGATAAAGTGGATGATTTCATCTAAAATTCAAGACGATCATTCTCTTTGGGACGTGTTTGTAATATTATATCATGTTTATTCAATGAAATTATTTGAGTTGAAATAAAATATTGTCTGGTGTCCATTTTTGGGTTGTTACAGCCAACAGACTGCTGATTTGGAAAGTGACAGGGATAAAAAAAAATGGTTTGACGGGTTTTTCTGGTCTGTGATATCTTCTGATTTGAAGAGTGACAGGGAAAAAATCGGTTTAACAGGTTTTTTTAGTTGCAATATTCAAAACTGGTTTGGTCTGGTTTCAACTCGTTTGACCATGACGTCAATGATTTCTCATTGGTTCTTAGCTTCTTAATTGTTCTCTTCCTATAAAAGTGCGGTACTACCCGGCTGGTTGGGCGGAAACGTACCACCAGAGCACAGTACACTTCACTCCAAATTATACATACACTTGCGTCTCCTTAAATCCCTCTTCCACCTAGATGACTTGCATCTCATTAAACCCTTCCCTATATCTATCACATGTCATGTCAACTTATTCAATGGTTTTAGGGGACAACCTCATTAAATCAGGGCTGCTGCATATATGAATAAAATTCGCCAAAGCATTCGGGATAAACTATTCCCCTGCTCCAGTTCAGAGTCTTTTCTTTCCAGCTTACATTTGGATGGCGATTTGAGCGAACTTGAAATAGCCAACAAAATTAACTCAGCCTTTCTTGCACCAATGGAAAACTTTCAGCCATTAATGCCCATTGCAGCCCACGAGGATGACCCCTATGTGTTGTCTGTATCCGAGTCTGCGGTCTTGGTTGCTTTGAAGCAATTAAACCCGCGTAAAGCAGCCGGACCTGACTGTGTTCCTAATTGGCTCCTGCGAGAGTATGCAGAGGTTCTTGTTGAACCCGTTACGGCTATACTCAACTCCAGCTATAAAGAGCAAAAGCTGCCCTCGCCATGGAAGCTAGCTGACGTTGTACCGCTACCCAAACAGAAACCTGTTGAAGACCTAAGTAAGCATCTGCGCCCCATTTCCCTGACCCCCACCATCTCGAAACTCGCGGAAGACTTTGTTGTAGCCACTCATGTTGGTCCCGCAGTACTCAAGAAGATCGACTATGATCAGTATGGCGGCATCCCCGAATCCTCCACCTTATTCGCCCTGGTCTCGATGTTTCACCACTGGTCACAGGCTACAGACGGGACAGGGGCAGCCGTCAGGGTCGTGCTATTTGACTATCGAAAGGCATTTGATCTCATTGATCATAAGATCCTCGTTGCTAAGATCAATGGTCTTGACATGCCGCGCAGCATCAAAGTCTGGGTGACCGATTTCCTGACAAACCGGCAACAACGGGTAAAACTGTCAGACTGTTTCTCTGAGTGGGGCCCAGTCCCGGCCGGGGTCCCACAGGGAACCAAACTCGGACCATGGCTCTTTCTGCTTATGATAAACGATCTCAAAGTTGACGCCCCAACGTGGAAGTACGTAGATGATACTACCATTTCTCAAACCACACCCCGTGGCTCCCTGGGTGACGTACAACGCGTTGTTACTGCGGTGGAAACCTGGTCCCAATCCCAGCTGATGCAACTCAACGCTGACAAGTGCAAAGAGTTAATTATTGACTTTAAGGATAATCCTCATAACTGTTCTCCACTTGTAGTAGATAGCAAAGCCCTTCCCGTCGTCGATTGCGCGAAAATCCTAGGTGTTACCATATCTAGTGACCTCAAATGGAACAATCACGTCGTAGATTGCATTAAGAAGGCAAACAAGCGGATACATTTCATTGTTCTCCTGAAAAGGGCTCGTGTACCTTGTGATGACATTGTGAATTTCTATTGTACAACAATCAGATCTGTCCTAGAATATTGCGCTCCCCTCTTCCATCACGCGCTCCCCGCTTATCTCAGTGAGAATATGGAGAGAATACAGAAAAGAGTTCTTTCCATAATTCTCCCAGATATGTCATATCAGGACTGCTTGGACAGCCTAGGCCTGCCAACGCTAAAAGAGAGACGCAATGAACTTTGTAAACGACTCTTTGATTCAATCGCCAACAACTCGGGGCATAAACTACACAACTTACTGCCTCCAAGAAATGAACAAAGCTACTGCCTGCGACAACAGAGAACATTTAATCTACCACGTTCGCGCAAAGACCGCTTTAGACAGTCCTTTGTGTATGCAATGTCAAAAGATGCCTAGCAACAAACAACGTGTAGTATATAGCTAGTAACCATACATATTTTAATCCAATTAGATCCTTATATTTCATATCATATACATGTGTTTGTAATTAGTTTTAATATTAACCTAGTTAGATATTTTTCTGTAAAATACGCAATTAAGTCTAATGACTGCAATGTATTTTTGAATAAACGTTTTATCTATCTTATCTATCTAACCCCCAAACGTAAAAAAACCAGCCCCAAAACGTAAGAATCCGTAACCTCTAAACGTAAGAAAACAAACTCCCAAACGTAAAAATCCCTTATCGCTAAATGTAAGGAAACTAACCCCCAAACGTAAGAATCCCTAACCCAAAAACTTAGGAAGACTAACCCCCAAACGTAAAAATCCCTAACCCCCAAACGTAACAATGACTCATTCCAAACGTAAGAAAAGTAACCCAAAAACGTAAGAATGACTTATTTCCAAACGTAAGAAAACTAACCCCAAAACGCAAAAATCCCTAATCCCCAAACGTAAGAAAACTAACCCTCAAACGTAAAAAAAGTAACCCACAAACGTAAGAATGACTAAACCCGAAAGGTAAGAAAACTAACCACCGAACGTAAAAATCATTAATCTCTAAACGTAAGAATGACTAACCCGAAACGTAAGAAAAGTAACCCACAAACGTAAGAATGACTTATCCCCAAACGTAAGAAAACTAACCCCTAAACGTAAAAAAACTAACCCCAAGACGCAAAAATCCCTAATCCCAAAACGTAAGAAAACTAACCCCTCAACATAACAAAACCAACCCCTTAACGTCAGAATGCCTAACCCCCAAGAGTAAGAATAGTAACCCCCAAAGGTAAGAATGAGTAACCCCAAAACGTGAAAAAAGTAACTCCCAAGCGTAAGAATCCTAAACCCTTAAACGTGAGAATGACTAAACCCCAAACGTAAGAAAACTAACCCCCAAACATAGGAAAATAACCCCCCAACGTAAGAATCCCTAACCCCAAAACGTAACAAAACTAACTACCAAACGTAAAAAACTCTAACCCCAAAACGTAAGAGAACTAACCCCCAAACGTAAGAAAACCAACCCCTTAACGTAAGAATGACTAACCCCCAAAAGTAAGAAAAGTAACCCCCAAACGTAAGAATGAGTAACCCCAAAACGTAAGAAAAGTAACCCCCGAACGTAAGAATCCCTAACCCCAAGACATAAGAAAACTAACCCCCAAACGTAAGAAAACTAACCCCGAAACGTAAGAATACTTAACCTCCAAATGTAAGAAAACTAACCCCCAAACGTAAGATTCCCTAACCCCAAAACGTAAGAAAGCTAACCCGCAAACGTAAAAATCCCTAACCCCCAAGCGAGAGAATCCCTAACCACCAAAAGTAAAAAAACTAACCCTCAAACGTAAAAATCCCTAACCCTAAAATGTAAGAAAACTTACCCCAAAACGTAAGAATCGCTAACCTCAAACGAAAAAAATTAACCCCCAAACGTAATAATTTTTAACCCCCAAATGTAATAAAACTAACCCCCAAACGTAAGAATGACTAAACCCCAAGCCTAAGTAAACTAACCCCCAAACGTAAGACTCCCTAACCTCCAAACGTACGAATCTCTAACCCCCAAACGTAAGAAAACCAGCCCCAAAACGTAAGAAACTGTAACCTCTAAACATAAGAAAGCTAACTCCCAAACGTAAGAATCCCTTACCGCTAAATGTAAGAAAACTAACCCCCAAACGTAAGAATCCCTAACCCCCAAAAGGTAAGAATGACTAACCCCAAACGTCAGAAAAATAACCCACAAATGAAGAATGACTTTTCCCCAAACGAAAAAAAAAATAACCCCGAAACGTAAAAAAACTAACCCCAAAACGCAAAAATCCCTAATCCCCAAACGTAAGAAAACTAACCCCCAAACGTAAGAATGACTTACCCCCAAACGTAAACTAACTCCACAACGTAAAACACTCTAACCCCAAAACCTAAGAAAACTAACCCCCAAACGTAAGACTCCCTAACCTTTAAACGTACGAATCTCTAACCCCCAAACATATAAGAAAACCAGCCCCAAAACGCAAGAAACTGTAACCTCTAAACATAAGAAAGCTAACTCCCAAACGTAAGAATCCCTTACCGCTAAATGTAAGAAAACTAACCCCCAAACGTAAGAATCCCTAACCCAAAAACGTAGGAAGACTAACCCCCAAACGAAATAATCCCTAACCCCCAAACGTAAGAATGACTAACCCCAAACGTAAGAAAAGTAACCCACAAACGTAAGAATGACTTTTCCTCCAACGGAAAAAAAAAATAACCCCAAAAGCGAAAAAAAACTAACCCCAAAACGCAAAAGTCCCTAATCCCCAAACGTAAGAAAACTAACCCCCAAACGTAAGAATGACTAACCCTCAAACGTAAGAAAAGTAACCCCCAAACGTAAGAATGACTAAACCCAAAACGTAAGAAAACTAACCCCCGAACGTAAGAATGACTAACCCCCAAACGTAAGAATGACTTATCCCCAAGCGTAAGAAAACTATAACCCGAATTAAGAATCCTTAACCAACAAAAGTAACAAAACTAACCCCCAAACGTAAGAATCCCTAACCCTAAAACGTAGGAAGACTAACCCCCATACGTAAGAATCCCTTACCCCCAAACGTAAGAATGACTAACCCCAAACGTAAGAAAAGTAACCCCCAAACTAAACAATGACTAACCCCCGAACGTAAGAATCCCTAATCTCCAAACGTAAGAAAGACTAACCCCAAAACGTAAGAATGACTTATCCCCAAAAGTAAGAAAACTAACCCCCAATTTTAAGAATCGCTAGCCCCCAAACTTAAGAATACCCCCGAACGTAAGAATCCTTAACCAACAAAAGTAACAAAACTAACCCCCAAACGTAAGGATCCCTAACCCCAAAACGTAAGAATGACTAACCCGAAACGTAAGATAAGTAACCCAAAAACGTAAGAATGACTTATTCCCAAACCTTACAAAACTAACCCCCAAACGTAACAAAACATAACCCTAAAACGTAAAAAAACTAACCCAAAACGCAAAAACCCCTAATCCCCAAACGTAAGCAAACTAACCCCCAAACGTAAGAATGACAAACCCTCAAACGTAAGAAAAGTAACCCCAAACGTAAGAATGACTAAACCCGAAAGGTAAGAAAACTAATCCCCAAACGTAAGACTCCCTAACCTCCAAACGTAAGAATCTCTAACCCCAAAACGTAAGAAAACCACCCCCAAAACGTAAGAATCCGTAACCTCTAAACGTAAGAAAGCTAACTCCCAAACGTAAGAATCCCTTACCGCTAAATGTAAGAAAACTAACCCCCAAACGTAAGAATCCCTAACCCATAAACGTAGGAGGACTAACCCCCAAACGTAAGAATCCCTAACCCCCAAACGTAAGAATGACTAACCCCAAACGTAAGAAAAGTAACCCACAAACGTAAGAATGACTTTTCCCCAAACGTAAGAAAATTAACCCGAAACGTAATAAAACTAACCCCAAAACGCAAAAATCCCTAATCCCCAAACGTAAGAAAACTAACCCTCAAACGTAAGAAAAGTAACCCCCGAACATTACAATGACTAACCTTCAAACGTAAGAAAACTAACCCCCAAACGTAAGAATACCTAAATCCCAAAACTAAGAAATCTAACCCCAAACGTAAGAATTTCTAACCCCAAAAAATTAGAAAACTAACCCCCAAACCTAAGAATCCCTAACCATTACTAGTTAAAAAAAACTGACCGCCAAACGTAAGAATCTGTAACCCCAAAACGTCAGAAAACTAACCCCTAAACGAAAGATTCCTAACCCTCAAACGTAAAAAAACTAACCTCCAAACGTAAGAATCTCTAACCCCCAAACGTAAGAATCGCTAATCCCGAAATGTAACAAAACTAACCCCCAAACGTAAGAATCCCTAAGCCCCAAACGTAAAAAAACTAACACCCAAACGTTAGAAAACTAACTTCCAAACGTAAGAATATATAATCTCCAAACGTTAGAAAACTAACCCCCAAACGTAAGAATTCCTAACCCCCAAACGTTAGAAAACTAACCCCCAAACGTAAGAATCCCTAACCTCAAAAACCTAAAACAACTAACCCCCAAAAGTACGAATGACTAACCCGCAAACGGAAGAATGACTGAGCCCCAAACGTAAGAAAACTAACCCTCAAAAGGAAGAATCCCTAAATCCCAAAAGTAAGGAAACTAATCCCAAACGTAAGAATCTCTAACCCCTAAAACCAAGAAAACAAACCGCAAAACGTAAGAATGACTAACCCCCAAACGTAAGAAAGACTAAACCCCAAACATAAGAAAACTAATCCTCAAATTTTAAAATCCCTTACCCTTAAAAGTAAGAAAACTAACCCCCGAACGAAAGAATCCCTAATCCTCGAACGTAAAAAAACTAACCCACAAAAGTAAGAATGACTTATCCCACAACGTAAATAAAACTAACCCCCACACGTAAAAATGACTAACCCCCAAACGTGAGAAAACTAAACCGCAAACGTAAGAATGAATAACCCCAGAACGTAAGAGAACTAACCCCCAAACGTATGAAAACTAACCCTCAAAGGCAAGAATCCCAAACCCCCAAACGTAAAAAACCTATTCCAAAAACGAAAGAATCCCTAACCCCCAAACATAAGAAAACTAACCCCCAATTGATAAATCCCTAACGCCCAAAGGTAAGAAAACTAACCCTACAACGTAAGAATCGTTAAATCGCAAAAAAAAACAAAAAACTAACCCAAAACGTAAGAATCTCTAATCCCCAAAAGTAAGAAAACTAACCCAAAACGTAAGAATTTCTAATCCCCAAAAGTAAGAAAACTAACCCTAAAGGTAAGAATCCCCAACCCTTAAACGTAAGTATCCCCATACGTAAAAAAACTAACCCCCAAACGTAATAAATCGTAGCCCCCAAACGTAAGAAATCTAACCTCCAAACGTTAGAGCGACTATTCCCCAAACGTAAGAAAACTAACCCCCAAAAGTGAGAATGACTAACACCCGGACGGAAGAATGACTAACCGCCAAACGTAAGACAACTAATCCTCAAAAGTAAGAATCCCTAAATCCCAAAAGTAAGAAAACTAACCCAAAAAGGTAAAAATCCCTCCACCCCAACAGTAAGAAAACTAACCATAAACGTAAGATTCCCTATCCCTCACGTAAGAAAACTAACCCCCAAATGTAAGAAAGTCTAACCCCCAAACGTAAGAAAACTTACCCCAAAGCGTACAACAGACTAACCCCCAAACGTAAGAAAACTAACCCCCAAACGTAAGAATCCCTAACCCCCAAACGTAAGAATGATTAACCCCCAAACAAAAGAAAACTTACCCCAAGCGTAAGACTGACTAATCCCCAAACATAACAAAACTAACCAACAAACGTAAGAAAGTAACCCCCAAACGAAAGGATCCCTAACCCCCAAACGTAGGAAAACTAACCCCAAAACGTAAAAATCCCTAAACCCCAACAGTAAGAAAACCAGCCTTAAACGTAAGATTCCCTAACCCCCAAAAGTAAGAATCCCTAATCCCAAAACGTAAGAATCCCTAACCTCGAAGGTAAAAAAACTAACCCCTAAACGTAAGAATCCCTAACTCCCAAACGTAAAAATGACTAACCCCCAAACGTAAGAAAACTAACCCCCAAACGTAAGAATGCCTAACCCCCAAAGAAAAGAAAACTTACCCTCAAACGTAAGAAACCTTAACCAACAAACGTAACAACACTAACCCCAAAACGTAAGACTGACTAACCCCTAAAAATAAGAAAATTAACACCCAAACGGAAAAAATCCTAACCCCCAAACCTAAGAAAACTAATCCCCAAACGTACGAATGGCTAACAAGCAAACGTAAGAAGACTAACATACAAACGTAAGAATTCGCAACCCTTAAACGTATGAATTTCTAACCCCCAAACGTAAGAATCCCTAACTCCCAAATGTAAGAAAACTAACCCCCAAACGTAAAAATCTTTCACCCCCAAAAGTAAGAAAACTAACCCCCAAACGTAAGAATCCCTAATCCCGAAACGTAAGAAAACTTACCCCCAAACGTAAGAATCGCTAACCCCCCAACGTAAGAAAACTAACTTCTAAACGTAAGAATCCCCAACCCCCAAACGTCAGAAAACTAACCCCCAAACGTAGAAATCCCTAACCCCCAAAAGTAGGAAAACTAACCCCCAAACGTGAGAAAACTAAACCCCAAACGTAAGAATCCCTAATCCCCAAACGTAAGAACACTAGCCCCTAAACGTAAGAATCCCTGACCTCCCAACGTTTGAAAACTAAGCCCCAAACTTAAGAATCCCTAACCCTTATACGTAAGAAAAGTAACCTTCCAACGTAGGAATCCCTAACCCCCAAACGTAAGAATCCCTAACCCTCAAACGAAAGAAAACTAACCGCCAAATGTAAGAAGCCTTAGCCCCAAAAAGTAAGAAAACTAACCCCCAAACGTAAGAATGACTAACCCCAAAACGTGCGAATTACCAACCCCCAATCATATGAAAACTAACTCCCAATATTAAGAAACCCTTACACCCAAACCCAAGAAAACTAACGCCCAAACGTAAATATCCGCAACCGCCAAACGTAGAAAAACTAACCTCCAAACGTAAGAATCTCTAACCCCCAAACTTAAGTAAACTAGCCCCCAAACGTAAGAATCCCTAACCCCCAAACTCAAGAATCCTTAACTCCTAAATGTAAGAAAACTATCCCCCAAACGTAAAAATCCCTTACACCTAAACCTAAGAATCCCTAACTCCCAAACGAAGGAAGACTAACCATCAAACGTAAGAATCCCTAATTCCCAAAGGTAGGAAAACTAACCCCCAAAAGTAAGATTCTCTAACCCCCAAACTTAAGAATCCCTGAATCCCCAACATAAGAAAACTAACCCCTAAACGTAACAATCCCTAACCCCCGAACATAAGAAAAGTAACCTTCAAACGTAGAAAAACTAACCCCAAGACGTAAGAATCCCTAACCCCCAAACGTAACAAAACTAAACCCAAACTAAAGAATTTTTAACACTCCAACGTAATAAAACTAAACCTTAAATGTAAGAATACCTTATCCCCAAACAAAAGAAAAGTAATCTTCAAACGTAAGTATCCCTACCCGTAAAACGTAAGAAAACTAACCCCCAACCGTAAGAAGCCCTAACCTCCAAGCGTAAGAAAATTAACCCCTAAATGTATAAATAAATAACCCCCAGAATTAAGAAAACTAACCCCGAAACGTAAGAATCCCTAACCCCTAAACATAAAAAAACTAACCCCCAAACGTAAGAATCCCTAACCCCCAAACATAAAAGAACTAACCCTTAAACGTAAGAAATCCTAACGTCAAAACGTAAGAACACTAACCCCCAAACGTAAGAATCCGAACTCCCAAACGTTAAATGACTAACCCCTAAACGCAAGAATGACTAACCCCCAAACGTGAGAAAACTAAACCCAAACGTAGGAATGACTAACCCCCAAACGTAAGAAAACTAACCCCCAAACGTAAGAATCCCTAACCAATAAACGTAAGAAAACTAACCCCCAAACGCAAGAATCCCTCACCCCAAAACGTTAGAAAACTAACTGCCAAACGTAACAATCCCTAACCTCCAAGCGTAACAAAATTTACCCCTAAACGTTAGAATGACAAACCCCTAGACGTTAGAAAACTAACACCCAAACGTAAGACTGACAAACCCCCAAACGTAAAAAAAATAACCCCCAAACGTAAGAAAACTAATCCCCAAACGTGAAAAAAATAACCCCCAAAAGTAAGAATCCCTAACCTGGAAACGTAAAAAAACTAAGACCTAAACGTAAAAATCTTTAACCCCAAACGTAAGAATGACTAACCCCCAAACGGAAGAAAACTAACCCTCAAAATAAGAGTGACTAACCCAGAAACGAAAGAATGACTAACCCCAAAACGTAAGAAAACTAACCCCCAAACGTAATAAAGACTAACCCGAAAACGTAAGAAAACTAACCACCAAACGTAAAACTGACTAACCCCCAAACGTAAAACTGACTAACCCCTAACCGTAAGAAAACTAACCCCCAGACGTAAAAAAATTAACCCCCAAACGTATGAAAACTAATCCCTAAACGTAAGAAATTTAATCCTTAAACGTAAGAAAACTAACCCCAAAGGTAAGAAAACTACCCCCCTAACGTAAGAAAACTAACTCCCAAACGTAACACTGACTAACACCTAAACGTAAGAAAACTAACCCCTAAACGTAAGAGAACTAACCCCCAAACGTGAGAAAACTAACTCCCAAACGTAACACTGACTAACCCCTAAACGTAAGAAAACTTACCCCCAAACGTAAGAAAACTAACCCCCAAACGTAAGAAAACTAAACCTTAAAAGTAACACTGTCTAACCTCCAAACGTACGAAAACTAATGCCGAAACGTAATACTGACTAACCCCCAAACTTAAGAAAACTAACCCTCAAACCTAACACTGACTAACCCCAAACGTAAGAAAAATTAACCATAAACGTCACACTGACTAACCCCCAAACGTAAGAAAACTAATCCCCCAACGTAACACTTACAAACCCCCAAGCGTAAGAAAAAACCCCCCCAAACGTAACACTGACTAACCCTCAAACGTAAGAAAACTAACCCCCAAACGTAACACTGGTTAACCCAGAAAGGTAGGAAAACTATTCCCCAAACGTAACACTGACTAACCCCCAAACGTAAAAGAACTAACTCTTAAACAATAGAACACTAACTCCCAGACGTAACACTGACTAACCCCCAAACGTAAGTAAACTAACCCACGTAACACTCACTAACCCCCAAACGTAAGAAAATTAACCCCCAAACTTAACACTGACTAACCCCCAAACGTAAAAAAACTAACCCCCAAACGTAACACTGAGTAACCCCTAAACGAAACAAAACTAACCTCTAAACGTAAGAAAACTAACCCCCAAACGTAAGAAAACTAACTCCCAAACGTAACACTGACTAACCCCTAAACGTAAGAAAACTAACCCCAAACGGAAGAAAACTACCCCCCTAACGTAACACTGACTAACCCCTAAACGTAAGTGAACTAACCCCCAAACGTAAGAAAACTAACCCCCAAACGTAAGAAAACTAACTCCCAAACCTAACCCTGACAAACCCTTAAACGTAAGAAAACTAACCCCCAAACGTAAGAAAACTAAACCTTAAACGTAACAGTGTCTAACCCCAAACGTACCAAAACTAATCCCGAAACGTAATAATGACTAACCCCTAAGCGTAAGAAAACTAACCCCCAAACATAACACAGACCAACCCCGAAACGTAAGAAAACTAACCCTCAAATGTAACACTGACTAACCCCCAAAAGTAAGAAAACTAACCCTTAAACGTAACACTGACTAACCCCCACACGTAAAAAACTAACCCTTAAACGTAACACTGACAAACCCCTAAACGCAAGAAAACTAACCCCCAAACGTAAGAAAACTAACCCCCAAAGGAAAGAAAACTAACCCCTAAACGTAAGAAAACTAACCTCCAAACGTAACACTGACTAACCCCCAAAAGTAAGAAAATTAACCCTTAAACGTAACACTGACTAACCCCCAAACGAAACACTGACTAACCCCCAAGCGTACAAAAACTAACCCTTCAACGTACCCTTGTTTAACCCCTAAACGTAAGAAAACTAACGCCCAAACGTAAGAAATCTAACCCCCAAAGGTAACACTGATTAACCCTTACAAGTAAGAAAACTAACCCTTAAACGTTACACTGACTAACCTCTAAACGTAAGAAAACTAATCTCCAAACGTAACATTGACTAACCCCCAAACGTAAGAAAACTAACCCTTAAACGTAACACTGACTAACCCCTAAACGTAAGAAAACTAATCCCCAAACGTAACATTAACTAACCACAAAAGGTAAGGAAACTAACCCCCAAACGTAACACCGCTAAATCCCCAAAGGTAAGAAAACTAACCCTTAAACGTAACACTGACTAACCCCTAAACGTAAGAAAACTACCCCCTAAAAGTAAGTGAACTAACCCTCAAACGTAAGAAAACTAAACCTTAAACGTAACACTGTCTAACCCCAAAAGTACGAAAACTAATTCCGAAACGTAGTACTGACTAACCCCTAAGCGTTAGAAAACTAACCCCCAAACGTAACACAGACCAACCCCGAAACGTAAGAAAACTAACCTCCAAACGTAACACTGCTTAACCCCCAACGGAAGAAAACTAACCCTTAAAAGTAACACTGACTGAACCCCACACGTAAGAAAACTCACCCTTAAACGTAACACTGACTAACCCCTAAACGTAAGAAAACTAACCCCCAAACGTAAGAAAACTAACCTCCAAACGTAACACTGACTAACCCCCAAATGTAAGAAAACTAACCCCCAAACGTAACATTGTTAAACCTTTAAACGTAAGAAAACTAACCCCCAAACGTAACATTGACTAACCCCTAAACGTTAGAAAACTAACCCCCAAACGTAAGAAAAGTAACCCTAAACGTTAGAAAACTAACCCCCAAACGTAAGAAAAGTAACCCTAAACGTTAGAAAACTAACCCCCAAACGTAAAAAAACTAACCCCAAAACGTAAAAAGACTAATCCCCAAACGTAGGAAAACAAACCCTCAAACGTAATACTGACTAACCCGCAAAGGTAAGAAAACTAACTCTTAAACGTAACACTGACTAACCTCAATCGTAATAAGACTAATCTTCAAACGTAACACTGACTAACCCCCAAACGTAAGAAAACTAATCCCCAAACATAACACTGACTAACCCCTAGACATAAGAAAACTAACCCCCAAACGTAGGACTGACTAACCCCCAAACTTAGAAAAACTAATCCCCAAACATAACACTGACTAACCCCTAGACGTAAGATAACTAACCCCCAAACGTAACACTGACTAACCCTTAAACGTAGGACTGAGTAACCCCCAAACGTAAGAAAACTAATCCCCAAACATAACACTGACTAACCCCTAAACGTAAGAAAACTAACTCTTAAACGTCACCCTTACTAACCCCTAAACGTAACACTTACTAACCCCCAAAAGGTAGGAAAAAAAAACCCCAAACGTAACACTGACTAACCCCTTAAACGTAAGAAAACTAACCCCCAAACGTAACACTGGTTAACCCAGAAAGGTAAGAAAACTAACCCTTCAACGTCACATTTACTAACCCCTCAAACGTAAGAAAACTAATCCCCAAACGTAACACTGACTAACCCATAACGTAAGAAAACTAACCCTTAAACGTCATCAATCTTTATTTACCCTCGGATTGTAGAGTAGCTTAATGCAGCTAATATCTCCGAGCATTTTCCCACCCAACCATGATAATATACGTACAAGACCACACCACAACACCGGGAACTACGTCCCCTACTCTTTGCGAACAGTGAGCGGGTTCTTTAACGTCCCACAGAGTTATTTACAAACAAGGATTGTGAGACGGGGCCTACGGTTTATCGTCCTTATCCGAGAAGACTAGAAAGTCTAACCATTTGCAGATGTCAGAGCAAAGGCAGCACTTTCTCCTCAGTTATTTAAAGACCCTGAGTGGTGGTCCGGCCGGGGTTTGAACCCGCGACCTCCCGCACGGTAGTCCGGCACTCTACCAACTCAGCTAACCGGTCGGTTAACTCCTAAACGTAAAAGAACTAACTCCTAAACGTAACACTGACTAACCCCTAAACGTAAGAAAACTAACCCCCAAACGTAAGAAAACTAACCCCTAAACGTAAAAAAACTACCCCCAAACGTGAGAAAAATAATCCCCAAACGTAAAACTGACTAACCCCTAAACGTAAGAAAACTAACCCCCAAACGTAAGAAAACTAACCCCCGAACATAACACTGACTAACCCCGAAACGTAAAAAAAGTAACCCCCAAACGTAACACTGACTAACCCATAACGTAACAAAACTAACCCCCAAACGTAAAAGAACTAACTCTTAAACCTTAGAAAACTAACTGCCATAAGTAACACTGACTAACCCCCAAACGTAAGAAAACTAACCCGTGAAGGTAAGAAAATTAACCCCCAATCGTAAGACTGACTAACCACAAAACGTAAAAAAACTAACCCCCTAACGTAACACTGACTAATCCCCAAACGTAAGAAAACTAACCCCCAAAAGAAACACTGACTAACCCCCAAACGTAAGAACTCTAACCCTTAAACGTAACACTCACTAACCCCAAAACGTAAGAAAACTAACCCCTAAACGTAACACTTAGTAACCCCCGAACGTAAGACTGATTAACCCCCAAACTTAAGAAAACTAACCACCAAACGTAACTCTGACTAACTCCAAAACGTAAGAAATCTAACCCTTAAACGTAACACTGACTAACCCCCAAACGTAAGACTCACTAACCCCCAAACGTAACAAAACTAACCCCCTGACGTAACACTGACTAACCACCAAACGTAAGAAAACTACCCCCAAACGTAACACTGACTAACCCCCAAACGTAAGAAAACTAACCCTTAAACGTAACACTGATAAACCTTAAAACGTAAGAAAACTAACCCCCAAACGTAACACTTAGTAACCCATAAACGCAAGAAAACTAACCCTTAAACGTAACACTGATAAACCTTAAAAGGTAAAAAAACTAACCCCCTAACGTAACACTGACTAATCCCCAAACGTAAGAAAACTAACCCCCAAACGTAATACTGACTAACCCTCAAACGTAAGAACTCTAACCCTTAAACGTAACACTGACTAACCCCAAAACGTAAGAAAACTAACCCCTAAAAGTAACACTTAGTAACCCCCGAACGTAAGACTGATTAACACCCAAACGTAAGAAAACTAACCCCAAACATAACACTGACTAACTCCAAAACGTAAGAAATCTAACCCTTAAACGTAACACTGACTAACACCCAAACGTAAGAAAACTAACCCCCAAACGTAAGACTGACTAACCTCCAAACGTAAGAAAACTTCATCCTTAAACGTAACAATGACTAATCCCCAAACGTAAGAAAACTAACCCTTAAACGTAAGAAAACTAACCCCCTAACGTAACACTGACTAACCCCAAAACGTAGGAAAACTAACCCTTAAAAGTAACACTGACTAACTCCAAAACGTAACAAATCTAACCGTTAAACGTAACACTGACTAACACCCAAACGTAAGAAAACTAACCCCCAGACGTAAGACTGACTAACCCCCAAACGTAAGAAAACTAACTCCCAAACGTAAGACTTACTAACCTCCAAACCTAAGAAAACTCACCCTTAAACGTGACACTGATTAACCCCCAAACGTAAGAAAACTAACCCTCAAACGTAAGAAAATTAACCCCCGAACATAACACTGACTAACCCCCAATCGTAAGAAAACCAACCCTTAAGCGTAACACTGACTAACTCCCAAACGTAAGAAAAGGAACCCCCAAATGTAAAAAAACTAACCCCCAAACGTAACACTGACTAACCCCAAGAGGTAAGCAAACTAACCCTTAAACGTAACACTGACTATCCCCCAAACGTAAGAAAACTAACTCTCAAACGTAAGAAAACTAACCCTTAAAGGTAAGAAAATTAACCCCCAAACGTAAAAAAACTAACCCCCTAACGTAACACTGACTAACCCCCAAACGTAAGAAAACTAACCCTCAAACGTAACACTGACTAACCCCCAAACGTAAGAAAACTAACCGTTAAACGTAACACTGACTAACCCCAAAACGTAAAAAAACTAACCCCCAAACGTAACACTGACTAACTCCAAAATGTAACAAATCTAACCCTTAAACGTAACACTGACTAACCCCCAAACGTAAGAAAACTAACCCTCAAACGTAAGAAGACTAACCCCAAAACGTAACACTGACTAACCCCCAAACGTAAGAAAACTAACAACAAACGTAAGAAAACTCACCCCCAAGCGAAAAAAAACTCACCCCTAACGTAACACTGACTAACCCCGAAACGTAGGAAAACTAACCCTTAAAGGTAACACTAACTAACCCCCAAACGTAAGAAAACGAACCCCCAAACGTAACACTGACTAACTCCAAAATGTAAGAAATCTAACCCTTAAACGTAACACTGACTAACACCCAAACATAAGAAAACTAACCCCCAAACGTAACACTAACTAACCCCCAATCGTAAGAAAACTAACCCTTAAACGTAACACTGACTAACCCCCAAACGTAAGAAAACTAACCCCCAAACGTAACACTAACTAACTCCCAAACGTAAGACTGATTAACCCCAGAACGTAACAAAACTAACCCCCTAACGTAAGAAAACTAACCCCCTAACGTAACACTGACTAACCCCTAAACGTAAGAAAACTAACCCATAAACGTAACACTGACTAACCCCCAAACGTAAAACTGTCCAACCTCTAACCTCTAAACTTAAGAATGACTGACCCTTAAACGTAAGACTGACAAACCCCCAAAACGTAAGAAAAACAAACCCCCAAACGTTAAACTGACTAACCCCCAAACGTAAGAAAACTAACGCCCAGTCGTAAGAAAACTAACCCCAAAACGTAACACTGACTAACCCCCAAACGTAAGAAAACTAACGATTAAACGTAACACTGACTAACCTCTAAACGTAAGAAAACCAATCCCCAAACGTAAGACTGACTAACCCTCAAACGTAAGAAAACTAACCCCCAAAACGTAAGACTGACTAACCCCTCAAACGTAAGAAAACTAACCCCCAAACGTAACACTAACTAACCCCCAAACGTAAGAAAACTAACCCCCAAATGTAACACTGACGAACCCTTAAACCTAAGAAAACTAACCCCCAAGTGTAAGAAAACTAACCCCCAAACGTAACACTGACTAACCCTTAAACGTAAGAAAACTAATCCCCAAACGTAATACTAACTAACCCTTAAACGTAAGAAAACTGACGCCCAATCGTAACACGACAAACCCCCAAAAGTAAGAAAACTAACTCCTAAACGTAAGAAAACTAACCCCCCAACGAAACAGTGACTAACCCATAAACGTAAGAAAACTAACCACCAATCGTAAGACTGTCTAACCCCCAAACGTAAGAAAACTAACCCCCAAACGTAACACTGACTAACCCCCAAACGTAAGACTGACTAACCCTCAAACATATAAAAACTAACCCCCAAACGTAAGACTGACTAACCCTCAAACGCAAGAAAACTAACCCCTAAACGTAACACAAACTAACCCCCAAAGGTAAGAAAACTAACCCCCAAATGTAACACTCACTAACCCTTACACGTAAGTAAACTAACCCCCAAGTGTAAGAAAACTAACCCCCAAACGTAACACTGACTAACCTCCAAACGTAAGAAACCTAATCCCCAAACGTAATACTAACTAACCCTTAAACGTAAGAAAACTAACGCCCAATCGTAACACTGACTAACCCCTAAACGTAAGAAAACTAACCCGCAAACGTAACACTGACTAACCCCCAAACGTAAGAAAACTAACCCCCAAACGTAACACTGACTAACCCTGAGACGTATAAAAACTAACCCTCAAACGTAAGACTGACTAACCCCCATACATAAGAAAACTAACCCCATAACGTAAAACTGACTAACCCTTAAAGGTAAGAAAACTAACCCGCAAACGTAACACTGACTAAATCCTAAACGTAAGAAAACTAACCCCCAATCGTAACACTCACTAACCCCCAAACGTAAAAAAACTAACCCCCAAACGTAACACTGAGTAACCCCCAAACGTAAGAAAACTAACCCCCAAACGTAAGGCTGACTAACCCTCAAACGTATAAAAACTAACCCCCAAACGTAAGACTGACTAACCCTTAAACATAAGAAAACTAACCGCCAAACGAAACACTGACTAACCTCCAAACGTAAGAAAATCAACCCCCAAACGTAACACTGACTAACCCCGAAACGTAAGAAAACTAACCGCCAATCGTAAAACTCACTAACCCCCAAACGTAACACTGACTAATCCCCAAACGTAAGAAAACTAACCCCCAAACGTAAGGCTGACCAACCCTCAAACGTATAAAAACTAACCCCCAAACGTTAGACTGACTAACCCCTAAACGTAAGAAAACTAACCGCCAATCCTAAAACTCACTAACCCCCAAACGTAACACTGACTAATCCCCAAACGTAAGAAAACTAATCCCCAAACGTAAGGCTGACCAACCCTCAAACGTATAAAAACTAACCCCCAAACGTTAGACTGACTAACCCCTAAACGTAAGAAAACTAACCGCCAATCGTAAAACTCACTAACCCCCAAACGTAACACTGACTAATCCCCAAAACGTAAAAAAACTAACCCCCAAACGTAACAATGACTAAGCCCTAAACGTAAGAAACCTAACCCCCAATCGTAACATTGACTAATCCCCAAACGTAGGAAAACTAACCCCAAAACGTAACACTAACTAACCCCCAAACGTAAGAAAACTAACCCCCAAACGTAACACTAACTAACCCCTAAACATAAGAAAACTAACCCCATAACGTAACACTGACTAACTCTTAAAGGTAAGAAAACTAACCCCCAAACGCAACACTGACTAACCCCAAAACATAAGAAAACTAACCCTTAAACGTAACACTGACTAACCCCCAAACGTAAGAAAACTAATCCCCAACCGTAAGGATGACTAACCCTCAAACGTATAAAAACTAACCCCCAAACGTAAGACTGACTAACCCTTAAACGTAAGAAAACTAACCCCCAAACAAAACACTGCATAACCCCCAAACGTAAGAAAACTAACCCCCAAACGTAACAATGACTAACCCCTAAACGTAAGAAAACTAACCCCCAATCGTAACATTGACTAACACCAAAACGTAACAAAACTAACCCCCAAACGTAACACTAACTAATCCCTAAACGTAAGAAAACTAACCCCATAACGTAACACTGACTAACTCTTAAAGGTAAGAAAACTAACCCCCAAACGCAACACTGACTAACCCCAAAACATAAGAAAACTAACCCTTAAACGTAACACTGACTAACGCCCAAACGTAACAAAACTAACCCTCAAACGTAAAAAAAGTAACCCTTAAACGTAACACTGACTAACCCCCAAACGTAAGAAAACTAATCCCCAAACGTAAGGCTGACTAACCCTCAAAGGTATAAAAACTAACTCCCAAACGTAAAACTGACTAACCCTTAAACGTAAGAAAACTAACCCCCAAACGAAACACTGACTAACCCCCAAACGTAAGAAAACTAATCCCCAAACGTAACACTGACTAACCCCAAAACATAAGAAATCTAATCCTTAAACGTAACACTGACTAACCCCCAAACATAAGAAAACTAACCCTCAAACGTAAGAAAACTAACCCCCAAACGTAAAAAAAACTAACCCTCAAACCTAAGAAAACTAACCTCCAAACGTAACACTGACTAACCCCAAAAAGGTAAGAAAACTAACCCCCAATCGTAACACTGACTAACCCCCAAACGTAAGAGAACTAACCCCGAACGTGAGAAAACTAACCCCTAAACGTAAGAAAACTAATCCTTAAACTTAAGAAAACTAACCCCAAAACGTAAGACTGACTAACCCCCAAAAATAAGAAGACAAACCCCCTAACGTAACACTGACTAACCCCCAAACGTAAGAAAACTAACCCGCAAACGTAAGACTGACTAACC
The DNA here is from genome assembly GCF_977016875.1 of Pavona decussata. NCBI lineage: Eukaryota > Metazoa > Cnidaria > Anthozoa > Scleractinia > Agariciidae > Pavona > Pavona decussata. Next base: position 1,959,767 of record NW_028145628.1, on the reverse strand, counting down.
CCCAGAAGGAAGAAAACTGACCCCCTAACGTAACACTGACTAACCCCCAAACGTAAGAAAACTAACCCTAAAACGTAACACTGACTAATCTTTACACGTTAAAAACTTAACTCCGAAACGTAAGACTGACTAACCCCCAAACGTAAGAAAACTAACCTCCTAACGTAACACTGACTAACCCCTAAACGTAAGAAAACTAACCCCCAAACGTAAAACTGTCCAACCTCTAAACTTAAGAATGACTAACCCTTAAAACGTAAGAAACATAAACCCTTAAACGTAAGACTGAAACACCCCCAAACGTAACACTGACTAACGCCCAAACTTAAGAAAAGTAACCTACAAACGTAACACTGACTAACCCCCAAACGTAAGAAAACTAACCTACAAACGTAGGATTAAATAACCCCCAAAACGTAAGAAAACTAACCCCCAAACGTAACAAAACTAACCTCTAAACGTAAGACTGACTCACCCCCAAACGGAAGAAAACTTACCCCCAAACGTGACACTGACTAATCCCAAAACGTAACAAAACTAACCCTTAAACGTAACACTGACTAACCACCAAACGTAAGAAAACTAACCCCCAGAGGTAACGCTGACTAACCCCTAAACGTAAGAAAACTAACCCCCTAACGTGACACTGACTAGCCCCCAAACGTAAGAAAACTAACCTTTAAACGTAACACTGACGAACCCCCAAACGTAAGAAAACTAACCCTCAAACGTAAGACTGACTAACCCCCAAACGTATGAGAACTAACCCCCAAACGTAAGACTGACTAACCCCCAAACGTAAAAAAACTAACTCTCAAACGTAACACTGACTAACCCCCAAACTTAAGAAAACTAACCCTTAAACGTAACACTGACTAACCCCCAAACGTAAGAAAACTAACCCCCAAACGTAAGACTGACTAACCCCCAATCGTAAGAGAACTAACCCTTAGACGTAACAAAACTAACCCCCTAGCGTAACACTGACTAACCCCTTAACGTAAGAAAACTAACCCCTAAACGTAACACTGACTAACCCCTTAACGTAAGAAAACTAACCCCCAAACGTAAGAAAACTAACCCCCAAACGTAACAGTGACTAACCCCTAAACGTAAGAAAACTAACCACCAATCGTAACACTGAGTAACCCCCAAACGTAAGAAAACTAACCCCCAAACGTAACACTGACTACCCCCAAACGTAAAAAAACTAACCCTTAAACGTAAGAAAACTAACTCCCAATCGTAACTCTGACTAACCCCTAAACGTAAGAAAACTAACCCGCAAACGTAACACTGACTAACCCCCAAACGTACGAAAACTAACCCCCAAACGTAAGACTGACTAACCCTCAAACGTATAAAAAGTAACACCCAAACGTAAGACTGACTAACCCTCAAACGTAAGAAAACTAACCCCCAAACGTAACACTAACTAACCCCCAAACGTAAGAAAACTAACCCCAAAATGTAACACTGACTAATCCTTACACGTAAGTAAACTAACCCCAAGGTGTAAGAAAACTAACCCCTAAACGTAACACTGACTAACTCCCAAACGAAAGAAAACTAACCCGCAAACGTAAGAAAACTAACCCCCAAAGGTGAGAAAACTAACCCACAAACGTAAGAAAACTAACCCTCAAACGTAACACTGACTAACCTCTAAAAATAAGAAAACTAGCCCCCAAACGTAACACTGACTAACCCCCAAACGTAAGACTGACTAACCCTCAAACGTAAGGAAACTAACCCCCGAACGTAACACTGACTAACCTCCAAACGTAAGAGAAGTAACCCCCAAACGTAAGAAAACTAACCCCCAAACGTAACACTGACTAACCCCTTAACGTAAGAAAACTAACCCCTAATAGTAACATTAACTAACCCCGAAACGTAAGAAAACTAACCCCCAAACCTATCACTGACTAACCCTCAAACGTAAGAAAACTAAGCCCTAATCGTAACATTAACTAACCCCCAAACGTAAGAAAATTAACCCCCAAACGTAAGAAAACTAACCCCATAACCTAACACTGACTAACCCTTAACCCTTTAACCTTTCTTTTTATTTTCATGATTTTGAGTTCGCCTTGTTCTGGGTTGATGTTGTAACATTATAGCGACAGAAACTGTCAACAACAACACATCGTTTTTAAGAACAGCGAGAGACCTTTGTATTTCTTTCTGTGTTTGCATCGATAGTTGGCCCCCCGTGGGGTTACAAGGTCAAATATTCCACATTTTTTGGTCCTTAAACTAGGAAAAATGCATTATGTTGCCGGGCTGTAGCTTGAGAATTTAAGCTGGGAACCTTTTATTGCCCTCCACATCTATGGCACGATATTTCACTGCAATTGGCAGAATATGGGTTGCATGCAATGAATGATTTGTTTTACAGGCAGATATGAACATGTCGCATTTTTAACCTATTTTTTCTTGCATTTAAGTACCTTGAGAGTACAAAGTTTACTAGAAATTGCCAGAGAACGTTAATGATACTCCTTTAGACCTGCCAATGCCAGAAACCTCTTTAATCAAACGTTGTATCTGGCGTTGTTTGTTTTCCAACATAGGCTATTCTCCTCTTGTACCGAGCGAGTAAAATTATCGTTCGCCGGCGAACGATAAATCAAGTAAAAAATGTTAAAGGGTTAACGGAAAGAGCTACTTATATATTTCAACACTCAAAAGATACTAGATGTCTAAAGTTTGACTGGTTCAATCAAATTTACATCGTTTTTAACCTTATTCTTCAATGATAAAAGAATTCGTTTAACCAACTCGTCCAGTTTTGTGGGATTTGGACAGGGTGTATGGCAAATGCCTGAAATGGTTTCTACAAGACGTCTCATATGGTCGCTACAACGTATCCGAATTTGTTTGGTTTTGTGTCATGACTACGTTTAAGTTGCTGTTTGTCAAGAAAAAGAAAGAAAAACCATCCGAAAATGGGAAGTGCTAAAGCACGTGGCGGTGAGTACTTAGTTTCGTCACTTTGTGAACTGTAAGTAGTAAGTTGCTAGCAGTGCAATACAGTGGAGAATTTGTGTTGAGCACCCTCTTTCAAGAAACAACCAATAAAATTAGAACTAATTGGATTTAAAGGAAAAGGAGATGGTTGTGTGTGTTCCATAGTTCAGCTAAAAGTAATATTTATTGTCCCCTCTTTCTTCAAATGAGCTGAGAAGGGCATTTATAATAGTTCTTGCAGCACTATGAGGATTGCCTTTTTAGCACTCACCAGCGTTTAATCATCACTTTTACGGTCTGATGTTCGGAAACAATTTAGGGGAGATTTCGGGGTTAGGGTTAGGGTTAGGTTTAGGTTTCGATTAAGTTTTTGGTTAGGGTTCGATTGTCGGGTTAGGGTTAGGTTACAGCCTAGGGTTAAGATTAGTGTCAGGGTTAGGGTCTAACTCAGGGATAGTTGTTTAGGGGTAGCAGCGTTAGGCTTAAACATAAGGGGATGTTGTAGGTTAAGGCAAGAATTTGAAGCTAAAAATGCCAGTGCTGCAATGTATACACATTTCAATCTGTAAGAAGCATTTCACTTCATAATGTAAGATAGTGTTGGTCACGATAAAATGATATTTAGCGGTAATGGAGAGGTACGCTGACTAACGCTAGGACGTAAGACCTCGTGGTTATTTCCCCGACTTCTCCGTTGTGTAATGAACCTTCTTTTTATTCTTGTTATGCATACTTTTGTTCAATCCATGCGATCTTTTGCAGGCGAAAGTAAAAACCAATACTGACCTTTTTTTTAGCTGAGTGGGTTTCATTTTTTGGTCACGTGACCCAGAATCTTTGGCTAATTTCTAACGTTTGGAGTTTTAAATCCCACTAGAAATTAGATAGTTATTGATCAAACGTGTTATCAGTTCTTTTATCGGAACGTGACATTTTCGAAACGTGCCACGAACTGTGTCCATATTGAATAATTTAGCTAAAATATACGAAAAAAGGTCACGTGACAATATCAAATCCTTAATAACGCTTAATAGAAATCCCATAAATCGCATGTAAGTATAAAATCAGATGGAAAGTGGTTTATTAAATGAGATAACGACGAAAGTTTGAGGTTTTTACCATTGAACGGAACGCTACAGTGAAAAATACTTTTCATGACATCATACATTGAGTACTGTTCGCGTGACCCTAATCGAGACCTAAAATGAATATTTTAAAGAAATGCTAGCCATATAGGAAAGTATACGTCAATTCTTTCATCGGACCAAGAAAGTAAAGTGTAAAGTGACCCTCAATACTGGATCCACCATGGGCTGCTTTGTAATTAGGTCAGAGTCTGTACATGTCTTTTCTTTCCACTCATAGCGGAAAACAAACGGAAATGGCTATTTCCTATTTCTGCACCGCACAAGTCCAGTTATTCCACTTCTTCCCCTATTTTTATTGAATCCGTGACTTTCCTTTCCTCGTGTTCATATGTATGTAGCGAAGAAACCGCTGTCAAAGGCATATCACAGGCATATCATCTTGCAATGCATCATGGGAAATTAGATGACAACACGTAGCGTTAGCCCCGTCCCGCCATTTTGAAAATATTTTATAAGTCTAAAAGCAGGTCTTAATTCCGAAACTTCGAACACGGCAACGCTTGGCAAAAGAACCACAACTCACGTCGGTATGGTTTTTAGAGAAGACCTGCTCATAGACTCGCCGCCTGGATCGACCTGCCTTCGAATGCCGATTTTTCACCTCGAGTGCTAATAAGCACTTTCAGCACCCAAACGAGCAGAGCATGTCTCATTTCTTCGAGAGATGCTGGTGACTTGCGAGTATCCAGACTTCATGATGTCCTTCAACTACCAGGCGGACAAAAATTTATCGATCGAACGAGCTTTCTACAAAGGTAAGGATTGGAGCTTATTCCATTGAACGCATTCAAGTTCTACCGTTGTGAGCCAATGCAAAAATAAATCTTTGCGTCACAATAGCTGTTATGACGAAATTACGTTCTAGATTACCATTGCGTGGGACAGAACCAATCAATGAATAGAAGTCGATATTCCATATACATATTTGGCATCGAAGGAAAGATGAGTTAACCCTTTAACCTTTCTTTTTATTTTCATGATTTTGAGTTCGCCTTGTTCTGGGTTGATGTTGTAACATTATAGCGACAGAAACTGTCAACAACAACACATCGTTTTTAAGAACAGCGAGAGACCTTTGTATTTCTTTCTGTGTTTGCATCGATAGTTGGCCCCCCGTGGGGTTACAAGGTCAAATATTCCACATTTTTTGGTCCTTAAACTAGGAAAAATGCATTATGTTGCCGGGCTGTAGCTTGAGAATTTAAGCTGGGAACCTTTTATTGCCCTCCACATCTATGGCACGATATTTCACTGCAATTGGCAGAATATGGGTTGCATGCAATGAATGATTTGTTTTACAGGCAGATATGAACATGTCGCATTTTTAACCTATTTTTTCTTGCATTTAAGTACCTTGAGAGTACAAAGTTTACTAGAAATTGCCAGAGAACGTTAATGATACTCCTTTAGACCTGCCAATGCCAGAAACCTCTTTAATCAAACGTTGTATCTGGCGTTGTTTGTTTTCCAACATAGGCTATTCTCCTCTTGTACCGAGCGAGTAAAATTATCGTTCGCCGGCGAACGATAAATCAAGTAAAAAATGTTAAAGGGTTAAAGGTAAGAAAACTAACCCCCAAACGTAACACTGACTAACCCCTAAAAGTTAAAAAACTAACCCCCAAACGTAAGACTGACTAACCCTCAAACGTAAGAAAACTAACCCCCGAAGGTAACACTGACTAACCTCCAAACGTGAGAAAAGTAACCCCCAAACGTGAGAAAACTAACCCCCAAACGTAACACTGACTAACCCCTAAACGTAAGGAAACTAACCTCCAAACGTAAGAAAACTAACCTCCTAACCTGACACTGACTGACCCCCAAACGTAACAAAACTAACCCCCAAACATAACACTGACTAACTCCCAAACGTAAGAAAACTAACCCCCAAACGTAACACTGAGTAACACCCAAACATAACAAAACTAACCTTTAAACGTAAGCCTGACTAACCCTTAAACGTAAGAAAACTAACCTCCTAACATAACACTGACAAACCCCAAAACGTAAGAAAATTAACCCCCTAACGTAACACTGACTAACTACTAAACGTAAGAAAACTAACCCCCAAACGTAACACTGACTAACCCCCAAACGTAAGAAAACTAACCTCCTAACGTAACACTGACTAACCCCTAAACGTAAGAAAACTAACCCCGAAACGTAACACTGACTAACCCCCAAAAGTAAGAAAACTTATTATTTAACTCTTAAACGTAACACTGACTTACCCCCAAACGTAAGAAGACCAACCCTCAAACGTAACACTGACTAACCCCCAAAAGTAAGAAAACTAACCTTTAAACGTAACACTGACTAACCCTCAAAGGTAAGAAAACAAACCCCCAAACTTAAGAAAATTAATCCCCAAACTTAACACTGACTAACCCCCAAACGTAAGAAAACTAAACCCTAAACGTAAGAAAAGTAACCCCAAAGCGTAAAAAAACTAACCCCCTAACGTAACACTGACTTGTCCTTAAACGTAAAAAAACTAACCCCCAAACTTAACACTGACTAACCCCCAAACGTAAGAAAACTAACCTCCTAACGTAACACTGACTAACCCCCAGACGTAAAAAAACTAACCCCCAAACGTAACACTCACTAACCCCAAAACGTAAGAAAACTAACTCTTAAACGTAACACTGACTAACCCCCAAACGTAAGAAAACAAACAATTAAACGTAAGAACACTAACCCACAAACGTAACACTGACTAACTACCAAACGTAAGACTGATTAACCCCCAAAACGTAAGAGAACTAACCCACAAACGTAAGAAAACTAACCCTTAAACGTGACACTGACTAACCCCCAGACGTAAGAAATCTAACCCCCAAACTTAAGACTGACTAACCCCCAAACGAAAGAAAAACTAACCTCCAAACATAACACTGACTAACCTTCAAGCGTAAGAAAACTATCCTTTAAACGTAACACTGACTAAACCCAAAACGTAAGAAAACTAACCCCCAAACGTAAAAAAACTAACCCCCAAACATAACACTGACTAACCCCTAAACCTAAGTAAACTAACCCCCAATCGCAAGACTGACTAACCCCCAAACATAAGAAAACTAATCCCCAAACGTAAGAAAACTGACCCATAAACGAAACACTGATTAACCCCCAAACGGAAGAAAACAAACCCCCAAACGTAAGAAAACTAATCCCCAAACATAACACTGACTAACCACCAAACGTAAGAAAACTAAATCCTAAACGTAAAAAAACTAACCTCCCTACATAACAGTGACTAACCCCCAAACGTAAGAAAACTAACCCCCAAACGTAACACTGACTAACCCCCAAACGGAAGAAAAAAAAACCCCAAACGTAAGAAGACTAATCCCCAAACATAACACTGACTAACCACCAAACGTAAGAAAACTAAATCCTAAACGTAAGAAAACTAACCCCCCTACATAACAGTGACTAACCCCCAAACGTAAGAAAACTAACCCCCAAACGTAAGAAAACTCACCCCAAAGCGTAAAAAAACTAACCCCCTAACGTAACACTGACTAGCCCTTAAACGTAAAAAAACTAACCCCCAAACTTCACACCGACTAACCCCAAAACGTAAGAAAACTAACCCCAAACGTACGAAAACTAGCTACCTAACGTAACACTTACTAACCCCCACACGTAAGAAAACTAACCCTTAAACGTAACACTGACTAACACCCAAACGTAAGAAAACTAACCCCCAAACGTAACACTGACTAACCCTTAAACATAAGAAAACTAACCCCCAAACGTAACAAAACTAACCTCCTTACGTAACACTGACTAACCCCCAAACGTAAAACTGACTAACACCCAAACGTAAGAAAACTAACTCCCAAACTTAACACCGACTAACCCCCAAACGAAAGAAAACTAACCCCCAAACGTAAGAAAACTAACCTCCTAACGTAACACTGACTAACCCCCTAACGTAAAAGTGACTAACCCCTAAACGTAAGAAAACTAACCCCCAAACGTTACTTTGACTAACCCCAAAACGTAAGAAAACTAACCCCCCAACATAACACTGACTAACCCCTATAGGTAAGAAAACTAACCCTTAAACTTAAAAAAACTAACCCCCAAACGTAACACTGACTAACCTTCAAACGTTAGAAAACTAACCCCAAACGTAGCACTGACTAACCCCCAAACGTAAGAAAACTAATCCCCAAACGTGAGAAAACTAACCCCCAAACGTAACTTTCACTTACCCCCAAACGTAAAAAAAACTAACCTCCAAACGTAACACTGAATATCCCCTAAACGTAAGAAAACTAACCCTTAAACTTAAAAAAACTAACCCTCAAACATAACACTGACTAGCCCCCATAACGTAAGAAAAATAAACCCCCAAACGTAAGACTGACTAACCCCCGAAAACATAAGAAAAATAAACTCCCAAACGTAAGACTGACTAACCCCCGAACGTAAGAAAACTAACCTTTAAACATAACACTAACTAACCCCTAAAGGTAAGAAAACTAACCTTTAAACTTAAGAAAACTAACCCCGAAACGGAACACTGGCTAACCCCCAAACGTAAGAAAACTAACCTTTAAACATAACACTGACTAACCCCTAAACGTAAAAAAACTAACCCTTAAACTTAAGAAAACAAATCCCGAAACGTAACACTGACTAACCCCCAAACGTAAGACTGATTAACCCCCAAACGTAAGAAAACTAACACTAAAACTTAAGAAAACTAACCCCGAAACGTAACACTGACTAACACCCAAACTTAAGACTGACTAGCCCTTAAACGTAAAAAAACTAACCCCCAAACTTTACACTGACTAACCCCCAAACGTAAGAAAACGAACTAACTAACGTAACACTCACTAACCCCCAAACATAAGAAAACCAACCCCCAAACGTAAGACAACTAACTCTTAAACGTAACACTGACTAACCCCCAAACGTGAGAAAACTAACAATTAAACGTAAGAAACCTAACCCACAAACGTAACACTGACTAACTCCCAAACGTAAGACTGATTAACCCCCAAACGTAAGAAAACTAACCCTTAAACGTGACACTGACTAACCCCCAGACGTAAAAAAACTAACCCCCAAACTTAAGACTGAATAACCCCCAAACGTAAGAAAACTAACCCCCAATCGCAAGACTGACTAGCCCCCAAACGTAAGAAAACTAACCCCAAAGCGTCAAATAACTAACCCCCTAACGTAACACTGACTAACCCTTAAACGTAAGAAAACTAACCCCTAAACTTAACACTTACTAACCCCCAAACGTAACAAAACTAACTCTTAAACGTAACACTGACTAATCCCCAAACGTGAGAAAACTAACAATTAAACGTAAGAAAACTAACCCCGTAACGTAACACTTACTAACCCCTGAACGTAAGAAAACTAACCCCCAATCGCAAGACTGACTAAACCCCAAACGTAAGAAAACTAACCCCAAACGTAACAATTACTAACCCCCACACGTAAGAAAACTAACCCTTAAACGTAACACTGACTAACACCCAAACGTAAGAAAACTAACCCTCAAACGTAACACTGACTAACCCTTAAACGTAAGAAAACTAACCCCCAAACTTAACATCGACTAACCCCCAAACGTAAGAAAACTAACCTCCTAAGATAACACTGACTAACCCCCAAACGTAAGAAAACTAACCCCCAAACGTAACACTTACTAACACCCAAACGTAAGAAAACTAACCCCCAAACTTAACACTGACTCACCCTCAAACGTAAGAAAACTAATCTCCAAGCGTAAAAAAAACTAACCCCCTAACGTAACACTGAGTAACCCTTAAACGTAAGAAAACTAACCCCCAAACTTAACACTGACTAACCCCTAAACGTCAGAAAACTAACCCTCAAACGAGAAAAAAAAAACCTCCAAACGTAACACTGACTAACCCTCAAACGTAAGAAAACTAACCCCCAAACTTAATAATGACTAGCCCCCAAACGTAAGAAAACTAACCTCAAAACGAAACACTGACTAACTCCCAAACGTAAGACTAATTAACCCCCAAACGTAAGAAAACTAACCCCCAAACGTAAGAATACTAAGCCTTAAACGTGACACTAACTAACCCCCAGACGTAAGAAAACTAACCCCCAAACTTAATAATGACTAACCCCCAAACGTAAGAAAACTAACCTCAAACCGTAACACTGACTAACCCCAAAACGTAAGAAAACTAAACTTTAAGCGTAACACTGACTAACCCTAAAACGTAAGAAAACTAACTCCCAAACATAAGAAAACTAACCCCCAAACGTAACACTGACTAACCCCAAAACGTAAGAAAAATAACCTCCAAACATGAGAAAACTAACCCCCTAACGTAACAGTGACTAACCCCTAAACGTAAGAAAAATAACCCTCAATCGCAAGACTGACTAACCCCCAAACTTAAGAAAACTAACCCCCAAACATAATTCTTACTAACCACCAAACGTAAGAAAACTAACCCCCAAACGTAACACTGACTAACCCCCAAACGGAAGAAAACAAACCCCCAAACGTAAGAAAACTAATCCCCAAACTTAACACTGACTAACCCCCAAACGTAAGAAAACTAAACCCTAAACGTAAGAAAACTAACTTCCATACGTAAGAGTGACTAACCCCCAAAAGTAAGAAAACTAACCTTCAAACGTAAGAAAACTAATCTTAAAGCGTAAGAAAACTAACCCCCAAACTCAAAACTGACTAACCCCTAAACGTAAGAAAACTAACCTCCTAACATAAGACTGACTAACTCCGAAACGGAAGAAAACTAACCTCCTAACGTAACACTGACTAACCCCCAAACGTAACACTTATTAACCCCCAAACGTAAGAAAACTAACTCTTAAACGTAACACTGACAAACCCCCAAACGTGAGAAAACTAACAATTAAACGTAAGAAAACTAACGCACAAAACGTAACACTGACTAACTCCTAAATGTAAGACTGATTAACCCCCAAACGTAAGAAAACTAACCCCCAAACGGAAAAAAACTAACCCTTAAACGTGACACTCACTAACCCCCAAACGTAAGAAACCTACCCCCAAACTTTACACTGACTAACCCCCAAACGTAAGAAAACTAACCTCCAAACGTAACACTGACTAACCCCCAAACGTAAGAAAACTAACCTTTAAACGTAACATTGACTAACCCAAAAACGTAAGAAAACTAACCCTCACTCGTAACACTGACTAACCCCCAAACGTAAGAAAACTAACTCCCTAACGTAAGAAACCTAACCCTTAAACGTAAGAAAACTAACCGCCTAACGTAACGCTGACTAACCCCTAAACGTAAGAAAACTAACCCCCCAACGTAACACTCACAAACCCCTAAACGTAAGAAAATTAACCCCCTAACGTAACACTGACTAACCCCCAAACGTAGGAAAACTAATCCCTTAACGTAACATTGACTAACCCCTAAACGTAGGAAAACTAACCCCCAAACGTAACACTGACTAACCCCAAAACGTAACAAAACTAACCCTTAAACATTACACTGACTAACCCCCGAACGTAAAAAAACTAACCCTCAAACGTAAGAAAACTAACCCCAAACGTAGCACTGACTAACCCCCAAACGTAAAAAAACTAATCCCCAAACGTAAGAAAACTAACCCCCAAACGTAACTTTCACTTACCCCCAAACGTAAGAAAACTAACCTCCCAACGTAACACTGACTAACCCCTAAACGTAAAAAAACTAACCCTTAAACTTAAGAAAGCCAGACCCAAAACATAACCTGACTAACCCCCAAAACGTAAGAAAAATAAACCCCCAAATGTAACAGTGACTAACCCCGAAAACGTAAGAAAAATAAACTCCCAAACGTAAGACTAACTAACCCCCGAACGTAAGAAAACTAACCCTTTAAACGAAAGCAATCTAACCGCCTAACGTAAGACTGATTAACCCCCAAACGTAAGAAAACTAACCCCGAAACGTAACACTGACTAACACCCAAACGTTAGACTGATTAACCCCCAAACGTAAGAAAACTAACCTTTAAACGTAACACTGACTAACCCCTAAACGTAAGAAAACTAACCCTTAACCTTAAGAAAACTAACTTCCAAACGTAACACGAACTAACCCCCAAACGTAAGACTGATTAACCCCCAAACGTAACACTGACTAACCCCCAAACGTAAGAAAACTAACCCTCAAACTTGAGAAAACTAACCCCCAAACGTAACACTGACTAACCCCCAAACGTAAGACTGATTAACCCCCTAACGTAACACTGACTAACCCCCAAACGTAACACTGACTAACCCCCAAACGTAAGAAACTAACCCTCAAACTTGACAAAACTAACCCCCAAACGTAACACTGACTAACCCCCAAACGTAAGAAAACTAACCCTTAAACTTGAGAAAACTAACCCCCTAACGTAACACTTATTAACCCCCAAACGGAAGAAAACTAACCCCCAAACGTAAGAAAACGAACCCCCAAACGTAAGACTGACTAACCCCCAAACGTAACACTGACTACCTCCCAAACGTTAGAAAACAAACTCCCAAACGTAAGAAAACGAACCCTCAAACGTAACACTGGCTAACTCCCAAAGGTAAAAAAATTAACCCCCAAACGTAACCCTGACTAGCCCCCAAACGTAGGAAAACTAACCCCCAAACGTAAGACTGACTAACCCCCTAACGTAACACTGACTAACCCCCAAACGTAAGAAGATCAACCCTCAAACGTAACACTGGCTAACTCCCAAACGTAAGAAAACTAACCCCCAAACTTAACACTGACTAACCCCCAAACGTAAGAAAACTGCTCCCAAAGCGTAAAAAAACTAACCCCCTAACGTAACACTGACTAACCCTTAAACGTAAGAAAACTAACCCCAAAACTTAACACTGACTAACCCCCAAACGTAAGAAAACTAACCCCTAAACGTAAGAAGACTAACCTCCTAACGTAACACTGACTAACCCACAAACGTAAGAAAATTAACACCCAAACGTAAAACTTACTAACCCCCAAACGTAAGAAAACTAACTCTTAAACGTAACACTGACTAACCCCTAAACGTGAGAAAACTAACAATTAAACGTAAGAAAACTAACCCACAAACGTAACACTGACTAACTCCCAAACGTAAGACTGATTAACCCCCAAACGTAAGAAAACTACCCCTTAAACGTGACACTGACTAATCCCCAAACGTAAGAAAACTAACCCCCAAACTTAAGACTGACTAACCCCAAACGTAAGAAAACTAACCTTTAAACGTAACACTGACTAACCCCTAAACGTAAGAAAACTAACCCCCAAACGTAAGAAAACTAACCCCCAAAAGTAACACTGACTAACCGCTAAACGTAAAAAACCTACCTCCAAACGTAAGAAAACTAACCCCCTAACGTAACACTGACTAACCCCTAAATGTAGGAAAGCTAACCCATAATCGGAAGACTGACTAACCCCCAAGCGTAAGAAAACTAACTCTTAAACGTAACACTGACTAACACCCAAACGTAAGAAAAATAACTCTTAAACGTAACACTGGTTAACCCCCAAACGTGAAAAAACTAAAAATTAAACGTAATAAAACTAACGCACAAACGTAACACTGACTAACCCTTAATGGTAAGAAAACTAATCCCCAAACTTAACACTGACGAACCCTTAAACGTAGGAAAACTAACCCCCAAACGTAACACTTACTAACCCCCAAACGTAAAAAAACTAACTCTTAAACGTAACACTGACTAACCCCCAAACGTGAGAAAACTAACAATTAAACGTAAGACTGACTAACTCCCAAACGTAACTCTGACTAACCCCTAAACGTAAAAAAACTAACCCCTAATCGCAAGACTGACTAACCCCAAAACATAAGAAAACTAACCCCCAAACGTAAGAAAACTAACTCTTAAACGTAACACTGAGTAAAACCCAAACGTAAGAAAACTAACCCCCAAACGTAAGAAAACTAACTTTTAAACGAAACACTGACTAACACCCAAACGTAAGAAAACTAACCCTCAAACGTAATAAAACTAAACCACAAACGTAACACTGAGTAACCCCCAAACGTAAGAAAACTAACCCCCAAACGTAAGAAAACTCACCCCAAAGCGTAAAAAAACTAACCCCCTAACGTAACACTGAGTAAACCCAAACGTAAGAAAACTAACTCGCAAACTTAACACTTACTAACCCCCAAACGTAAGAAATTCTAACTTTTAAACGTAACACTGACTAACCCCCAAACGTAAGAAAACTAACAATTAAACGTAACAAAACTAACGCTTAAACGTAACACTTACTAACTCCCAAACGTAAGAAAACTAACCCCCAAACTTAAGACTGACTAACCTCAAAACGTAAGAAAACTAACCCCCAAACGTAACACTGAGTAACCCGTAAACGTAAGAAAACTAACCTCCAAACGTAAGAAAACTAACCCCCTAACGTAACACTGACTAACCACTAAACGTAAGAAAACTAACCTCCAAACGTAAGAAAACTAACCCCCCAACGTAACACTGACCAACCCCGAAACGTAAAAAAACTAACCCTTAAACGAAACACTGACTAACCCCCAACCGTCAGAAAACTAACCCTCAAACGTAATAAAACTAACCCCCAAACGTAACACTGACTAACCCCCAAACGGAAGAAAACAAACCCCCAAACGTAAGAAAACTAATCCCCAAACTTAACACTGACTAACCCCCAAACGTAAGAAAACTAAACCCTAAACGTAAGAAAACTAACCCCCTAACGTAACACTGACTCACCCCTAAACGTAAGAAAACTAACCCCCAATCGCAAGACTGACTAACCCCCAAACGTAAGAAAACTAACCCCCAAACGTAACACTTACTAACCCCCAAACGCATGAAAAGCAACCCTTAAACGTAACACTGACTAACACCCAAACGTAAGAAAACTAACCCCCCAACGTAAAACTGACCAACCCCAAAACGTAAGAAAACTAACCCTTAAACGAAACACTGACTAACCCCCAAACGTAAGAAAACTACCCCTCAAACGTAATAAAACTAACCCCCAAACGTAACACTGACTAACCCGCAAACGGAAGAAAACAAAGCCCCAAACGTAAGAAAACTAATCCCCAAACTTAACACTGACTAACCCCCAAACGTAAGAAATTTAAACCATAAACGTAAGAAAACTAACCTCCATACGTAACAGTGACTAACCCCCAAACGTAAGAAAACTCACCCCAAAGCGTAAAAAAACTAACCCCCTAACGTAACACTGACTAGCCCTTAAACGTAAGAAAACTAACCCCCAAACTTAACACTGACTAACCCCAAAACGTAAGAAAACTAACCCCCAAACGTAAGAAAACTAACGTCGTACCATAACACTGAGTAACCCCCAAACGTAAGAAAACTAACTCGCAAACTTAACACCTATTAACCCCCAAACGTAAGAAATTCTAACTCTTAAACGTAACACTGACTAACCCCCAAACGTGAGAAAAGTAACAATTAAACGTAAGAAAACTAACGCTTAAACGTAACACTTACTAACTCCCAAACGTAAGAAAACTAACCCCCAAACTTAAGACTGACTAACCCCAAAACGTAAGAAAAGTAACCCCCAAACGTAACACTGAGTAACCCCTAAACGTAAGAAAACTAACCTCCAAACGTAAGAAAACTAACCCCCTAACGTAACACTGACTAACCCCTAAACGTAAGAAAACTAACCCCCAATCGCAAGACTGACTAACCCCCAAACGTAAGAAAACTAACCCCCTAACGTAACACTGACTAACCCCTAAACGTAAGAAAACTAACCTCCAAACGTAAGAAAACTAACCCCCAACGTAACACTGACCAACCCCGAAACGTAAGAAAACTAACCCTTAAACGAAACACTGACTAACCCCAAAACGTAAGAAAACTAACCCTCAAACGTAATAAAACTAACCCCCAAACGTAACACTGACTAACCCCCAAACGGAAGAAAACAAACCCCCAAACGTAAGAAAACTAACCCCCAAACGTAAGAAAACTAACCCTTAAACGTGAAACTGACTAACCCCCAAACGTAAGAAAACTAACCCCCAAACTTAAGACTGACTAACCCCCAAACGTAAGAAAACTAACCTCCTAACGTAACACTGAGTAACCCCCAAAGGTAAGAAAACTAACTCCCAAACGTAACACTTACTAACCCCCAAACGTAAGAAAACTAACTCTTAAACGTAACACTGACTAACCCCCAAACGTGAGAAAACTAACAATTAAACGTTAGAAAACTAACGCACAAACGTAACACAGACTAACTCCCAAAGGGAAGACTGATTCACCCCCAAACGTAACAAAACTAACCCCCAAACGTAAGAAAACTAACCCTAACTCCCAAAGGGAAGACTGATTCACCCCCAAACGTAACAAAACTAACCCCCAAACGTAAGAAAACTAACCCTTAAACGTGAAACTGACTAACCCCCAAACTTAAGAAAACTAACCCCCAAACTTAAGACTGACTAACCCCAAAACGTAAGAAAACTAACCCCCAAACGTAAGAAAACTAACCCCCAAACTTAACACTGACTAACCCCTGAACGTAAGAAAACTAACCTCCAAACGTAAGAAAATTAACCCCCTAACGTAACACTAACTAACCATTAAACGTAAGAAAACTAACCTCCAAACGTAAGAAAACTAACCCCCTAACATAACACTGACTAACCCCCTAAACGTAAGAAAACTAACCCCCAATCGCAAGACTGACTAACCCCCAAACGTAAGAAAACTAACCCCCGAACGTAACACTTACTAACCCCCAAACGTAAGAAAACTAACTCTTAAACGTAACACTGACTAACCCCCAAACGTGCGAAAACTAACCCTCAAACGTAAGAAAACTAATCCCTAAACGTAACACTAACTCCCAAACGTAACACTAATTAATCCCTAAACGTCAGAAAACTAACCCCAAAACTTAACACTGACTAACCCGCCAAACGTAACACTGACTAACCTCCAAACGTAAGAAAACTAACCTTTAAACGTAACACTGATTAACCCCAAAACGTAAGAAAACTAACCCCCAAACGTAACACTGACTAACCTCAAAACGTACGAAAACTAACCTCCGAACGTAAGAAAACTAACCCCCTAACGTAACACTGACTAACCCCTAAACGTAAGAAAACTAACCCCCAATCGTAAGACTGACTAACCCCCAAACGTAAGAAAACTAACCCCCAAACCTAACACTGACTAACCCCCAAACGTAAGAAAACTTACCTTTAAACTTGACACTGACTAACCCCCAAACGTAAGAAAACTAACCCCCAAACGTAAGAAAACTAACCCCCAAGCGTAAAAAAACTAACCTCCAAACGTAACACTTACTAACCCCGAAACGTAAGAAAACTAACTCTTAAACGTAACACTGTCTAACCCCCAAACGTGAGAAAACTAACAATTAAACGTAAGAAAACTAACCCACAAACGTAACACTGACTAACTCTCAAACGTAAGACTGATTAACCCCCAAACGTAAGAAAACTAACCCCCAAACGTAAGAAAACTAACCCCAAACGTAACACTGACTAACCCCCAAACGTAAGAAACTCACCCCAAGCGTAAAAAAACTAACTCCCTAACATAACACTTAATGTGAAGGATACTTTAAGGGTTTTACATGAAGTTGTTTTTTCGGTTTTTGGGTCACATGACCTCTTCGATGGAGAAACACGTTTTTAGGTCGTTTTGTGAGACCACAAGGTTTTTTGGAGTACATGTATTGTATTTTTGTCTAGAAAAGGAATAAACGGTCAATTGGAACCATACTGGTAGCAGAGCGAGGTTCTTGAAAGGAAAACCATGCCAAGAAATCCGAAGAAGAAGAAGAAAGCTCGTGATAGAGCAGAAATTGAAGACGGCGCCGGAGCCGACGATGCCCGCCAAGAAATTGCAGACAAGATTCAGGAACGGAGAGTCGCAAAAGCTAAGTCGAAATCGTCGTTTACAAGGAGGAAAAATCAGTTGTTGGATTTGTTAGAAGATGCGATCGCAGCGAATCATCGTGAGATTCGAGATTCCCGAAAACTGTTGGATGAGGCACAAGAACGTGTTATTGAGGATCTGTCATCGTTGGTAGAATTGTATTCGAAAGCAAGCGATCGTAGTGCTCTGGAGAAAACAAGCCGTGAAATTGAGGATATCGAAGAAGAATTTGCTAAAGCTCAAGAATGTTTTCAAGAGTATTTGCATGCCATCAAAGATGAACTGTCGAGTCAAGCATCAGAATTTTCCGGGAAACTATTGGGTTTGCATTCAAAGGAAAAGAAAGCGCACCAACACGTGACCGACCTCGGGGAGAAAATTCGTGAAAAGGAAGAATCAATCAACCGCGCTCGAAAACAACTTGATGAAGAATACGCACGCCGTCAGAAGGAGATGGAAACCAAAATTCTAGAAGCTAAGGAAGAGTTATCCCTGGCAAAACAAGATGCTAGAGATAAATTATGCAAACTCGATGGTGCCATGGATGAGGAACTTGGGTTATCGTTCCCGCCATCGCCAAAGAATGATGCAAAGTCGGAAACTAAAGAAGATGGATCGTCCAATCATGAGCTCGGAAAGGATATGTGGAAACAATTAACGAGAGTATCAATTCCGGTCTTCAGTGGTGACAAACGGTGTTATGGGAGCTGGAAAGCTGCATTCATGGCTTGTATTGACAAGGCCCCAGCCACTGCAGAGTATAAGTTGTTGCAGTTAAAAAAGTACCTGTCTGGGGAGGCATTGAAGGCGGTCGAGAGCCTGGGTCATTCACCGGAAGCCTATGAAACAGCTAAGAGCAGATTAGAGAGAAAATATGGTGGACAGCGTCGTCAGGTCAATTTGTATATGGAAGAATTGGACCAGTTCCGACCTATTCGTACTGGTAATGCTAAAGATCTGGATAGATTAGCAGACCTTCTAGATGTGATCGTCATTAATCTCAAAGAAGCTGGAAGACACGAGGAACTTGGCCATGGGTCTTTGTACATTAAGATACAGAAGAAAATGACCGAGTTGATGCTTGCTAATTACAACAGATGGGTGTTTGAACATAAGAAATCAGAGTGTGTTGAGACACTTAGAGAGTGGATCATTCAAGAAGCTGAGTTTCAGACTGTTGCAGCAGAGACATTATGTGGAGTAGCAGGAAGGCGCAGAGAAGGAGTGCAGACCTTCTTTGGACAGACAAGAGCACCAGGAAAGGCTAAAAACCTTGACTGTGAATTTTGCAGGAAGGACCACCCCCTGTGGCGTTGTGAAGAGTTTAAGAAAATGGATGTCCAAAACCGTTGGCTTACAGCTAAACAATTGAGAGTTTGCTTCTGTTGCCTACGAAGAAATCACACCAGCGACCGCTGTGCCCGGAGTAAGTCCTGTGGTATTGATGGCTGTCAAAGAACGCACAATAGATTGCTGCATGGAGGTCTAGTAACAAGAAATGATTTTGCTGATGACCGAGTGAACCATGGGCCGGAGACAGCAGACCAGGAGCCGGAAAGAGCATTGGTTACTGAGGTGGGACATTCACAGAGCAGAAATGTTCCAGCCAGTCCTAGCACGGAGGGGGAGCGCAGGTTTTTGAACGAGAGTTCCTTAACAACGACAATGATGACTTCGAAGCCCCCAGAACGGGCACATTTTGTGGCTTTGCGTACCGTACCGGTGGTTGTGAAGAATGGAGGGCGGAGGTTGGTCTTGAATGCATTGTTGGATGATGCCAGTACCAAGACTTACATAAACGGTGATGTGGCCGCTGAGTTAGGATTGGAAGGAACCATGCAGAAGATCACTGTTAACGTCCTCAACGGTGGAGAGGATTCCTTCCAGACCATGCCGGTGGAGTTTGACCTGCAGGGTGTGGATGGAAGGACTAATGTAAGGATTTCAGCATATACCACAACACGAGTAACTGGAAACATGCGGCCGGTCAACTGAAAAATGCAAGCTGCAAAATGGGAGCATCTACAAGGCATTAACTTCCCCGACCTCGGTCCTCGACCAGTTGTTGACATGTTGTTTGGGATAGACTATGCGGAACTGCATTATTCAATAAAGGACATTTGCGGGAAACCTGGTGAGCCTGTGGCTCGACTGACACCTTTGGGCTGGACATGCGTCGGGGCGGCAGACGTGATTGCTGGTGGTAAACCTTTGACCCATCTTAACATGGCTTACTTTGTGCATCAGCCGGAGAAGGAGCTAACCTCTGTTCTACAAACGTTTTGGGAGATTGAGACATGTGGATCAGAGACAAAAAGAGAGAGACTGAAACCAGAGGAAGAGTTAGTCATCAAAGGATTTGAAAACTCAGTGCAGTTCAAAGAAGGGAGATATGAAGTCGCCATGCCGTGGAAACCAGATGCTGCAGAATTGCCAGACAACTATGACATGGCAGTAAATCGATTGCTAAGCACAGAGAAAGGGCTCTTGAAGGATCCACAGTTGTCTGGAGCATAGTCTAATGTCATCACTGAGTACTTAAAGAAAGGCTATATCTCCAAGGTGTCGCCGTCCGAAAAGGATGAGAAAGCCTGGTACCTCCCTCACTTCGCAATTGTGAGACCAGAGAAGACGACTACTAAGACTCGTGTGGTTTTCGATGCTTCTGCAAAATGTAATGGTGTATCATTGAATGATGTTATTTATCAAGGGCCCAAGCTTCAACGTGATGTCTTTGATGTGCTGCTTCGTTTTCGGAGATTCCCGGTTGCCCTCGTTTGCGACATTGCTGAGATGTATTTGCGAATTGGGATGGAGCCGTCGAGTAGACCTTTTCATCGCTTCTTGTGGAGAGATTTGGATCAGTCAAGGCCTCCCGAAAAGTACCAATTTAACAGCTTGGTCTTTGGTGTCAATTCGTGCCCCTATCAAGCACAGTTTGTTTCGCAGAAGCACGCAATGGAAAGCAAGGAACAGTACCCGAAAGCTACTGAAACGATCTTGGAGTCAACATACATGGATGATAGTATGGACTCTGCATCTAGTGACGAGGAATGCTTAGAACTGTATGACCAATTGTCAAAACTGTGGGGGTCAGCCGGTATGCACGCAAGGAAATGGCTTTCAAACTCCGAGCGAGTACTTGAGAAGATTCCAGAAGGATACAGAGCTGCTGAAGTTGATTTAGACAGAGGAAATTTGCCTTCGGTAAAGACACTTGGCGTGTTGTGGCTCGCCAAAGAAGATGTTTTTACTTACAGAGCCAACCCACCTGAGGATGACTATCCCTTAACCAAGCGGAACTTTCTGCGCAGAATAGCCATGTTGTTTGATCCCATAGGATTCCTAGCGCCTTACGTGATTAGAGCAAAGATACTTCTTCAAGAGATGTGGACCTCTGGATTGGACTGGGATGACCTACTAGACCAAAGCCAAGCTAGAAGAGCAAAAAGGTGGTTTGAGGAGCTTGGAGAGTTATCAGATGTTAAAGTTCCCCGTTGTTTGCAATTAGATCGTAGATGTTGAGGCAGTAACCCTACACACCTTTACTGATGCGTCAGCTGATGCATATGGAGCGGCGACATATGCAAGATACCTTTACAAGGATGGCACAGTCTCGACCAGCTTAGTGGCCTCTAAAACACGGGTAGCACCCTTGTCAGCAACAAGTATTCCAAGGCTCGAACTAATGGGAGCCGTCTTGGGACTGAGATTGGCTCTGTCTATAGCAAGGGTACTCAAGTTTGACAGGAACCAACTGACATTTTGGAGCGACAGCATGAACGTCTTGTGGTGGATACGAGGTCGCAGTCGGAGCTTCAAGCCATTCGTGGCAAATCGGATTGGGGAGATACATGATTCAAGTAATCCTAATCAGTGGCGCTATGTGAGCACCCGAGAGAATCCAGCTGATCTTCCGACTAGAGGAGCTGCAGTTGCTGAATTGAAACAAAATGAGATGTGGTGGCGGGGACCGACTTTTCTGAGCAAGGACCAAGAAACGTGGCCAAAGACAAAGACTGATCCAAGTCCCGAAGCAGCAATGGAAGTGCGGAAGAAAATGAAGACGTCTGGAGAGCCAGTGCAAGAATCAACTCTGTTTGCTTTGATGCCAGAGACACCTTCCCTTTTACAGCCAAGCAGATTTTCAAGTTGGAGAAAACTAGTGAGAGTTAGAGCATGGGTTGGGCGATTTGTGAACAACTGCAGGATACATATCAATGAGAGAAGTCACGGGGAGCTGGGTTGCCAGGAAATCGCAGATGCGGAAATCGAAATCATCAAGAAAGCACAACAGGAAGCATTTCATGAAGATTACAAGGCACTGGTAAAACAGAAGGCTCTTCCATCAAACAGCAAGCTATTGAGTTTGAAGCCAGTCCTGGACGAAGATGGCCTACTTCGATCGGATGGCAGACTACGCTATGCTGACTATTTGCCATTTGATGCAAGGTTCCCTGTCATTCTACCAAGGAAGAATTCGGTGACAAGGTTGATTGTGAAATCGTTTCATGAGGGAAGCAACCACTCAGCGGGAACCAATCACACGCTGTCATTGCTGTCGCCCCGAGTTTGGATCATGCAGGCAAGAGAAGAGATTCGTGAGGTCGAAAGAGAATGCTGCGAATGCCAACGAAGGAAAGCAAAGGCCGCAAAGCAGATAATGGCCCCTCTACCAAAGATCCGACTGAAATTGCCCTTGCGAGCGTTCGCCCGAACAGCAGTCGACTTTGCAGGACCATTTGTGACCGTACAAGGAAGGGGCAAGAGGAGAACCAAGCGTTACCTATGCTTATTTACTTGCTTGCTGTCACGAGCTGTTCACCTAGAGATGGCATACGGGTTGGACACAGATTCCTTCTTGAATGCATTCTTCCGTATGACAAATCGAAGAGGTCTACCAGAGGAGATGATTTCTGACAACCGGAGTAATTTTGTTGGAGCGGAGCGAGAGCTGAGGGAGCTAGTTGCACAACTGGACCAAGACAAGATTGTGAGTTCGGTTGCAAATAGAGGTGTAAAGTGGAACTTTAACCCCCCTCTGGCTCCCCATTTTGGTGGGGTCCATGAGACAATGATTAAAGCGGCCAAAAGAGCAGCATATGCAATACTGGGGAGTGCAGATGTTACAGACGAGGAACTGACGACTGCCTTGACGGGTGCTGAAGCTCTTATTAACTCCAGGCCGTTAACGTACCAGTCAGCAAACCCCTTAGATGATGTACCACTTACCCCTAATCACTTCTTGTTCGGACAAGTGGGGGGTCAGTTTGCTCCCGAAACAGTTGACAGTAGCCAATTTAGCCCACGAAAGCGTTGGAGACGTCTGCAAGAGCTGGTGCGGCATTTCTGGCAAAGCTGGCTTCGAGAATGGCTACCAACACTCAACCGTAGGACAAAGTGGCAGAGGGAACAGAAAGACATCCAGGTCAATGATGTTGTTCTAGTGATTGCCCCAGACACGCCTCGTGGACATTGGCCCCTGGGTAGAGTCCAGGAGGTTTATCCTGGAAAGGACGGGCATGTTCGAGCGGTGAAAGTGCGAGTGGGTCGTAATGCCTTGGTCAGACCAATCGCCAGGATTTGTCCCTTAGAATGTGCCGCAGAGGACGCAGCAGTCAGGAGACAAGATAAACACTGAAAACACTAACGTTATGAGCATTAAAAACATTGAGAGTACTTTGAACCATACTAAGGAACACTGAGAACATTAAGTATAACGTTATTAGTTCGATGAGCCACTGGCCCATCGAGAAGAATGAGAATAATGTGAAGGATACTTTAAGCGTTTTACATGAAATTGGTTTTTTGGTTTTTGGGTCACATGACCTCTTCGATGGAGAAACACGTTTTTTGGTCCTTTTATGAGACCACAAGGTTTTTTAAAGTACATGTATTGTATTTTCATCTAGAAAAAGAATAAACGGTCAATTGGAACCAACACTGACTAACCCCTAAACGTAAGAAAACTAACCCCCAAAGGTAAGACTGACTATCCTTTAAACGTAAAAAAACTAACCCCCAAACGTAACACTGACTAACCCCTAAACGTAAGAAAAATAACCTCCAAACGTAAAAAACACTAACCCCCTAACGTAAAACTGACTAACCCTTAAACGTAAGAAAACTAACCCACAAACGTAAAACTGACTATCCCCCAAACGTAAGAAAACTAACCTCCTAACGTAACACTGACTAACCCCCAAACGTAAGAAAACTAACCCCTAAACGTAACACTTACTAACCCCACAAACGTTAGAAAACTACCTCTTAAACGTAACAATGACTAACCCCAAAACATGAGAAAACTAACCCTCAAACGTAAAAAAACTAACCCCCTAACGTAACACTGACTAACTCCCAAACGTAACACTGATTAACCTCCAAACGTAAGAAAACTAACCCCCAAACGTAAGAAAACTAACCCTTAAACGTAACACTGACCAACCCCCAAACGTAAGAAAACTAACCCCCAAACGTAACAAAATTAACCTTTAAACATAACACTGACTAACCCCAAAACGTAAGAAAACTAACCCCCAAACGTAACACTAACTAGGCCCTAAACGTAAAAAAAAATTAACCTCCAAAGGTAAGAAAACTAACCCCCTAACGTAACACTGACTAACCCCTAAACGTAAGAAAACTAACCCCCAATCATAACACTAACTAACCCCCAAACGTAAGAAAACTAGCCCCCAAACGTAAAAAAACTAAACCCCTAACGTAACACTGACTAACCCCTAACCGTAAGAAAACTAACCCCCAAACGTAACACTGACTAACCCAAAAAGGTAAGAAAAATAACCCTTAAACGTAACACTGACTAACCCCCAAACGTAAGGAAACTAACCCTTAAAAGTAACACTGACTAACCCCCAAAAGTAAGAGAAATAACTCTAAATGTAGCAATGACTAACCCCCGAACGTAACACTGACTAATCCCCAAACGAAAGAAAACTAACCCCCTAAAGTAACAGTGACAAACCCCCAGACGTAAGAAAACTAACCATTAAACGTAACACTGACTAACCCCCAAACGTAAGAAAACTAACCCCCAAACGTAACACTAACTAACCCCTAAACGTAAGAAAACTAACCTCAAAAGATAAGAAAACTAACCCCCTAACGTAACACTGACTAACCCTTAAACGTAAGAAAACTAACCCCCAATCGTAACACTGACTAACCCCCAACGTAAGAAAACTAACCCCCAAACGTAAAAAAACTAACCCCCTAACGTAACACTGACTAACTCCCAAACGTAAGACTGATTAACCTCCAAACGTAAGAAAACTAGCCCCCAAACGTAAGAAAACTAACCCTTAAACGTAACACTGACTAACCCAAAAAGGTAAGAAAACTAACCCCCTAACGTAACACTGACTAACCCCTAACCGTAAGAAAACTAACCCCCAAACGTAACACTAACTAACCCAAAAAGGTAAGAAAACTAACCCTTAAACGAAACACTGACTAACCCCCGAACGTAAGAAAACTAACCCCCAAACGTAAAAAAACTAACCCTCTAACGTAACACTGACTAACTCCCAAACGTTAGAGAACTAACCTTAAAAGTAGCAATGACTAACCCCCAAACGTAAGAAAACTAACCCCCGAACGTAACACTGACTAATCCCCAAACGAAAGAAAACTAACCCACTAACGTAACAGAGACAAACCCCCAAACGTAAGAAAACTAACCCTTGAACGTAACACTGACTAACCCCCAAACGTAAGAAAACTAACCCCCAAACGTAACACTGACTAACCCCTAAACGTAAGAAAACTAACCTCCAAAGATAAGAAAACTAACCCCCTAACGTAACACTGACTAACACTTAAACGTAAGAAAACTAACCCCCAATCGTAACACTGACTAACCCCCGAACGTGAGAAAACTAACCCCCAAACGTAAAAAAACTAACCCCCTAACGTAACACTGACTAACTCCCAAACGTAAGACTGATTAACCTCCAAACGGAAGAAAACTAACCCCCAAACGTAAGAAAACTAACCCTTAAACGTAACACTGACTAACCCCCAAACGTAAGAAAATTAACCTTTAAACGTAACACTGACTAACCCCCAAACGTAAGAAAACTAACCCCCAAACGTAAAACAACTAACCCCCTAACGTAACACTGACTAACTCCTAACCGTAAGAAAACTAACCCCCAAACGTAACACTGACTAACCCAAAAAGGTAAGAAAAATAACCCTTAAACGTAACACTGACTAACCCCGAAACGTAAGAAAACTAACCCTAAACGTAGAACGGACTAACCCCCAAACGTAAGAAAACTAACCCCCAATCGCAACACTGACTAACCCCCGAACGTAAGAAAACTAACCCCCAAACGTAAAAAAACTAACCCCCTAACGAAACACTGACTAACCCCTAACCGTAAGAAAACTAACCCCCAAACGTAACACTGACTAACCCAAAAAGGTAAGAAAACTAACACTTAAACGTAACACTGACTAACCCCCAAACGTAAGAAACCTAACCCCCAAACGTAACACTGACTAACCCAAAAGGGTAAGAAAACTAACCCTTAAACGTAACACTGACTAACCCCCGAACGTAAGAAAACTAACCCCCAAACGTAAAAAAACTAACCCTCTAACGTCACACTAACTAACTCCCAAACGTAACACTGATTAACCTCCAAATGTAAGAAAACTAACCCCCAAACGTAAGAAAACTAACCCTTAAACGTAACACTGACTAAACCCAAAACGTAAGAAAACTAACCCCCACACGTAACACTGACTAACCCCTAAACGCAAGAAAACTAACCTCCAAAGGTAAGAAAACTAACCCCCTAACGTAACACTGACTAACACCTAAACGTAAGAAAACTAACCCCCAATCAAAACACTGACTAACCCCCAAACGTAAGAAAACTAACCCCCAAACGTAAAAAAACAAACCCCCTAACGTAACACTGACTAACAACTAACCGTAAGAAAACTAACCCCCAAACGTAACACTGACTAACCCAAAAAGGTAAGAAAAATAACCCTTAAACGTAACACTGGCTAACCCCCAACCGTAAGAAAACTAACCCTCAAACGTGAGAAAACTAACCCTGAACTTAGCACTGACTAACCCCCGAACGTAAGAAAACTAACCCCCGAACGTAACACTGACTAATCCCCAAACCAAAGAAAACTAACCCCCTAACGCAAAAGTGACAAACCCCCAAACGTAAGAAGACTAACGCTTAAACGTAACACTGACTAACCCCCAAAGGTAAGAGAACTAACCTTAAAGGTAGCAATGACTAACCCCCAAACGTAAGAAAACTAACCCCTGAACGTAACACTGACTAATCCCCAAACGAAAGAAAACTAACCCCCTAACGTAACAGTGACAAACCCCCAAACGTAAGAAAACTAACCCTTAAAAGTAACACTGACTAACCCCCAAACGTAAGAAAACTAACCCCCAAACGTAACACTGACTAACCCCTAAACGTAAGAAAACTAACCTCCAAAGATAAGAAAACTAACCCCCTAACGTAACACTGACTAACCCTTAAACGTAAGAAAACTAACCCCCAATCGTAACACTGACTAACCCCCGAACGTAAGAAAAATAACCCCCAAACGTAAAAAAACTAACCCCCTAACGTAACACTGACTAACCCCTAACCGTAAGAAGACTAACCCTCAATCGTAACACTGACTAACCTCCGAACGTTAGAAAATTAACCCCCAAACGTAAAAAAACTAACCCCCAAACGTAACACTGACTAACGCAAAAAGGTAAGAAAAATAACCCTTAAACGTAACACTGACTAACCCCGAAACGTAAGAAAACTAACCCTAAACGTAGAACGGACTAACCCCCAAACGAAAGAAAACTAACCCCCAATCGCAACACTGACTAACCCCCGAACGTAAGAAAACTAACCCCCAAACGTAAAAAAACTAACCCCCTAACGTAACACTGACTAACCCCAAAACGTAAGAAAACTAACCCCCAAACGTAACACTGACTAACCCCTAAAAGTAAGAAAACTAACCTCCAAAGGTAAGAAAACTAACCCCCTAACGTAACACTGACTAACCCCTAACCGTAAAAAAACTAACCCCCTAACGTAACACTGACTAACCCCTAACCGTAAGAAGACTAACCCTCAATCGTAACACTGACTAACCCCCGAACGTTAGAAAATTAACCCCCAAACGTAAAAAAACTAACCCCCAAACGTAACACTGACTAACGCAAAAAGGTAAGAAAAATAATCCTTAAACGTAACACTGACTAACCCCGAAACGTAAGAAAACTAACCCTAAACGTAGAACGGACTAACCCCCAAACGTAAGAAAACTAACCCCCAAACGTAACACTGACTAACCCCTAAACGTAAGAAAACTAACCTCCAAAGATAAGAAAACTAGCCCCCTAACGTAACACTGACTAACCCTTAAACGTAAGAAAACTAACCCCCAATCGTAACACTGACTAACCCCCGAACGTAAGAAAACTAACCCCCAAACGTAAAAAAACTAACCCCCTAACGTAACACTGACTAACTCCCAAACGTAAGACTGATTAACCTACAAACATAAGAAAACTAACCCCCAAACGTAAGAAAACTAACCCTTAAACTTAACACTGACTAACCCCAAAAAATAGAAAATTAACCTTTAAACGTAACACTGACTAACCCCCAAACGTAAGAAAACTAACCCCCAAACGTAACACTGACTAACCCCTAAACGTAAGAAAACTAACCTCCAAAGGTAAGAAAACTAACCCCCTAACGTAACACTGACTAACCCCTAAAAGTAAGAAGACTAACCCTCAATCGTAACACTGACTAACCCCCGAACGTTAGAAAATTAACCCCCAAACGTAAAAACACTAACCCCCAAACGTAACACTGACTAACCCAAAAAGGTAAGAAAAATAACCCTTAAACGTAACACTGACTAACTCCCAAACGTAACACTGATTAACCTCCAAATGTAAGAAAACTAACCCCCAAACGTAAGAAAACTAACTCTTAAACGTAACACTGACTAACCCCAAAACGTAAGAAAACTAACCCCCAAACGTAACACTGACTAACCCCTAAAAGTAAGAAAACTAACCTCCAAAGGTAAGAAAACTAACCCCCTAACGTAACACTGACTAACCCCTAACCGTAAGAAAACTAACCCCCAAACGTAACACTGACTAACCCAAAAAGGTAAGAAAAATAACCCTTAAACGTAACACTGACTAACCCCGAAACGTAAGAAAACTAACCCTAAACGTAGAACGGACTAACCCCCAAACGTAAGAAAACTAACCCCCAATCGCAACACTGACTAACCCCCGAACGTAAGAAAACTAACCCCCAAACGTAAAAAAAACTAACCCCCTAACGAAACACTGACTAACCCCTAACCGTAAGAAAACTAACCCCCAAACGTAACACTGACTAACCCAAAAAGGTAAGAAAACTAACCCTTAAACGTAACACTGACTAACCCCCAAACGTAAGAAACCTAACCCCCAAACGTAACACTGACTAACCCAAAAGGGTAAGAAAACTAACCCTTAAACGTAACACTGACTAACCCCCGAACGTAAGAAAACTAACCCCCAAACGTAAAAAAACTAACCCTCTAACGTCACACTGACTAACTCCCAAACGTAACACTGATTAACCTCCAAACATAAGAAAACTAACCCTTAAACGTAACACTGACTAAACCCAAAACGTAAGAAAACTAACCCCCAAACGTAACACTGACTAACCCCTAAAAGTAAGAAAACTAACCTCCAAAGGAAGAAAACTAACCCCCTAACGTAACACTGACTAACCCCTAAACGTAAGAAAACTAATCCCCAATCAAAACACTGACTAACCCCCAAACGTAAGAAAACTAACCCCCAAACGTAAAAAAACAAACCCCCTAACGTAACACTGACTAACAACTAACCGTAAGAAAACTAACCCCCAAACGTAACACTGACTAACCCAAAAAGGTAAGAAAAATAACCCTTAAACGTAACACTGGCTAACCCCCAACCGTAAGAAAACTAACCCTCAAACGTGAGAAAACTAACCCTGAACTTAGCACTGACTAACCCCCGAACGTAAGAAAACTAACCCCCGAACGTAACACTGACTAATCCCCAAACCAAAGAAAACTAACCCCCTAACGCAAAAGTGACAAACCCCCAAACGTAAGAAAACTAACCCTTAAACGTAACACTGACTAACCCCCAAAGGTAAGAGAACTAACCTTAAAGGTAGCAATGACTAACCCCCAAACGTAAGAAAACTAACCCCCGAACGTAACACTGACTAATCCCCAAACGAAACAAAACTAACCCCCTAACGTAATATTGACAAACCCCCAAACGTAAGAAAACTAACCCTTAAAAGTAACACTGACTAACCCCCAAACGTAAGAAAACTAACCCCCAAACGTAACACTGACTAACCCCTAAACGTAAGAAAACTAACCTCCAAAGATAAGAAAACTAACCCCCAATCGTAACACTGACTAACCCCCGAACGTAAGAAAACTAACCCCCAAACGTAAAAAAACTAACCCCCTAACGTAACACTGACTAACTCCCAAACGTAAGACTGATTAACCTCCAAACGTAAGAAAACTAACCCCCAAACGTAAGAAAACTAACCCTTAAACGTAACACTGACTAACCCCCAAACGTAAGAAACCTAACCCCCAAACGTAACACTGACTAACCCAAAAGGGTAAGAAAACTAACCCTTAAACGTAACACTGACTAACCCCCGAACGTAAGAAAACTAACCCCCAAACGTAAAAAAACTAACCCTCTAACGTCACACTGACTAACTCCCAAACGTAACACTGATTAACCTCCAAACGTAAGAAAACTAACCCTTAAACGTAACACTGACTAAACCCAAAACGTAAGAAAACTAACCCCCAAACGTAACACTGACTAACCCCTAAAAGTAAGAAAACTAACCTCCAAAGGAAGAAAACTAACCCCCTAACGTAACACTGACTAACCCCTAAACGTAAGAAAACTAATCCCCAATCAAAACACTGACTAACCCCCAAACGTAAGAAAACTAACCCCCAAACGTAAAAAAACAAACCCCCTAACGTAACACTGACTAACAACTAACCGTAAGAAAACTAACCCCCAAACGTAACACTGACTAACCCAAAAAGGTAAGAAAAATAACCCTTAAACGTAACACTGGCTAACCCCCAACCGTAAGAAAACTAACCCTCAAACGTGAGAAAACTAACCCTGAACTTAGCACTGACTAACCCCCGAACGTAAGAAAACTAACCCCCGAACGTAACACTGACTAATCCCCAAACCAAAGAAAACTAACCCCCTAACGCAAAAGTGACAAACCCCCAAACGTAAGAAAACTAACCCTTAAACGTAACACTGACTAACCCCCAAAGGTAAGAGAACTAACCTTAAAGGTAGCAATGACTAACCCCCAAACGTAAGAAAACTAACCCCCGAACGTAACACTGACTAATCCCCAAACGAAACAAAACTAACCCCCTAACGTAATATTGACAAACCCCCAAACGTAAGAAAACTAACCCTTAAAAGTAACACTGACTAACCCCCAAACGTAAGAAAACTAACCCCCAAACGTAACACTGACTAACCCCTAAACGTAAGAAAACTAACCTCCAAAGATAAGAAAACTAACCCCCAATCGTAACACTGACTAACCCCCGAACGTAAGAAAACTAACCCCCAAACGTAAAAAAACTAACCCCCTAACGTAACACTGACTAACTCCCAAACGTAAGACTGATTAACCTCCAAACGTAAGAAAACTAACCCCCAAACGTAAGAAAACTAACCCTTAAACGTAACACTGACTAACCCCCAAACGTAAGAAAATTAACCTTTAAACGTAACACTGACTAACCCCCAAACGTAAGAAAACTAACCCCCAAACGTAACACTGACTAACCCCTAAACGTAAGAAAACTAACCTCCAAAGGTAAGAAAACTAACCCCCTAACGTAACACTGACTAACCCCTAAACGTAAGAAGACTAACCCTCAATCGTAACACTGACTAACCCCCGAACGTTAGAAAATTAACCCCCAAACGTAAAAAAACTAACCCCCAAACGTAACACTGACTAACCCAAAAAGGTAAGAAAAATAACCCTTAAACGTAACACTGACTAACCCCGAAACGTAAGAAAACTAACCCTAAACGTAGAACGGACTAACCCCCAAACGTAAGAAAACTAACCCCCAATCGCAACACTGACTAACCCCCGAACGTAGGAAAACTAACCCCCAAACGTAAAAAATATAACCCCCTAACGTAACACTGACTAACCCCTAACCGTAAGAAAACTAACCCCCAAACGTAACACTGACTAACCCAAAAAGGTAATAAAACTAACCCTTAAACGTAACACTGAGTAACCCCCAAACGTGAGAAAACTAACCCCCAAACGTAACACTGACTAACCCCTAAAAGTAAGAAAACTAACCTCCAAAGGTAAGAAAACTAACCCCCTAACGTAACACTGACTAACCCCTAAACGTAAGAAAACTAACCCCCAATCGTAACACTGACTAACCCCCAAACGTAAGAAAACTAACCCCCAAACGTAAAAAAACTAACGCCCTAACGTAACACTGACTAACAACTAACCGTAAGAAAACTAACCCCCAAACGTAACACTGACTAACCGAAAAAGGTAAGAAAAATAACCTTTAAACGTAACACTGACTAACCCCCAAACGTAAGAAAACTAACCCGCGACTGTAACACTGACTAATCCCCAAACGAAAGAAAACTAACCCCCTAACGCAAAAGTGACAAACCCCCAAACGTAAGAAAACTAATCCTTAAACGTAACACTGACTAACCCCCAAAGGTAAGAGAACTAACCTTAAAGGTAGCAATGACTAGCCCCTAAACGTAAGAAAACTAACCCCCGAACGTAACACTGACTAATCCCCAAACGAAAGAAAACTAACCCCGTTACGTAATATTGACAAACCTCGAAACGTAAGAAAACGAACCTTTAAAGGTAAGAAAACTAACCCCCGAACGTAACACTGACTAATCCCCAAACGAAAGAAAACTAACCCCCTAACGTAATAGTGACAAACCCCGAAACGTAAGAAAACTTACCCTTAAACATAACACTAACTAACCCTAAAGCGTAAAACTGACCAACCTCTAAACGTAAGAAAGACTAACCCCCAAACGTAGGAAAACTAACCCCAAAACGTACGAAAACTAACCCCCAAACGTAAGAAAACTAACCCCAAAACGTAAAACTCACTAACCTCTAAACGTAAGAATGACAAACCCCCACAACGTAAGAAATATAAACCCCCAAACGTAAGACTGATTAACCCCCAAACGTAAGAAAACTAACCCTTAAAGGTAAGAAAACCAACCCCCAAACGTAACACTGACTAATCCCCAAACGTAAGAAAACTAACCTTTAAACGTACCACTCACTAACACCCAAACGTAAGAAAACTAACCCCCAAACGTAACACTGACTAACCCCCAAACGTAAGAACACTAACCACCAAAGGTAAGAAAACTAATTCCCAAACGTAACACTGACTAACCCCCAAACGTAAGAAAACTAACCTTTAAACGTAACACTGACTAACCCCCAAACGTAAGAAAACTAACCGAAAAACGTAACACTGACTAACCCCCAAACGTAAGAAAACTAACCCCCAAACGTAAGACTGACTAACCCCCAAAAGTGAGAAAACTAACCCCAAAACGTAATACTGACAAACCCCCAAACGTAAGAAAACTAACCCTTAAACTTAACACTGACTAACCCCAAAAGGTAACACTGACTAACCCCCAAACGTAAAAAAACTAACCCTCAAACGTAAGAAAATTAACCCCCTAACGTAACACTGACTAACCCTTAAACGTAAGAAAAGTAATCCCCAATCGTAACACTGACTAACCCCGAAAACGTAAGAAATATAAACCCCAAACCTAAGACTGACTAACCCCCGAACGTAAGAAAACTAACCCTTAAACGTAAGACTGACTAACCCCTAAAAGTAAGAAAACTAACCCTCAAGCGTCCAAGCACTAACTCTTAAACGTAAGAAAACTAACCCCCAGACGTAACACTGACTAACCCCCAAACGTAAAAAAACTAACCCTCAAACGTAACACTGATTAACCCCTAAACGTAAGAAAACTAACCCCCAAACGTAAGAAAACTAACCCTTAAACGTAAGAAAACTAACCCGCAAACGTAACACTGACTAACCTCTAAACGTAAGAAAACTAATCTC
Source organism: Pavona decussata (assembly GCF_977016875.1). Lineage (NCBI taxonomy): Eukaryota > Metazoa > Cnidaria > Anthozoa > Scleractinia > Agariciidae > Pavona > Pavona decussata. Next base: position 1,925,366 of record NW_028145628.1, on the reverse strand, counting down.
CAAACGTAAGAAAACTAACCCCCAAAACGTAACACTGACTAACTTCCAAACGTAACAAAACTAACCCTTAAACGTAACACTGACTAACTCCTAAACGTAAAAAGGTAATCCCTAAACGTAACATTGACTAACCCCTAAACGTAAGAAAACTAACCCCCAAACGTTACACTGACTAACCCTTAAACGTAAGAAAACTAACCCCCAAACGTAAGAAAACTAACGCCCAAACGTAAGAAAACTAACCTCCAAACGTAACACTGACTAACCCTTAAACGTAAGAAAACTAACGCCCAAGCCTAAGAAAACTAACCCCCAAACGTTAGAAAACTAACCCCCAAACGTAAGACTGGCTAACCCTCAAACGTATAAAAACTAACCCCAAAACGGGAGAATGACTAACCCCCAAACGTAAGAATCACTAACTCTCAAATGTAAGAAATCTAACTTCGAAACGTAAGACTGACTAACGACTGAGAAACCCCCAAAAGTAAGCAAACTAACCTAAAAACGTAAGACTGACTAACCCCCAAACGTAAGAAAACTAACCTCCAAACGTAAAACCGACTAACCCCCCATGTAAGAATGACTAATTGCCAAACATAAGAATGACTAACCTCAAAACTTAAGAAAACTAACCCCGAAACGTAAGAATGACTAACCCCCAAACGTAAGAATGACTAACCCCAAAACGTAAGAATGACTAACCCCAAAACGAAAGGAAACTAATCCCGAAACGTAAGAAAACTAAACCCCAAATTTAAGACTGACTAACCCTCAAACTTACGAATGATTAACCCGCAAACTTAAGAAAACTAACCCCAGAACGTAAGAATCCCTAACCCCCAAACGTACATAAATTAACCCCCAAACTTAAAAAAACTACCCCCAAAACGTAACAATCCCTAATTCCCAAACTTGAAAAAACTAGCCCCCAAACGTAAGAAAACTAACCCCCAAACGTAAGACTGTCCAATCCCCGAACGTAAGACTGATTAACCCCCAAACGTGAGAATCACTAACGCCAAATGTAAGAAAACTTACAACCCCCAAACGTAAAACTGATTGACCCCTAAACGTTAGAATGACTAACCCTCAAACGTAAGACTCACTAACCCCCAAGTGTAAGAAATCTAACTCCCAAACTTTAGAATGACTAACCCCCAAACGTAAGCAAACTAACACTAAAACGTAAGCCTGACTAACCCTTAAACGTAAGAAAACTAACTTCCAAACGTAAGAAGACCAAGCCCCAAACGTAAGAATGACTAACCCCCAAACGTAAGAAAACTAACTTCGAAAAGTAAGAAAACTAACACCCAAACGTAAGAAAACTAACCCCAAAACGTAAAAAAACTAACCCCCAAACGTAAGAATCCCTAACTTCTAAACGTAAGAAAGCTAATCCCCAAACGTAAGAATCCCTAACCCCTTAACATCAGAAAACTAACCTCCCCACGTAAGAATCCCTAACCCTCAACGTAAGAATCCTTTAGCCCCCAAACGTAAAAAAAGAGCCACCAAACATAAAAATGCCTAACCTCCAAACGCAAGAAAAGAACCGCAAAACGTCAGAATCCCTTACTAATAAACGTAAGAACACTAACCCCCAAACGTAAGAATCCCTAGCCCCAAAACGTAAGAAAACTAAGCCCCAAACGTAATGAAACTAAACCCCAAAAGTAACAATCCCTATCCTCCAAACGTAAGAATCCTTAACCAGCAAACGTAAGAATCCATAACCCCCAAACGAAAGAAAACTAACCACCAAACGTAAAAATCCCTAACTCCCAAACGTAAGAAAACTAACCCCTAAACGTAAGAATCCCTAACCCACAAACGTAAGAATCCCTAACCCTAAATGTAAGAAAAGTAACCCCCAAATGTAAGAATCCCTAACCAACAAACATAAGAACACTAACCCACAAACGTAAGAATCCCTACCCCAAAACGTAAGAAAACTAACCCCCAAACGTAAGAATCCCTAACCCCCAAACGTAATGAAACTAAACTCCAAAAGTAACAATCTCTATCCTCCAAACGTAAGAATCCTTGACTAGCAAACGTAAGAATCCCTAACCCCCAAACGTAAGAAAACTAACCACCAAACGTAAAAATCCCTAACTCCCAAACGTAAGAAAACTAAAACCCAAACGTAAGAATCCCTAACCTCCGAAAAAAAGAAAACTATTCCTCAAATGTAAAAAACCCTAACCCCCAACATAAGAATGACTAACCCCCAAACGTAAGAAAACTAACCACGAAACGTACGAATCCCTAGCCCCCAAACGTATAAATGACTAACCTGCTAACGTAATATAAAAAACTCCCAAATTTTAAAATGACTTACTTACCCCCAAACGTAAAAAAAATAAGCCCTAACTGTAGGAATCCCTATCCCCCAAAGGTAAGAGAACTAACCCCCAAACAAAAGAATCCGGAAACCCAAAAGTTAAGAAAACTAACCCCCGAACGTAAAAATTCTTAACCCCAAACGAAAGAATCCCTAACTGTAATACGTAAGAATACTAACCCCCACACGTAGGAATCCTTAACTCCCAAACGTAAGAATGACTAACTCCCAAACATAAAAAAAACTAACCCCCAAACGTAAGAATGACTAACGCTCACACGTAAGAATCCCTATTTCCGCAACGTAAGAAAACTAACCCCAAAACGTAACAAAACTAACCCGCAAACGCAAGAATCTCTAACCCCCAAACATAAGAATCGCTAGCCCAAACGTAAGAAAACTAAGCCCCAAACGTACGAATGACTAACCCCTAAACACAAAAATCCTTAACCTCCAAACTTAAGATAACTAACCCCAAAACGTAATAAAACTAACCCCAAATGTAACAATCCCCATCCTCCAAATGTAAGAAAACTAACCCACGAACGTAATAATCCTTAACCCCCAAACGTAAGAAAACTAAACCCTAAACGTATGAATGACTAACCACCAAACGTAAAAATCCCTAACTCCCAAACGTAACAAAACTAACCCCTAAACGTAAGAATCCCTAACCCACAAACGTAAGAATCCCTAACCCCTAAATGTAAGAAAAGTAACCCCCAAATGTAAGAATCCCTAACCCGCAAACGTAAGAATCCCTAACCAACAAACGTAAGAAAACTAACCCCGAAACGTAAGAATCCCTAACCCCCAAACGTAATGAAACTAAACCCCAAAAGTAACAATCCCTATCCTCTAAACGTAAGAATCCTTAACCAGCAAACGTAAGAATCCCTTACCCCCAAACGTAAGAAAACTAACCACCAAACGTAAAAATTTCTAACTCCCAAACGTAAGAAAACTAAAACCCAAACGTAAGAATCCTTAACCTACAAAAAAAAGAAAACTATTCCTCAAATGTAAAAAACCCTAACCCCCAACATAAGAATGACTAACCCCCAAACGTAAGAAAACTAAGCCCCAAACGTACGAATGACTAACCCCTAAACACAAGAAAACTAAACCCCAAACGTAAGAAAGACTTACCCGCAAACGTTAGAAAACTAACCCCCAAAACTAAGAATCCCTTCCCCCAAACGTAAAAATCCTTAACCCCTACACGTAAGATAACTAACCCCCAATTTAAGAATCTTTAACCCCTGAACGGGTCTTTAACCCCCTAAACGTAGGAATCGCTAGCCCCGAAACGTAAGAAAATTAACCTCCAAACGTAAGAATCCCTAATCCCGGACCGTAAGAAAACTAACCCACAAACGTAAAAATCCCTAACCCCCAAACGGAAGGAAACTAACCCCCAAACGTAATAAAACTAACCCCAAATGTAACAATCCCTATCCTCCAAACGTAAGAAATGTAACCCCCAAACGTAAGTATCCTTTACCCAAAAACGTAAGAAAACTAACCCCCAAACGTAAGAATCCCTAACTTCTAAACGTAAGAAAGCTAATCCCCAAACGTAAGAATCCCTAACCCCTTAACATCAGAAAACTAACCTCCCCACGTAAGAATCCCTAACAACTTAACGTCAGAAAACTAACCCCCACACGTAAGAATCCCTTAACCCCTAAAAGTAAGAATCCCTAACCAACAAACGTAAGAACACTAACCTCCAAACGTAAGAATCCCTAACTTCCAACTGTAAAAAAAACAAACCCCAAACGTAAGAATCTCTAAACCCCCAACGTAAGAAAACTAACCCCCAAACGTAAGAATCCCTAACCGCCACACGTAAAAAAACTAAACCATAAACGTAAGAATCCCTAACCCTTCAACTTAAGAATCCCTAACCCCCAAACGTAAGAAAAGAACCACCAAACATAAAAATCCCTAACCCTCAAACGCAAGAAAAGAACCGCAAAACGTAAGAATCCCTAACTAATAAACGTAAGAACACTACCCCACAAACGTAAGAATCGCTAGCCCCCAAACGTAAGAAAACTAACCTCCAAACGTATGAATGACTAACCCTTAAACACAAGAAAACTAACCCCCAAACGTAAGAATGACTTACCCCCAGTGAGGGATAACAGACAAGAACGGTAAACGACGAACCCTCGTGATTACCAGTTGTTTATTCCGAACACTCCTTTAACACTTTTTAACAGAACGAAAGAGGTTCGCAAATGTTTGTTCTGGCAAGCGGGAAACACGTTCACAACTTGAACCGAAAATTACAGCATCAAACTGAAATGACTGTGAAAACTAACGACTAAATTTCCTGCGCTTGCATATATATATATTTGTACTAATTAGTCCCTAAGGGACGCAAAATAACGAAAAGCTCTACACACAAGTGAAAACACGGATGCGAAACAAACAAAGTTGTAGAAGAATGTCACGCAGTAAATAACAGTCCGCAACATTCCGGCCCCAAATAAACGAGTTCAGAAGAACAGTTTATTTAACTCTAAGATTCATGCGGACAGGACAGTATTCTCCAAGAAGCACAGCTTAGTGATTGGTCTGGTCAGAAAACCGGTTCTGGTCTTAATCTTCGCTGATCGCACATAACCATCCTTGGCTTGATAAACTTCCACAACACGTCCTAAAGGCCATTGACCTCGAGGGGAGTTCTCCATTACGATCAGAACCAAGTCGTCTTCCCTCAAATGGCGCCTTATGGAACTCCATTTATGACGTTTCTGCAAGGTGGACAGATATTCTGCCAGCCAGCGCTTCCAGAAAATATTAGCAAGATACTGGATTTGTCGCCAACGACGCTGGCCTTACTGATCCTGTTTAGAAAAGATTCCGGTTGGCATTGGCTTGTTTGGCCTCAGCAACAACAAATGGTTGGGGGTCAAGGGCTCTGCATCTGCTGGGTCGTCAGGATTTGGTGCTAACGGACGAGAATTCAGAATAGACTCGGTTTCAGCCATCATGGTAAGAAGTGATTCATCATTGACAATTTGCTCTGACACCAAGGCTTTGAGGATCTTCTTCACTGATTGTACAATCCTTTCCCAGACACCGCCCATGTGAGAAGCAGTAGGTGGATTGAAGAACCACTTGATCTCTTGTTGGGACATGAAACTAGTTAACCTCTGCTGATTCCACTCTGAGAGTACATCTCGCAGCTCACGTTCACCACCATGGAAATTAGTACCATTATCACTTCGCATCACCTCTGGTCTACCTCGTCTTGCGATGAATCTCCGAAGGGCGTCTATGAAAGAATCCGTATCCAGAGAATGGGCGATCTCAATATGAACGGCTCTTGAGGCCAAACAGGTAAACAAACAACCATATCGTTTCACATGACTTCGCCTCTGTTTCACGAGCATTGGACCAAAATAGTCGACGCCCACGAACGTAAAGGGTGGACGGTCAGGCGTAACGCGCTCCAAAGGTAAATTTGCCATCCTTTGCTCCCCAGTAGGCGCATTTCTTCTTCGGCATTTGAAGCAATCTCTTAACATACGTCGCACAGCTACTTGTCCCTTGATAATCCAGAATTTCAGCCTTACGGAGGCCAACACGTGCTCTCTGCCAGCATGAGCTAACTCTTCATGGTATTTCCTCACGATAAGATCTGTCACGTGATGTTTCTTTGGCAAGAGGATCGGGTGCTTAGCATCTTCTGTGATAGGAGCATTTCTCGGACGACCTCCAACGCACAAGACTCCGTCTATTGTCACTGGGCAGAGCTTGTGAAGAGGGCTTCTTGACTTTGACCCCTGAGTAAAATGATCTCTAAAGGTTTCTTGCTGCACGCTTGCTATAATCTCCCTTTCAGCTCTAACAATCTCTTCCAAGGAAAGCTCTTCTCCAACGATGTGTGGCCGACAATCTGCCTTCGCTGCATTTAACTTGCTGAGAAGGAAACACTTGTATCTCAGTAACCAGGCAACTCCTCTCTTTAGTCGATCCCACGATGAATAATGTTCAATAAGTGGACTTAAAGCGTTCCGATGCGAAGTCATAAATGTTTGAGTCTCCTGCTTCACTTCCGGGTGTTCATCCGAGAGCTCCGCCACTGTAATACGCGAAGGCCACTTGTCTTCAGAGCTCCACAAGAAGGCAGGACCATTCAACCACCGTTCATTCTAGATTAACTGTTCCGCGGTTGAAGCTCTTGAAACGTCATCGGCGGGATTTGACCTTGAATCCACGTATCTCCACTGACCAGGACTCGAGCCATCGTGGATAACCGACAAACGATTTCCTACGAAAGTTTGGAATCTCTTTGTCTGGTTCTGGATCATCTGGATAACCGATGTCGAGTCGCTCCAGAATACGCTCTCTCCAATAGGCAGGTCCAGTTCTCTCCGAATCATGCTGTCCAGCTTAACGGACACAACGGCAGCGGACAACTCTAACCGAGGAATGGTAATTGCCTTCAAAGGAGCCAAACGTGATTTTCCAATGACGAGTGGACAGTGAACGTTACCATCAGCATCAACCAGGCGCAAATAGGAAGCTGCACCATAGGCGTACTGGGAAGCGTCAGAGAAATGATGAAGCTGGACTTGGTTAACCTCTTCAAATGAAGCTGGTTTGTAGCACCTCTTGACATTGATCTCAGACAATCGAGGCAGGTCAGCAAGCCAGCGTTCCCAGCGACTCAATTCTTCGCCAACAATTTCTTCATCCCAGCCTATTTTCTTCTTGCATAATTCCTGCAGCATTAATTTCGCCGACAGAGTAAATGGTGCCAAGAATCCGAGAGGATCGTACACTGAACTTGCAACAGATAAGATACCACGCCTGGTTGTAGGTTTCTTCATAGCAACGACTTTGAAACCAAACTCATCGTTCTCCACATTCCACTGTACACCAAGCGTACGCTCCACAGGTAATTCATCCAAGTCCAAGTTGATGACTGATTTCGCTCTCTCACTCTCGGGAATACTTGCTAGAACTTGACGGTCATTACTCGTCCATTTGGTCAAACGGAACCCTCCACGCGACAGTAAGTCAGTTAACTCACACACGAGCTTCCTTGCATCTCGAGGTGTCCTCACTGATTTCAGACAATCATCCACGTAGAAGTTTCTTCTAACTGTGTTAACGATCTCGGCGGAAAATTCGCTTTCGTTGTCCTCAGCCGTCTTCCTAAGGCAGAAGCTTGTACAACTAGGAGACGACGTAGCTCCGAAGACATGAACTACCATCTTGTACTCGTCTGGAGGACTAGTTAAATCACCGTTCTGCCACCACAGAAATCTCAAGACGTCGCAGTCAGATGGGTCTACTCTAACCTGGTGGAACATAGCTTCAATGTCTGAAACAACAGCAACGTTTTCTTCCCGGAAACGCATCAGGACACCGATCAAATTATTGTTAAGATCTGGACCTTGCAACAACTGGTCGTTGAGTGAAGTACCCAAGTACTTGGCTGCGCAATCAAATACCACCCGAACCTTTTCAGGCTTTCTTTCATGAAACACTGGATGGTGGGGAAGGTACCAGACAACCTTTCCGTCAGTGGGAAGCTCATTAGGGGGAATCTTCACCGGTCTTCGGTCTTCCAGAACTTTTCGACCTGTAACTGGAACATATCATCTTGGGAACGAATGAAGTTGACATGAAAATGCTGACTTGGATTTGCGGGACCAACGGGGCCAAGTAAGGTCCATCCTAACGGGAACTTGACGGCAAAAGGCTCATTACTGGCACCTCTTCTTTCGTCTAATACCCAGAATGCATCTGGACAATCCCCGCCAATCAGCAGCATGACTTTACGTTCATCGATCTGAGGGAGATTCAAATCTCGCAAATGAGCCCATCTTTTGACGTCGTCTGGCATAGGAATACTTCCCTCTGACACTGGTATTCCATCGACTGACCACACTCGAGACAGGGAGAGACTTTCATTGCCATCCAGACTACTGGCTTTCAAACTGACTTCCATTCCACTCTGCTCTTTACCATTGCTACTAAGAGTAGTAAGGGTGAATTGACGCTGAACACCGTTTAATCCAAGTTGCTGCAGTAGTCGCCGATCACATAACGACACATCAGAACCGTCATCCAGCAGGGTGTACGTCTCGACGATCTGCCCACTCGACCCTTCAACTCGTACAGGGACGACTCGTAGACAAACTCTTTTTCTTCCGGCCCCAGTGGCACTGTTTAGAACGGTAGCAGAAGCTTGGTATGAAGTGGGTCGACTAGCTAGTTCTTGATTGCCGACAGACACAGCTGGGGGATGAAGCAGTGCATGGTGCTTTCTTTGACAACCAGGCCGATCACAACCTCTGGGTGTGGCGCACCCCTTCGCGTAATGACCAGGTACAAGACAATTCCTGCAGATATGTTTCTGGAACATCAGATCCAAACGTTCCTGGTACGATTTCTTCATAAAGGACTCGCAATTTGACAAAGTATGTGGCCCAGAACACAAAGGACATAAAGAACTCAATGTGTGGACATCCGGAGGTGGGAAAGTCTGTTGGGCGTGACGTTCGTTACTGCGTGTATTGCCATGTCGATCGCCGCGTGTGATCCCGCGTTGTTCGTTACGTGTGATCTCGCGTGTGATAATACGTGGGCCCTCGCGTGGGAGAACACTTGAACTCTCGTGTGAGCGTGCTCCAGGATCTTCATGTGCGCTACCGCGTGGACGGCTACAACTTTTTCCTTTGGACTTCGCTTCGCTTAAGTGCTGACCAAACATATTGTTTGCGGCGTCGGCGCACTGTTGGACAAACGAGGCGAGATGACTGAAACGCGGACGGCCTCCACTCTTGAAAATGGTCTCAGCACGCTCGGTCCATTTAGTTTGTAGATTTAGCGGCAAGCGATCCATAATCCTCAACATCGTCTCTGAATTATTTAAGTCGGCATCACAACCCATTTGTGTAAGGGTAAGTTCACATTTAAGCATTTGACGAGCAAGTTTCTGCAGTGCTACTCCATCGGCTGGCTTAATCGATTGTCCCTTTGTTAGCTGATTTACGTGAGCTCGCGCGACTAAATGAGGTCTCCCGAACTGATGATGCAAAATGTCCCTTGCTTTCTTGTAGCCTTGTTCTGATTCCAGAATGCAACAGTTTTCAATCACCTCTCTCGCCTCGCTCTTGCAGTATTGAATCAGGTAAGATAACTTCTTTCGCGGATCGTCCGTCAGACCGACAATGTTCACTTCAAAATTGTGAATAAACTTCCAATACTCCAAGGGGTCTCCGTCGAAGGTGAGTATTTCCGTTTTGGGCATATTAAACCCTACGTTCAACGCTGAAGTCAAGGACTGCACCAACTGGTCAACGTTTTGCTTGATTGGGTCAGCTGCATTTCCTTGTGTAGTATTGGTGTTTGCCAGGGAAGCTGTTGGTATTCCACAAGGCCACTCAGGAGCAAAAGGATTCAAACCAGACTTCTTCGGTAGTTCGTCTCCGATAAAGTCAGAAGTTGACTGCGTCACGATGGGATCTTGAACAGTTGGTAACGGCATGTTAGTGGTCCTGTGTATACTCTCACATTTAGGGTCCACTGGATTACCTGAACGACGACCTTCCCTGCTCGCAACATGGTCATCCGGTTTGGAATCTGCGGCGTCTCCTGGAATCATCCAAATGTTTTTGCTCACGGTGGCTAGTTCGTACTCATGCATTAGCTTCAGTTTCTGTTCTTCCTTTCTTAAATCGATCCGCCGCTGTTCGAGATCCTGAAAGAGTTTTAGCTGCTGAAGTTTAAGTCGAGCTTGCTCGCGTCGCTCTTTAGCCTCTCACAACCGCACACTGTTCGATTTACTAGAAGCACTTCCACGACTTTTCGACGACTCGGAGGACTTGGAACTTGAACAACCAACTGAGGAATTCGCCGATCCTAATTGACTTATGGAATCTTCGGGATCTACGTTCGGCATGACCTGAGAGCCTTTGTCCGATTCATCGATTCACCATCGATACGCGCGAGTAAAGAGAACTGAACTTCTTCGAGTCGCGAAAAAGCCGTACCGATTAAGTCCTTTTTTAACAACACTTAATTCACAGCTTCTGGATGCGACATCCAACTCTCGATCTCATCATACACCCTTGTAAGCCACGAAAGATATCCAGAACGTAAATTTTTCAAGGATGTAATTTCTTTGTTGAAAACCGCTCCATGATCAAGTCCGATTGAACCACCCCCGGCGCCTTCGCATACAAAATCCTCACTCGAATTCGAAGCCATACGTAAATTCGCCACACTTCTCCGTTAAACATTCGCGAACGATGTGAGGGATAACAGACAAGAACGCTAAACGACGAACCCTCGTGATTACCAGTTGTTTATTCCGAACACTCCTTTAACACTTTTTAACAGAACGAAAGAGGTTCGCGAATGTTTGTACTGGCAAGCGGGAAACACGTTCACAACTTGAACCGAAAATTACAGCATCAAACTGAAATGACTGTGAAAACTAACGACTAAATTTCCTGCGCTTGCATATATATATATATATATATATATATTTGTACTAATTAGTCCCTAAGGGACGCAAAATAACGAAAAGCTCTACACACAAGTGAAAACACGGATGCGAAACAAACAAAGTTGTAGAAGAATGTCACGCAGTAAATAACAGTCCGCAACACCCCCAAACGTTAGAAAACTAACCCCCAAAAGTAAGAATCCCTAACCCCCAAACGTAAGAAAACTAAAACCCAAACGTAAAAATCCTTAACCTCCAAACTTAAGATAACTAACCCCCAAACGTAAGAATCCCTAACCCCAAAACGTAATAAAACTAACCCCAAATGTAACAATCCCTATCCTCCAAATGTAAGAAAACTAACCCACGAACGTAATAATCCCTAACCCCCAAACGTAAGAAAACTAAACCCTAAACGTATGAATGACTAACCCCTAAACGTAAGAATCCTTAACCAGCAAACGTAAGAATCCCTAACCCCCAAACGTAAGAATCCCTGTCCCCCAAAAGTAAGAAAACTAACCACCAAACGTAAGAATCCCTAATCCCGAAACGCTAGAAAACTAAACCTTAAACTTAAGAATCCCTAACCAACAAACGTAAGAACACTAACCCCCAAGCGTAAGAATCCCTAACTCCCAAACGTAAGAAAACTAAAACCCAAACGTAAGAAATCCGAACCTCCAAAAAAAGAAAACTATTCCCCAAATGTAAAAAACCCTAACCCCCAAACGTAAGAATAACTAACCCCCAAATGTAAAAAAAATTAACCCCGAAACGTAAGAATCCATAGCCCCCAAACCTATAAATGACTAACCTGCAAACGTAAAAAAACTGACCCCCAAATTTTAAAATGACTTACCCCCAAACATAAAAAAAACTAAGCCCTTACTGTAGGAATCCCTATCCCCAAAACGTAAGAGAACTAACCCCCAAACATAAGAATCCGGAAACCCAAAAGGTAAGAAAACTAACCCCCGAACGAAACAATTCTTAACCCCCAACGTAAGAATCCCTAACCCTAAAACGTAAGAAAACTAACCCCCAAACGTAAGAATCACTAACCCCAAACGTAAGAATCCTAAACCCCAATATATAAGAAAACTAACGCTTAAACGAAATAATCTCTAACCTTCAAACGTAAGAAAACTAACCCACAAACGTGAAAACCCTAACCCCCAACGTAAAAATACCTTACCTCAAAACGTAAGAAAACTGACCTTCAAACGTAAGAATCCCTAATTCCAAACGTAAAAAAACTAAACCCAAACGTAAGAAAACTAACCCTTAAACGTAAGAATCTCTAACCCCTAAAGGTAAGAAAACTAACCCCCAAACCAAAGATAACTAACATCCAAACGTAAGAATTCCTAGCCCCCAAACGTAAGAATCGCTAGCCCCCAAACGTAAGAATCCCAAACCACCAAATGCGATTTCTTTTCTTTCAAAAGAAAGCTTAAAGAATTTCTTCTTTCTAGGTATTAACTTCTGTAAGGCTGTAATTCTTAACTAACTTACTTAATATGTGTGTGTGTACGTGTGCGCGGTCAAAGTTAATTTACCATAAGTCCATATTGTAATTCTAATATAAGATTAGTTAAGTGAGGAAGCCTGACTTGTTATAAGCCTCGTGGTTTCTTTCAGGTTTCCTCGCCATTTATTTTCTTTCTTCAATTTTTTTTTTTTTTTTTTCTTCATTTTTTCTTCCCATCTGTAAATGTTGTGTATATGGCGAAATAAATATTGTATTGTATAAGAAAAACAGACGCCTAAACGAAAGAATCTCTAACCCCTTAACGTAAGAAAAGTAACCCCCAAACATAACAATCCCTAACACCCAAGCGTAAGAATCCTTAACCCGCAAACATAAAAAAAACTAACCCTCAAACGCAAGAAAACTAACCCCAAAACAAAAAAAATCCCTAACCCCTTAAGGTAAGAAAACTAACCTCCAAACGTAAGAATCCCAAATCCTTGACCATAAGAAAACTAATCCCTGAACATAAAAATCCCTAATCCCCAAACGAAAGAACACTAACCCCCAAAGGTAAACTTAAGAAAGCTAACCCACAATCGTAAGAATCCCTAACCCCTAGAGGTAAGAAAACTAACCTCATAACGTAATATTTTTTAACCCCTTAACATAAGAAAACTAACCTCCAAACGTAAGAATCCCTAACCCTCAAACATAAGAATCCCTAACCCCCAGACCTTAAAAAAACTATTCCCTAAACCTAAGAATCCTTAGCCCCGAAACGTAAGAAAACTAACCACCAGACGGAACAATCCCTAATCCCCAAACGTAAGAAACCCTAACCGCGTAACGCAAGAAAACTAACCCCAAAACGTAAGAATCCTTTACCCCAAAACGTAAGAAAACTAACCCCTAAACGTAAGAGTCCCTAACCACAAATGTGAGATAACTTACACCCAAACGTGAGAATCCCTAAACCCAAATGTAAGAAAAGTAACGCCCAAACGTAAGAAACCCCAATCCCCCAACGTAAAAAAAATAAACCCCAATTGTAAGAATCCCTAAATACCAAACGTAAGAAAACTAACCCCAAACGTAAGAATCACTAGCCCCCAAACGTGAGAATCCTGAACCCCCAAATAGAAGAAAACTAACGCCTAAACGAAAGAATCTCTAACCCCCAAACATAAGAATCCTTAACACCCAAACGTAAGAATCCTTAACCCGCAAACATAAAAAAAAACTAACCCTCAAACGTAAGAAAACTAACCCCCAAACATTAAAATCCTTAACCCCCAAACGTAAGAAAGCTAACCTCCAAACGTAAGAATCCCAAATCCTTGACCGTAAGAAAACTAATCCCTAAACGTAAGAACACTAACCCCCAAACGTTAAAATCCCTAACGTCAAAACTTAAGAAAGCTAACCCACAATCGTAAGAATCCCTAACCCCTAAAGGTAAGCAACTAACCTCGTAACGTCAGATTTTCTAGCCCCCAAACGAAAAATTCTAACACCCAAACGTAGGAATCGTCAACCACGAAACGTAAGAAACCTAACCTCCAAACGTAAGAATCCCTAATCGCCGACCGTAAGAAAACTAATCCCCAAACGTAAGAATCATTAACTCCCAACTGTAAGAACACTAACCCCCAAACGTAAAAATCACTAACCTCCTAACTTAAGAAAACTAACCCACAAACGTAAAAATCCCTAACTCCCAAAAGTAAGAAAACCAACCTCAAAGCGTTAAAATCCCAAACCCCTAAACGTAAGAATCCCTAACCCCAAGAACGAAAGAGAACTAACCCCCAAATGTAAGAATCCCCAACAACCAAAAGTAAGAAAACAAACCCCCAAACGTAAGGATCCCTAACCCCCTTAACGTCAGAATCCCGAACCCTCAAACGTAAGAATCTGTAACCCCGAAACGTAGGAATCCCTGACCGCCAAACGTAAGAAAGCTGTCCCCGAAACGTAAGAATCCTTAACCCCCAAACGTAAGAAAACCAACCCCAAAGCGTTAAAATCCCAAACCCCTAAACGTAAGAATCCCTAACCCCCAAAACGAAAGAGAACTAACCCCCAAATGTAAGAATCCCCAACAACCAAAAGTAAGAAAACAAACCCCCAAACGTAAGGATCCCTAACCCCCTTAACGTCAGAATCCCGAACCCTCAAACGTAAGAATCTGTAACCCCGAAACGTAGGAATCCCTGACGGCCAAACGTAAGAAAACTGTCCCCGAAACGTAAGAATCCTTAACCGCCAAACGTAATAAACTAACTCCCAAACGTAAGATTCCCTAACCCCAAACGAAAGATAACTAACCCGCAAACGTAAGAATCCCTTACCTCCAAATGTAAGAAAAATTAAGCCCCAAACGTAAGAATCGTTAACCCCCATACGCAAGAAAACTAAACCCAAACGTAAAAGTCCCTAACCCCCAAATGTAAGAAAACTGTCCCCGAAACGTAAGAATCCTTAACACCCAAACGTAAAAGAACTAACCCCAAAACGTAAGAATCCCTTACCCCCAAACGTAAGAATCCCTAACCCCCAAACGTAAGAAAACTAACCCCCAAACGTAAGAATCCCTAACCCCTGAAGGTAAGAAAACTAACCTCCAAACGTTAGAATCCGTAATCCTTGACCGTAAGAAAACTAATTTCCAAACGTAAGAATCGCTAACGCCCAAACGTAAAAATCCTAACCCCTAAACGTAGGAATCGCTAGCCCCGAAACGTAAGAAAATTAACCTCCAAACGTAAGAATCCCTAATCCAGGACCGTAAGAAAACTAACCCACAAACGTAAAAATCCCTAACCCCCAAACGGAAGGAAACTAACCCCCAAACGTAAGAATACTAACACCCAATCGTAACAATCCCAAACCCCCAAACGTAAGAAAACTAACCCCCAAACGTAAGAATATCTAACCCCCAAACGAAAGAAAAGTAACCCCCAAATGTAAGAATTCCTAACCCCCAAACGTAAGAAAACAAACCCCCAAACGTAAGGATCCCTAACCCCCCAATGTAAGCCTCTTAACCCTCCTAACGTAACAATACCGAACCCCCAAACATAAGAATCCCTAACCGCCAAACGTAAAAAAACTATCCCTTAAACGTAAGAATCCTTAATCAACAAAGGTAAGAAAACTAACCCCCAAACGTAAGAAAACGAAGAGCCAGTCGTAAGAATCCCTAAAGCCCAAACTTAGGAAAACGAACCACCTAACGTAAGAATCCCTAACCCTCAAACGTAAGAATACCTAACCCCCAAACGTAAGAAAACTGACCCCAAACGTAAGAATCCCCAACCCCTAAACGTAAAAAAACTGACCCCTAAACGTAAGAATCCCTAACCCCCAAACGTAAGAAAACTAACCCTGAAATGTAAGAATCCCTAACCTCGAAACATAAGAGAACTAACTCCCAAACTTACGAATGCCTAATCCCCAAACGTAATAAAACTAACAACCAAATTTAAGAATCCCTAACACCCAAACGTAAGAAAACTAACCTCCAAACGAAGAATCCCTAAACCCCAAACGTAAGAAAACTAACCCCTAAACGAAGCTTAACTAAACTTAACTTTTCAAGAGAGACACATAGTTATAATACGAGATTCTCCTCAATTGGTAACTACCACATTAAATATTCGAGACTAAACCAACAATCTAAATCTTTCCCTCGACTTGGGGCTAAAATATGGAGCAGTATTCCCTCCGAAAGAGGATGATTATGTTGGCATTTCTACTCTTATCTCTGAGTTTTCAAAAATGAAAGTTACCACATGATCATAATTAAATCAATCTATTAAAAGTATAACAATTTATATTTCTTTTTCCTCATATGTTCACTTCTTTTCTTTTCTTTCATTTTTTCAATGTTTGTATGGCTCACTGACAAATTATTTATACATTTCTGTAAACTGTAATTAATTCTAATAAATCAGTCTTCTCACTACCCGCCTACATTACCTCTAGCTACTTGCGGGCTAGTGTTGTCCTTGAATTGTATGTTAATATTTTTGAATAAACTTGAACTAGAACTTGAAAGAATCCCTAACCCCAAACGCAAGAAAACTTACCCACAAACGTAAGAATCCTGAACCGCCAAACGTAAGAAAACAAACCTCCAAACGTAAGAATCCCTAGTCCCCGACCGTAAGAAAACTAATCCCCAAACGTAAGGTTTCCTAACCCCTTAACGTAAGAAAACTAACCCCCAATCGTAAGATACCCAACCCCTAAAGGTAAAAAAACTAACCGCAAAATGTAAGAATCCCTAACCCTCCAACGTGAGCCTCCTAACCCTCCCAATGTAAGAATCCCTAACCCCAAAAGTTAAGAAAACTATCCCCCAAACGTAAGAATTTATAACCCCAAGAGTTAAGAAAACTAACCCACAAACGTAAGAATCTCTAACCCCCAAATGTAAGAAAACGAAGACCCAATCGTAAGAATCCCTAACCCCCAAACGTAAGAAAACGAACCCCCTAACGTAAGAATTACTAATCCCCAAACGTAAAAATTCCTAACCCCCAAACGTAAGAATCCCAAACCCCCAAACGTAAGAAAAACTAACCCCAAACGTAAAAATCCATAACCCGTAAACGTAAGAAAACTAACCCCAAAACGTAAGAATCCCTAACCCGCAAACCTAAGAAAACTAACCCCCAAACGTAAGAATTCCTAACCTCGAAACGTAAGAGAACTAACTCCCAAACTTAAGAATCCTTAATTCTCAAACGTAAGAAAATTTACCCCCAAATGTAAGAATCGCTAACACTCAAACGTAAGAATCGCTAACCACCAAATGTAGGAAAACTAATCCCTAAACGTAAGAACAGTAACCCCCAAACGTAAAAATCCCTAACCCCAAAACGTAACAATCCGTAACCCCCAAACGTAAGAATACTTAATCCCCGACCGTAAGAAAAGTAATCCCCAAAGGTAAAAATCCCTAACCCCCAAAAGTAAGAACACTTACCCCAAACGTAAAAATCCCTAACTTTCAAACTTAAGAAAACTAACCAGCAAACGTGGGAATCCTTAACCCCGAACGTAACAAAACTTATCCCCAAACGTAACATTTCTTAACCTCGAAACATAAGAAAACTAACCCTCAAACGTAAGAATCCCTAACCACCAAACCCAAGAATCCCGAACCCTCAAACGTAAGAATCCGTAACAGCCAAATGTAAGAATCGCTAACCACCAAACGTAAGAGAACTAACCCCCAAACGCAAAAATCCTTAACCCCCAAATGAAAAAACACTAACCCCCAAACGTAAGAATCCCTAATCCCCAAATGTAAGAAAACTAACCCACAAACGTAGTAATCCCTAACCCCCAAACGTAAGAAAAGGAACCCCAAACGTAAGAATCCCAAACCCCCAAACGTAAGATTCCCTAAACTCGAAACGTAAAAAACTAACTCCCAAACGGAAAAAATCCCTAATCCCCAAACATAAGAAAACAAACCCAAAAACGTAAGAATCCTTAACCCCCGAACGTAACAAAACTAATCCCCAATCGTAACATTTCTTAATCTCCAAACGTAAGAAAATTAACCCTCAAACGTAAAAATCCCTAACTACCAAACGCAAAAAATCCCCAACACTCAAACGTAAAAATCTTAAACCCCCAAACGTAAGAATCGCTAACCACTAAACGTACGAAAACTAACCCCCAAACGTAAGAATACCTCACCCCCAAACGTAAGAAACCTATACAACAAACGTAAGAATCCCTAACCCCCAAATGTAAGAAAACTAACCCACAAACGTAGGAAACCCTAACCCCCAAACGTAAGAAAACGAACAAAAAATCGTAAGAATCCTAAACGCCAAAACGTAAGAAAACGAATCCCCTAACGTAAGAATCCCTAACCCCGAAACGTAAGAAAACTAACCCCAAACGTAAGAATCCCTAACCCCCAAACGCAAGAGTCTTGAGCCTTCAAACGTAAGAATCTGTAACCCCTAAACGTAAGAATCGCTAACCACCTAACGTAAGAACACTAATCCCAAACGTAAGAAACCGTAACCCCCAAACGTAAGAATCCCTAACCCCTAGACGTAAGAAAACTAAGCCTTAAACGTAAGAAAACTAACCCCAAACGTAAGAATCCCTAACCCCCAATCGTAAGAAAACGAACCTCAAAACGTAACAAAACTAACCCACAAACATAAGAATCCCTAAACCCCAAACGCAAGAAAAGTAACCCACAAACGTAAGAATCCCTAACCCCCAAACGTAAGAAAACTAACCCTTTAACGTAAGAATCCATAACCCCCAAACGTAAGAATCCCTAACCCCTAAATGTAACAAAACTAACCCCCAAACGAAAGAGTCCTCAACCCCTAAACGTTAGAAAACCAAACCCCCAACGTAAGAATCTCGAAACCCCAAAAGTTAGAAAACTAACCCCCAAACGTAAAATCCCTAACCTCAAAACGTAACAATCCCTAACCACCAAACGTTAGAAAACCAACTCCCAAACGTAAGAATCGATAAACTCCAAACGTAAAAAAACTAACCCCCAAACGTTGGAATCCCTAACCCCTAAGCGTAAGAAAACTAACCCCAAAACGGAACAATCCCTAACCTCCAAACGTAAGAAAACTAACTCCGATACATAAGAATCCAAAACCCCAAAACGTAAGAAAACTAACCCCAAACGTAAGAATCCCTGACCCCAAACGTAAGAAAACTAACTCACAAACTTAAGAAGCCCTAACGCCCAAACAAAAGTAAACTAACACTCAAACGTAAAAAAAAACTAACCCCCAAACGTAAGAAAACTAACACACAAACGTAAGAATCGCTAACCCTCAAACGTAAGAAAACTAACCCACAGACAAAGGAATCCCTAACCCCCAGACGTAAGAAAACCAACCCCCAAATGTAACACTCGCTAAACCCCAAACGTAAGAAAACTAACCCCCAAATGTAAGAATCGCTTACACCCAAATGTTAGAAAACTAACCCCAAAACGTAAAAATTCCTAAACCCCAAACGTAAGAAAACTAACCCCTAAACGCAAGAAAACTAACCCCCAAACGTAAGAATTCCCAACCAACCAACGTACGAATCCCGAACCTCAAAACGGAAGAAAACTAACGCCAAAACGTAAGAATCCCTAACCCCCAAAGGCAAGAAAACTTACCCCCAAAAGTAAAAATCCCTAACCCCCAGACGCATCAAAACTAACCAACAAACGTAACAATCCTTAACCCCAAAACGTAACAAAACTAACCACAAACGTAAGAATCCCTAACACCCAAACGTAAGATAACAAACCCACAAACGTAAGAATCCCAAACCTCCAAATGTAAGAAAACTAACGCCCAACCGGAAGAATCCCTAACCACTAAACGTAAGAGACCTAACCCCCAAAAGTGGGAATCACTATACCCTATACGTAAGACAACTAACAACGTAAAAATCTTTAACCCCCAAATGTAAGAGACCTAACCCCCAAACGGAAGAATCCCTAAACCCCAAAAGTAAGACAACTAACCCCCAATCGTAAGAATCCCTAACCCCCAAACGTAATAAAACTAACCCCAAAACGTAAGAATCCCTATCCCTTTAAAGAAAGAAAACGAACGCCCAAACGTAAGAATGACTAACCCCCAACCGTGAGAAAACAAACCTCCGATAGTAAGATTGACTAACCCCTAAACGTAAGAATCCCTAACCCCTCAAACGCAAGAATCCTCAACCCTCAAACGTAAGAATCCGTAACCCCCAATGGTAAGAATTGCTAACCACCAAACGTAAGAAAACTAACCCCCAAACGTAAGAATCCCTAACCCCCAAACGTAGGAATCCCTAACCCCCAAACGTAAGAATCCCTAACCACCGAACGCAAGAATCCCAAACCCTCAAACGTAAGAATCCGTAACCACCAAACGTAAGAATCTCTATCCCCTAAAAGTAAGAAAACGAACGCCCAAACGTAAGAATGACTAACCACCAAACGTAAGAAGCCCTAACCCCCAAATGTAAAGAAACTAACCCACAAACACAGAAATCCCTAACCCTAAAACGTAAGAAAACTAACCTCCGAAAGAAAAAATCGCTAATCCTTCAGCGTAAGAAAACTAATCCCCAAACGTAAGAAAACTAACCCCCAAACGTAAAAATCCCTAACCCCCAAAACGTAAGAATCCGTAACCCCAAACGTAAGAATCCCAAACACTCAAACGTAAGAATCCGTAACCCCCAAACGTAAAAATCGCTAACCACCAAACGTAAGAAAACTAACCCCCAAACGAAAGAACACTAACCACCAAACGTAAGAATCCCTAACCCCAAATGTAAGAAAACTAACCCACAAACGTAAAAATCCCTAACTTCCAAATTTAAGAAAACTAACTCACAAACGTAAGAATCCTTAACCCCCAAACGTAACAAAACTTATCCCCAATGGTAACATTTCTTAACCTCGAAACATAAGAAAACTAACCCTCAAACGTAAGAATCCCTAACCACCAAACGCAAAAATCCCGAACCCTCAAACGTAAGATCCCGTAACCCCCAAATGTAAGAATCGCTAACCACCAAACGTAAGAAAACTAACCCCCAAACGTAAGAATCCTTAACCCCCAAACGAAAAAACACTAACCCCCAAACGTAACAATCCCTAATCCCCAAATGTAAGAAAACTAACCCACAAACGTAGTAATCCCTAACCCCCAAACGTAAGAAAAAGGAACCCGAAACGTAAGAATCCCAAACCCCCAAACGTAAGATTCCCTAAACTCGAAACGTAAAAAAACTAACTCCCAAACGGAAAAAATCCCTAATCCCCAAACATAAGAAAACTAACCCCCAAACGTAAGAAAACGAAGAGCCAGTCGTAAGAATCCCTAAAGCCCAAACTTAGGAAAACGAACCACCTAACGTAAGAATCCCTAACCCTCAAACGTAAGAATACCTAACCCCCAAACGTAAGAAAACTGACCCCAAACGTAAGAATCCCCAACCCCTAAACGTAAAAAAACTGACCCCTAAACGTAAGAATCCCTAACCCCCAAACGTAAGAAAACTAACCCTGAAATGTAAGAATCCCTAACCTCGAAACATAAGAGAACTAACTCCCAAACTTACGAATGCCTAATCCCCAAACGTAATAAAACTAACAACCAAATTTAAGAATCCCTAACACCCAAACGTAAGAAAACTAACCTCCAAACGAAGAATCCCTAAACCCCAAACGTAAGAAAACTAACCCCTAAACGAAGCTTAACTAAACTTAACTTTTCAAGAGAGACACATAGTTATAATACGAGA
This sequence comes from Pavona decussata, assembly GCF_977016875.1. Classification (NCBI taxonomy): domain Eukaryota; kingdom Metazoa; phylum Cnidaria; class Anthozoa; order Scleractinia; family Agariciidae; genus Pavona; species Pavona decussata. Next base: position 1,903,751 of record NW_028145628.1, on the reverse strand, counting down.
TTCTCCTCAATTGGTAACTACCACATTAAATATTCGAGACTAAACCAACAATCTAAATCTTTCCCTCGACTTGGGGCTAAAATATGGAGCAGTATTCCCTCCGAAAGAGGATGATTATGTTGGCATTTCTACTCTTATCTCTGAGTTTTCAAAAATGAAAGTTACCACATGATCATAATTAAATCAATCTATTAAAAGTATAACAATTTATATTTCTTTTTCCTCATATGTTCACTTCTTTTCTTTTCTTTCATTTTTTCAATGTTTGTATGGCTCACTGACAAATTATTTATACATTTCTGTAAACTGTAATTAATTCTAATAAATCAGTCTTCTCACTACCCGCCTACATTACCTCTAGCTACTTGCGGGCTAGTGTTGTCCTTGAATTGTATGTTAATATTTTTGAATAAACTTGAACTAGAACTTGAAAGAATCCCTAACCCCAAACGCAAGAAAACTTACCCACAAACGTAAGAATCCTGAACCGCCAAACGTAAGAAAACAAACCTCCAAACGTAAGAATCCCTAGTCCCCGACCGTAAGAAAACTAATCCCCAAACGTAAGGTTTCCTAACCCCTTAACGTAAGAAAACTAACCCCCAATCGTAAGATACCCAACCCCTAAAGGTAAAAAAACTAACCGCAAAATGTAAGAATCCCTAACCCTCCAACGTGAGCCTCCTAACCCTCCCAATGTAAGAATCCCTAACCCCAAAAGTTAAGAAAACTATCCCCCAAACGTAAGAATTTATAACCCCAAGAGTTAAGAAAACTAACCCACAAACGTAAGAATCTCTAACCCCCAAATGTAAGAAAACGAAGACCCAATCGTAAGAATCCCTAACCCCCAAACGTAAGAAAACGAACCCCCTAACGTAAGAATTACTAATCCCCAAACGTAAAAATTCCTAACCCCCAAACGTAAGAATCCCAAACCCCCAAACGTAAGAAAAACTAACCCCAAACGTAAAAATCCATAACCCGTAAACGTAAGAAAACTAACCCCAAAACGTAAGAATCCCTAACCCGCAAACCTAAGAAAACTAACCCCCAAACGTAAGAATTCCTAACCTCGAAACGTAAGAGAACTAACTCCCAAACTTAAGAATCCTTAATTCTCAAACGTAAGAAAATTTACCCCCAAATGTAAGAATCGCTAACACTCAAACGTAAGAATCGCTAACCACCAAATGTAGGAAAACTAATCCCTAAACGTAAGAACAGTAACCCCCAAACGTAAAAATCCCTAACCCCAAAACGTAACAATCCGTAACCCCCAAACGTAAGAATACTTAATCCCCGACCGTAAGAAAAGTAATCCCCAAAGGTAAAAATCCCTAACCCCCAAAAGTAAGAACACTTACCCCAAACGTAAAAATCCCTAACTTTCAAACTTAAGAAAACTAACCAGCAAACGTGGGAATCCTTAACCCCGAACGTAACAAAACTTATCCCCAAACGTAACATTTCTTAACCTCGAAACATAAGAAAACTAACCCTCAAACGTAAGAATCCCTAACCACCAAACCCAAGAATCCCGAACCCTCAAACGTAAGAATCCGTAACAGCCAAATGTAAGAATCGCTAACCACCAAACGTAAGAGAACTAACCCCCAAACGCAAAAATCCTTAACCCCCAAATGAAAAAACACTAACCCCCAAACGTAAGAATCCCTAATCCCCAAATGTAAGAAAACTAACCCACAAACGTAGTAATCCCTAACCCCCAAACGTAAGAAAAGGAACCCCAAACGTAAGAATCCCAAACCCCCAAACGTAAGATTCCCTAAACTCGAAACGTAAAAAACTAACTCCCAAACGGAAAAAATCCCTAATCCCCAAACATAAGAAAACAAACCCAAAAACGTAAGAATCCTTAACCCCCGAACGTAACAAAACTAATCCCCAATCGTAACATTTCTTAATCTCCAAACGTAAGAAAATTAACCCTCAAACGTAAAAATCCCTAACTACCAAACGCAAAAAATCCCCAACACTCAAACGTAAAAATCTTAAACCCCCAAACGTAAGAATCGCTAACCACTAAACGTACGAAAACTAACCCCCAAACGTAAGAATACCTCACCCCCAAACGTAAGAAACCTATACAACAAACGTAAGAATCCCTAACCCCCAAATGTAAGAAAACTAACCCACAAACGTAGGAAACCCTAACCCCCAAACGTAAGAAAACGAACAAAAAATCGTAAGAATCCTAAACGCCAAAACGTAAGAAAACGAATCCCCTAACGTAAGAATCCCTAACCCCGAAACGTAAGAAAACTAACCCCAAACGTAAGAATCCCTAACCCCCAAACGCAAGAGTCTTGAGCCTTCAAACGTAAGAATCTGTAACCCCTAAACGTAAGAATCGCTAACCACCTAACGTAAGAACACTAATCCCAAACGTAAGAAACCGTAACCCCCAAACGTAAGAATCCCTAACCCCTAGACGTAAGAAAACTAAGCCTTAAACGTAAGAAAACTAACCCCAAACGTAAGAATCCCTAACCCCCAATCGTAAGAAAACGAACCTCAAAACGTAACAAAACTAACCCACAAACATAAGAATCCCTAAACCCCAAACGCAAGAAAAGTAACCCACAAACGTAAGAATCCCTAACCCCCAAACGTAAGAAAACTAACCCTTTAACGTAAGAATCCATAACCCCCAAACGTAAGAATCCCTAACCCCTAAATGTAACAAAACTAACCCCCAAACGAAAGAGTCCTCAACCCCTAAACGTTAGAAAACCAAACCCCCAACGTAAGAATCTCGAAACCCCAAAAGTTAGAAAACTAACCCCCAAACGTAAAATCCCTAACCTCAAAACGTAACAATCCCTAACCACCAAACGTTAGAAAACCAACTCCCAAACGTAAGAATCGATAAACTCCAAACGTAAAAAAACTAACCCCCAAACGTTGGAATCCCTAACCCCTAAGCGTAAGAAAACTAACCCCAAAACGGAACAATCCCTAACCTCCAAACGTAAGAAAACTAACTCCGATACATAAGAATCCAAAACCCCAAAACGTAAGAAAACTAACCCCAAACGTAAGAATCCCTGACCCCAAACGTAAGAAAACTAACTCACAAACTTAAGAAGCCCTAACGCCCAAACAAAAGTAAACTAACACTCAAACGTAAAAAAAAACTAACCCCCAAACGTAAGAAAACTAACACACAAACGTAAGAATCGCTAACCCTCAAACGTAAGAAAACTAACCCACAGACAAAGGAATCCCTAACCCCCAGACGTAAGAAAACCAACCCCCAAATGTAACACTCGCTAAACCCCAAACGTAAGAAAACTAACCCCCAAATGTAAGAATCGCTTACACCCAAATGTTAGAAAACTAACCCCAAAACGTAAAAATTCCTAAACCCCAAACGTAAGAAAACTAACCCCTAAACGCAAGAAAACTAACCCCCAAACGTAAGAATTCCCAACCAACCAACGTACGAATCCCGAACCTCAAAACGGAAGAAAACTAACGCCAAAACGTAAGAATCCCTAACCCCCAAAGGCAAGAAAACTTACCCCCAAAAGTAAAAATCCCTAACCCCCAGACGCATCAAAACTAACCAACAAACGTAACAATCCTTAACCCCAAAACGTAACAAAACTAACCACAAACGTAAGAATCCCTAACACCCAAACGTAAGATAACAAACCCACAAACGTAAGAATCCCAAACCTCCAAATGTAAGAAAACTAACGCCCAACCGGAAGAATCCCTAACCACTAAACGTAAGAGACCTAACCCCCAAAAGTGGGAATCACTATACCCTATACGTAAGACAACTAACAACGTAAAAATCTTTAACCCCCAAATGTAAGAGACCTAACCCCCAAACGGAAGAATCCCTAAACCCCAAAAGTAAGACAACTAACCCCCAATCGTAAGAATCCCTAACCCCCAAACGTAATAAAACTAACCCCAAAACGTAAGAATCCCTATCCCTTTAAAGAAAGAAAACGAACGCCCAAACGTAAGAATGACTAACCCCCAACCGTGAGAAAACAAACCTCCGATAGTAAGATTGACTAACCCCTAAACGTAAGAATCCCTAACCCCTCAAACGCAAGAATCCTCAACCCTCAAACGTAAGAATCCGTAACCCCCAATGGTAAGAATTGCTAACCACCAAACGTAAGAAAACTAACCCCCAAACGTAAGAATCCCTAACCCCCAAACGTAGGAATCCCTAACCCCCAAACGTAAGAATCCCTAACCACCGAACGCAAGAATCCCAAACCCTCAAACGTAAGAATCCGTAACCACCAAACGTAAGAATCTCTATCCCCTAAAAGTAAGAAAACGAACGCCCAAACGTAAGAATGACTAACCACCAAACGTAAGAAGCCCTAACCCCCAAATGTAAAGAAACTAACCCACAAACACAGAAATCCCTAACCCTAAAACGTAAGAAAACTAACCTCCGAAAGAAAAAATCGCTAATCCTTCAGCGTAAGAAAACTAATCCCCAAACGTAAGAAAACTAACCCCCAAACGTAAAAATCCCTAACCCCCAAAACGTAAGAATCCGTAACCCCAAACGTAAGAATCCCAAACACTCAAACGTAAGAATCCGTAACCCCCAAACGTAAAAATCGCTAACCACCAAACGTAAGAAAACTAACCCCCAAACGAAAGAACACTAACCACCAAACGTAAGAATCCCTAACCCCAAATGTAAGAAAACTAACCCACAAACGTAAAAATCCCTAACTTCCAAATTTAAGAAAACTAACTCACAAACGTAAGAATCCTTAACCCCCAAACGTAACAAAACTTATCCCCAATGGTAACATTTCTTAACCTCGAAACATAAGAAAACTAACCCTCAAACGTAAGAATCCCTAACCACCAAACGCAAAAATCCCGAACCCTCAAACGTAAGATCCCGTAACCCCCAAATGTAAGAATCGCTAACCACCAAACGTAAGAAAACTAACCCCCAAACGTAAGAATCCTTAACCCCCAAACGAAAAAACACTAACCCCCAAACGTAACAATCCCTAATCCCCAAATGTAAGAAAACTAACCCACAAACGTAGTAATCCCTAACCCCCAAACGTAAGAAAAAGGAACCCGAAACGTAAGAATCCCAAACCCCCAAACGTAAGATTCCCTAAACTCGAAACGTAAAAAAACTAACTCCCAAACGGAAAAAATCCCTAATCCCCAAACATAAGAAAAAGAACCCACAAACGTAAGAATCCTTAACCCCCGAACGTAACAAAACTAATCCCCAATCGTAACATTTCTTAACCTCCAAACGTAAGAAAACTAACCCCCAAACGTAAGAATCCCTAACTACCAAACGCAAAAAATCCGGAACCCTCAAACGTAAAAATCTGTAACCCTCGAACGTAAGAATCGCTAACAACTAAAGGTACGAAAACTAATCCCCAAACGTAAGAATCCCTCACCCCCAAACGTAAGAACACTAACCAACAAACGTAACAATCCCTAACCCCCAAATGTAAGAAAACTAACCCACAAACGTTGGAATCCCTAACCTACAAACGTACGAAAACGAACAGAAAATCGTAAGAATCCTAAACACCAAAACGTAAGATTCCCTAAACTCGAAACGTAAAAAAACTAACTCCCAAACGGAAAAAATCCCTAATCCCCAAACATAAGAAAAAGAACCCACAAACGTAAGAATCCTTAACCCCCGAACGTAACAAAACTAATCCCCAATCGTAACATTTCTTAACCTCCAAACGTAAGAAAACTAACCCCCAAACGTAAGAATCCCTAACTACCAAACGCAAAAAATCCGGAACCCTCAAACGTAAAAATCTGTAACCCTCGAACGTAAGAATCGCTAACCACTAAAGGTACGAAAACTAATCCCCTAACGTAAGAATCCCTAACCCCCAAACGTAAGAAAACTAACCCCAAACGTAAGAATCCCTAACCCTCAAACGTAAGATTCCCTAACCTCGAAACGTAAGAAAAGTAACCCCCAAACGTAACAATCCCTAACCTTCAAACGTAAGAAAACTAACTCCCAAACGTAAAAAATCCCTAACCCCCAAAGTAAAAAAAATAATCCCCTAACGTAAGAATCCCTAACCCCGAAACGTAAGAAAACTAACCCCAAACGTAAAAATCCCTAAACCCCAAACGAAAGAATCTTGAGCCTTCAAACGTAAGAAACCCTAACCCCCAAACGTAAGAATCCCTAACCCCCAAATGTAAGAAAACTGACCCACAAACGTAGAAATCCTTAACCCCCAAACGTAAGAAAACGAACACAAAATCGTAAGAATCGTTAACGCCAAAACGTAAGAAAACGAATCTCCTAACGTAAGAATCCCTAACCCCCAAACGTAAGAAAACTAACCCCCAAATGTTAGATTCCCTAACCTCGAAACGTAAGAAAAGTAACCCCCAAACGTAACAATCCCTAACCTTCAAACGTAAGAAAACTAATTCCCAAACGTAAACAATCCCTAACCCCCAAAGTAAAAAAAACTAATCTCCAAATGTAAGAATCCCTAATCACTAGACGTAAGAAAACTAAGCCTTAAACGTTAGAAACCTAACCCCAAACGTAAGAATCCCTAACCCCCAATCGTAAGAAAACGAACCTCAAAACGTAACAAAACTAACCCACAAACATAAGAAGCCCTAACCCCAAAACGTAAGAAAACTATCCCACAAACATAAGAATCCCTAAACCCTAAACGCAAGAAAAGTAAAGAATCCCTGACCCCCAAACGTAAGAATCCATAACCCCCAAACGTAAGAATCCCTAACCCCTAAATGTAAGAAAACTAACCCCCAAACGAAAGAATCCTCAACCCCTAAACGTTAGATAACTAAACCCCCAACGTAAGAACCCCAAAGCCCAAAAGTAAGAAAACTAACCCCCAAACGTAAAATCCTTAACCTCAAAACGTAAGAATCCCTAACCACCAAACGTTAGAAAACCAACTCGCAAACGTAAGAATCAATAAACTCCAAACGTAAAAAAAGTAACCCCCAAACGTTAGAATCTCTAACCCCTAAGCGTATGAAAACTAACCCCCAAACGCAAGAACACTAACCCCCAAACATAAGAATTCCTAACACCTTAACGTAAGAATCTCGAACCTCCAAACCGAAGAAAACTAACCAAAAAACGTCAGAATCCCTAACCCCCAAACGTAAGAAAAGTAACCCTAAAACGTAAGAATCCCTAACCCCCAAACGTAAGAATCCCTTATCCCCGACCGTAAGAAAACTAATCCCTAAACGTAAAAAAAACTAACCCCAAAACGTAAGAATCTCTAAGCCCCAAACAAAAGAAAAGTAACCCCAAAATGTAAGAATCCCTAACCCTCCAAATTGAGCCTCCTAACCCTCCCAACGTAAGAATCCCTAACCCGAAAAGTTAAGAAAACTAACCCCCAAATGTAAGAAAACGAAAACCCAATCGCAAAAAACCCTAACCCCCAAACGTAGGAAAACGAACCCCCTAACGTAAGAATTCTTAATCCAAAAACGTAAAAATTCCTAACCCCAAAACGTAAGAAAACTAACCCCCAAACGTAAGAATTCCTAACCTCCAAACGTAAGAAAACTAACCCCCAAATATAAGAATCGCTAACAACCAAACGTTAGAAAACTAACCCCAAAACTTAAGAATCCCTAAACCCCAAACGTAAAAAAACTAACCCCCAAACGCAAGAAAACTAACCCCAAAACTTAAGAATCCCTAAACCCCAAACGTAAAAAAACTAACCCCCAAAGATAACAATTCCCAACCCCTTAACGTAAGAATCTCGAACCTCCAAACGGAAGAAAACTAACCCCAAAACGTAAGAATCCCTAACCCCAAACGCAAGAAAACTAACCCCAAAACGTAAGAATCCCCAACCCCCAAAGGCAAGAAAACTTACCCCCAAAGGTAAGAATCCCTAACCCCAAAACGCATCAAAACTAACCCACAAACGCAACAATCCTTAACACCCAAACGTACGAAAACTAACCCCCAAATGTAAGAAAACTAACGCCCAAAGGAAGAATCCTTAACCCCCAAACGTAAGAGACCTAACCCCCAAAAGTGGGAATCCCTAAACCCCATACGTAAGACAACTAACCCCAAAACGTAAGAATCCTCAACCCCCAAATGTAAGAGACCTGACCGTCAAACGTAAGAATCCCTAAACCCCAAACGTAAGACAACTAACCCCCAATCGTAAGAATCCCTAAACCCCAAACGTAAGAAAACTAACCCCAAAACGTAAGAATCCCTATACCCCAAAAGTAAGAAAACGAACGCCCAAACGTAAGAATGATTAACCCCCAACCGTAAGAAAACAAACCCCCGATCGTAAGATTGACTAACCCCTAAGCGTAAGAATCCCTAACCTTTCAAACGCAACAATCCTGAACCCTCAAACGTAAGAATCCGTAACCCCCAAAGGTAAGAATTGCTACCCACAAAACGTAAGAAAACTAACCCCCAAACGTAAGATTCCCTAAACTCGAAACGTAAAAAGACTAACTCCCAAACGTAAAAAATCCCTAAACCCCAAACATAAGAAAAGAAACCCACAAACGTAAGAATCCTTAACCCCCAAACGTAACAAAGCTAATCCGCAAACGAATCATTTCTTAACCTCCAAACGTAAGAAAACTAACCCCCAAACGTAAGAATCCCCAACTACCAAACGCAAGAATCCCGAACCCTCAAACGTAAGAATTTGTAACCCAAAAACGTAAGAATCGCTAACCACTAAACGTAAGAAAACTAACCCCCAAACGTTAGAATCCCTAACCCCCAAACGCAAGAACACTAACCACCAAACGTAAGAATCCCTAACCCCCAAATGTAAGAAAACTATCCCACAAACACAGGAATCCCTAACCCTCAAACATAAGAAAACGAACACGAAATCGTAAGAATCCTAAACGGCAAAACGTCAGAAAACGAATCCCCTAACGTAAGAATCCCTAACCCCTAAACATAAGAATCCCTAACCCCTAAACGTAAGAAAACTAACCCCCAAACGTAACAATCCCTAACCACCAAACACAAGAATCCCGAGCCCTCAAACGTAAGAATCTGTAACCCCTAAACGTAAGAATCGCTAACCACTTAACGTAAGAAAACTAACCCCCAAACGTAAGAATCCCTAACCCCCAAACATAAGAACACTAACCACCAAACGTAAGAATCCCTAACGCCCAAATGTAAGAAAACTAACTCCCAAATGTAAAATACCTAACCCCAAAACGTAGGAATCCTAAACCCCCAAACGTGAGAAAACGAACACAAAATCGTAAGAGTCCTTAACGCAAAATCGTAAGAAAACGAATCCCCTAAGGTAAGAATCCCTAACCCCCAAACGTAAGACAACTAACCCCCAATCGTAAGAATCCCTAAACCCCAAACGTAAGAAGACTAACCCCAAAACGTAAGAATCCCTATACCCCAAAAGTAAGAAAACGAACGCCCAAACGTAAGAATGATTAACCCCCAACCGTAAGAAAACAAACCCCCGATCGTAAGATTGACTAACCCCTAAGCGTAAGAATCCCTAACCTTTCAAACGCAACAATCCTGAACCCTCAAACGTAAGAATCCGTAACCCCCAAAGGTAAGAATTGCTAACCACAAAACGTAAGAAAACTAACCCCCAAACGTAAGATTCCCTAAACTCGAAACGTAAAAAGACTAACTCCCAAACGTAAAAAATCCCTAAACCCCAAACATAAGAAAAGAAACCCACAAACGTAAGAATCCTTAACCCCCAAACGTAACAAAGCTAATCCGCAAACGAATCATTTCTTAACCTCCAAACGTAAGAAAACTAACCCCCAAACGTAAGAATCCCCAACTACCAAACGCAAGAATCCCGAACCCTCAAACGTAAGAATTTGTAACCCAAAAACGTAAGAATCGCTAACCACTAAACGTAAGAAAACTAACCCCCAAACGTAACAATCCCTAACCACCAAACACAAGAATCCCGAGCCCTCAAACGTAAGAATCTGTAACCCCTAAACGTAAGAATCGCTAACCACTTAACGTAAGAAAACTAACCCCCAAACGTAAGAATCCCTAACCCCCAAACATAAGAACACTAACCACCAAACGTAAGAATCCCTAACGCCCAAATGTAAGAAAACTAACTCCCAAATGTAAAATATCTAACCCCAAAACGTAGGAATCCTAAACCCCCAAACGTAAGAAAACGAACACAAAATCGTAAGAAAACGAATCCCCTAAGGTAAGAATCCCTAACCCCCAAACGTAAGAAAACTAACTCCCAAACGTAAGAATCGCTAACCACCAAACGTAAGAAAATAAACCCACAAACCTAAAAATCCCTAACCCCAAAACGTAAGAGAAGCAACCCCCGAACGTAACAATCCCTAACGTCCAAACGTAAGAAAACTAACTTCCAAACGTAAAAAATCCTTAACCCCCAAACGAAAGAAAACTAATCCTCAAATGTAAGAATCCCAAACCCATAGACGTAAGAAAACTAAGCCTTAAACGTAAGAAAACTAACCCCAAACGTAAGAATCCCTAACCCCGAATCGTACGAAAACGAACCTCAAAACGTAACAAAACTAACCCACAAACATAAGAAGCCCTAACCCCAAAACGTAAGAAAACTAACCCTTTAACGTAAGAATCCCTAACCCTTAAACGTGAGAAAACTTACTCGAAACGTAAGAATTCCTAAACCCCGAACGTAAGAAAACTAACCCTGAACGGAACAATCCCTAACCTCCAAACGTAAAAGAACTAACTCCGATACGTAAGAATCCCTAACCCCAAACGTAAGAATCCCTGATCCCAAGCGTAAAAACACGAACCCCAAAACGTAAGAAAACAAATCCCTTAACATAAGAATCCCTAACCCCTAAACGTAAGAATCCATAGCCCCAAACGTAAGAATCCATAACCCCCAACTGTAGGAATCCCTAACTCCCAAACGTAAGAATCCCTAACCCCCAAACGTAAGAATCCTTAACCCACAAACGTAAGACCTCCTAACCCCCAAACGTAAGAAAACTAACTCCCAAACGTAAAAATCGCTAACCAACAAACGTAAGAAAATAAACCCACAAACCTAAAAATCCCTAACCCCAAAACGTAAGAAAAGCAACCCCCAAACGTAAGAATCCATAACCCCCAACTGTAGGAATCCCTAACTCCCAAACGTAAGAATCTCGAACCCCCAAACGTAAGAATCCTTAACCCACAAACGTAAGAAAATTAACCCCAAAACTTAAGAATGACTAGCCCCCAAACGTAAAAAAACTAACCCCCAATCGTAAGAATCCCTAGCCGCCAAGCGTAAGAAAACTAACTCGAAAGGTAAGACACCCTAACCCTTAAACGTAAGAAACCTAACCCCCAAACGAAAGAATCCTTAAGCCCTAACTGTACGAAATTTAACCCCCAAATGTAAGAATCCCTAACCCCCAAAGGTAAAAAAAGTAACTACCAAACGTAAGATAACTAACCAGCAAACGTAAGAATCTCTAACACACAAACGTAAGAAAACTAACCCCCAAAGAAAAAATTTCTAACCTCCAAACGTAAGAATGCTAACCTCCAAAAATAAGAAAACTAACCACGAAACGTAAGAATCGCTAACCCCAGAACGTAAGAAAACTAACCCAAAAACGTCACAATGACTAACCCCGAAACGTAAGAAAACCAATCCCCAACGTAAGAATGATTTACCTCCAAACGTAAGAAAACTAACCCCCAAACGTAAAAATGACTAACTCCCAAAAGGAAGAAAACTAACCCCCAAACGTAAAAATGCCTAACCCCAAAACGTAAGAAAACTAACCCCTAAATGTAAGAAAACTAACCCCCAAAAACAAGACTGACTAACCCCTAAAGGTAAGAAAACTAACCCCAAACGTAAGACTGACTAACCCCCAAACGTAAGAAAATTTACCTCCAAACGTAGGACTGACTAACCCCCAAACGTTAGACTGACTAACCCACAAACGTAAGACTAACTAACCCCCAAACGTAAGAAATCTAACCCCAAAACGTTAAACTGACTAACCCCCAAACGTAACAAAACTTACACGCAAACGTTGGAACGACTAACCCCCAAACGTAAGAAAACTAACCCCCAAACGTAAAAATGACTAACTCCCAAAAGGAAGAAAACTAACCCCCAAACGTAAAAATGCCTAACCCCAAAACGTAAGAAAACTAACCCCTTAATGTAAGAAAACTAACCCCCAAAAACAAGACTGACTAACCCCTAAAGGTAAAAAAACTAACCCCAAACGTAAGACTGACTAACCCCCAAACGTAAGAAAATTTACCTCCAAACGTAGGACTGACTAACCCCCAAACGTTAGACTGACTAACCCACAAACGTAAGACTAACTAACCCCCAAACGTAAGAAATCTAACCCCAAAACGTTAAACTGACTAACCCCCAAACGTAACAAAACTTACACGCAAACGTTAGAACGACTAACCCCCAAACGGAAGAAAACTAACCCCCAATCGTAAAAATCCTTAACCGCAAAGCGTAAGAAACTAACCCCAAACGTAAGATACCTTAACCCCCAAACGTATGAAAACTAACCCCCAATCGAGACAATCCCTAAGCCCCAAACGTACGAAATTTATCCCCAAATTTAAGAATCCTTAACCCCCAAAGGTAAAAAAACTAACCCCCAAACGTAAGAAAACTAACCAGCAAACGTCAGAATCCCTAACACCCAAACGTAAGAAAACTCACCCCCAAAGAAAGAATCTTTAATCTCCAAACGAAAGAATGCTAACCTCCAAACGTAAAAAAAAACCAAACAAACGTAAGAATCCCTAACACCCAAACGTAAGAAAACTAACCCCCAAACGTAAGAATCCCTAACCCCCAAGCGTAAGATCGCTAACCCCTAAACGTATTAAAACTAACCTTTAAACGTAAGAACGCCCAACCCCTAAACGTAAGAATCCCTAACCCGAAAACCTAAGAATGACTAACCCCTAAACGTAAGAATAACTAACCCTTAAGCGTAAGAATGACTAACCCCCAAACATAAGAATCCCTAACCCACAAAGGTAAGAAAACTACCCCCCAAAGAAAGAATCTCTAACCCCCAAACGTAAGAAAGCTAACCTCCATACGTAAGAAAACTAACCATCAAACTTTAGAATCCCTAACGCCCAAACGTAAGAAAACTAACCCCCAAGCGTAAGAATCCCTAACCCCCAAACGTAAGAATCCCTAACCCCTAAACGTAAGAATGACTTACCCCCAAAGGTAAGAAAACTAAATCCCAAACGTAAGAATGACTAACCCGCAAACGTAAGAAAACTAACCGCTAAACGTAAGAATCCTTAACACCCAAACATAAGAAAACTAACCCCCAAACGTAAGAATCCCTAACCCCCAAGCGTAAGAGTCGCTAACCCCCAAACGTAACAAAACTAACCCCCAAACGTAAGAATCCGTAACCCCTAAACGTAAGAATCCCTAACCCTAAAACGTAAGAAAACTTACCCCCAAGATTAAGAATGACTTTCCCCCAAACGTAAGAAAACTAACCTCCAAACGTAAGAATCCCTAACCCCCAAACGTAAGAAAACTGACCCCAAAACGTAAGAATACCTAGACCCCAAACTTAAAAAAACTACCCCTAAACGTAAGAATCATTAACCCCGAAACGTAAGAAAACTAACCCCAAATGTAAGAATGACTAACCTCCAAACGTAAGAAAACTAACCCCAAACGTAAGAATGACTAACCCCGAAACATAAGAAAACTAATTCCCAAACGTAATAATAACTAACCCGCAAACGTAAGAAAACTTACCCCCAAACGAAGAAAACTAACCCTTAAACGAAAGAATCCTTAACCTTCAAAGGTAAGAAAACTAACACCCAAACGTAATAATCCCTAACCCCCAAACCTAAGAAAACTAACCCCCAAACGTAAGAATGACTAACCTCCAAACGTAAGAAAACTAACCCTTAATCGTAAGAATCCTTTAACCCCAAGCGGAAGAAAACTAACCCCAAACGTAAGATACCCGAACCCCGAAACGCAAGAAAACTAAGCCCCAAACGTAAGAATGACTTACCCCCAAAGGTAAGAAAACTAATTCCCAAACGTAAGAATGACTAACCCGCAAAGGTAAGAAAAGTAACCGCTAAACGTAAGAATCCCTAACCCGTAAACGAAGGAACACTTACCCCCAAACGTAAGGATGACTAACCCTCAAACCTAAGAAAACTAACTCCCAAACGTAAGAATGACTAACCGCCAAACATAAGAATGACTAACCCTGAAACGTAAGAAAACTAACCCCAAAACTTAAGAATGACTAACCCGGAAACGTAAGAAAACTAACCTCCAAAGGTAAGAATCCCTTACCCCAAACGTAAGAAAACTAACCCCTAAACGTAAGAATACCTAACCCCCAAACGTAAGAAAACTAACCCCTAAACGTAAGAATCATTAACCCTGAAACGTAAGAAAACTAACCCCCAAACGTAAGAATGACTAACCTCCAAACTTAAGAAAACTAACCCCCAAACGTAAGAATGACTAACCCGCAAACGTAAGAAAACTAACCGCTAAACGTAAGAATCCCTAACACCGAAACGTAAGAAAACTAACGCCCAAACGTGAGACTGATGACTAACCCCCAAACGTAAGAAAACTAGTCACTTAATGAACTAGTGATCATGTTACATAAAAATTGTTATCACTTTGAGAAACCGCAATATTTATTTATTTATTTGTTAGCCCAAGATCAACAACTTTTTCAATATTTCATTCATCACTGCAGTGACAGTATTGAGAAGGAAGTGTAGCAGAAGCCTTTGTAGGCTTATTGAGGAGACCTTCCTTACTGCTACCAAGAGAGGGCCTCTCTTGCTGCTACTTATAACTCAGGCGATATATGAAATTATATCCATGTTAAATTATAAATTCCTATAATAAAACAAAAAACCCTTTTTGCTCTCTGCAGTTCTGTTATTTTCAGTGAGCATTGTTTTAGTGAACAAATCAATTTCTTTCAACCTAATCCGCAGGCTCGTTTCGAGAATTATCGGATATATTTGTACAAAGCGGAACTCTAGACTCGTCGTACGATGGCCTACCAAAAAAATCCGCTAGGGCTCTGGGAACTAGAATGACTGTTGGTGGGTTCCTTTACAATTATTTACATGATTTCTTTTTTATTTGCGTTGTTTCTTTTCAATTTTTGTGGTTTCTTTTTGTCTGCATGTCTTTACTTGCATGGTTCTTTTTTTGTTTGCGTGGTTTCATTTTTATTTGCATGATTTCTTTTTTGTTTGCCTGGTTTCTTTTCAATTTTTGTGGTTTCTTTTTTTCTGCATGTTTCGTCTTTACTTGCATTGTTCTTTTTTCATTGGCGTGGTTTCATTTTTATTTGCGTGGTTTCTTTTTTATTTGCGTGGTTTCTTTTCTATCTGCGTGGTTTCATTTTTATTTGCGTGGTTTCATTTTTATTTGCGTGTTTTCTTTTTTATTTGCGTGGTTTCTTTCCTATTTGCCTGTTTTCTTTTTTTATTTGCGTGATTTCTTTTATGTTTGCAGCGTTTCCCTTGTAGGCTATCAAAACTGATAGGAATCTCGTCTAGAAAATGACAGAGAGAGTGAAACTAATGAACGATACTGAAAACAATGAGTGAAATTTGTAAGTTTGATTTGTATTTTCTCCTTCCATTTTAACCCCATAACTTCTTAGATGGATTATTTCAAATATTTCTGAGGAATTCTAATGAATGCTTATAATCAAGTCTATGCCACGATGACTTTAATTTGATTTTGTTAATAATGTTCTGTGAATACTGGGGAATTGTTCACCCTGACGGTTGAAACTGAAGCAGTTTTATTAAAATCGAATTAGCTCCGCAATGGTTTGGAAAACAAAAGATTTGTAGAATTTCTTTCGCACATTACAGTGTTCAACATCTCAGGAAGTGAAGGCATGCCAATCTGTTTGTGCAACCATGTTCGAATGTTGGACTAGTATAGGCCGCCAGGGTTTTTGCCTAAAAGTCTTAAATGTGATCGTCGTTGTCTTCCAAAAGGGCTTTCAAAATCATTAAAAAATTGCACAAATATCTAGTAGATATTTAGATCTTGATTACTGAGCAACTTTCACATGATCAGTGTGACCTAAAAGGGCACATTCGCGCTGCTTTCCACTCGAAAACCAAGACCGAAGAACGAAGCACCCCAAAACTCGAAAACGAAGCACCCAAGGTCGAAAACGAAGCAGTCTAGGTCGAAAACGAAGGGCCCATTCTTCAATCAATTACAATCACTTCAACGGAGTGAACAGAGGCGAAAAACCACATTTATGTTGATTAGATGGATAGATTGTTGTTAAAGAACTGAAAGGCTTTAACAGAAGAAAAATATCAACAAAAGGTAAAGCTTGACATGCTTTATTCACGTGGAAAACAGGTGTGGCGTTTTCAATTAGTCATTTGTAGTAGTAAGGAAATTTTTTCTATGTTTTTTACTTATTTGTATATATTATGTTTTCAGTTTCGTGCAATTTAATTATTTGTACACGCAATTCAGTCTTCAAACTGCGAAGTGTATTTTAATAAACGGTCTATGACGAAGGGTTTAGTTTTAATTCAGTTAGTGCTGCGGAAATTCATTTTCACGACAACTCGCACTTGAATAGTTTTGCGCAGCACTCTATCCGTTATCGCGCTTGATTCGTGACTAGATTTCGACCCTGAATAAAAGAAAACAAAACCCTAAGTCGGCCTTAAAAACTGAGTGTTTCGTTTTCGACCTATGTGCTTTGTTTTCGACCACGAGTGTTTCGTTTTCGAGTTTTAGGGTGCTTTGTTTGCGACCAAGAGTGTTTGAAGGAAAATGAAGCGAGACTAGTAATGTTTAATTTGGCCTTAAAATTTTTTTGGGCAAAAAATCGACTCTTGAAGGTATCCAGTCCTGCCAACTCTCACGGTTTGACTGTGTGACTTGCGGCATATGGTATCAACTCACGGTCTCACGATTTGGCCTCCAAATCTCAAGCTAGGGGTATAGAATGGTCAATCCGATACTTTGCGAGACTGCGAGACCCAAACCCTAATATCGATCCGAGCCCGAGACTTTACCTGTAATAAATCCGAGCCCGAGACTCAAAAAATCCTCTTAGCAGATCGAAGTGTTGAAAATATTTCGAGTTTATGGTACGTAACACGACAAAAAACTCCAACGGAAGCCACAACGGAAGCCAGCTAACGTACGAAAAATTGCTTCGGGTCACGTTATAAATATATAAAGCTATGTAACTCGCCTGTTGTTACTTATTAGCTTTATTAGCCAGGAACACAAATATAATAAATTAATAATTTAACATAATAATTCAACATAAGCTTCACGTGGCGTAACAGAACTTCACGCCAGGAAACTGATCGAGCTCGGTTAGAAATAACTTCGTTGGTTGAAATGCAGCTTTTATAGTTTACTGTTTGTGAGATCGCTTGGTTTTTTTTTAAATATAACGCACTGTGAGTTTTTGACATGGGAGAAGGGTCGGAGAAGGAAGAAAAGACTGGGAAAGTTTTCCGAAAGCGGCGAAAGCGAAAATGTAAGTTCAATGGTGTTTGTTTTAGCTTGTGTCTGTTAGCTAAGTAGCAGTGAGACCCAAATTACAAAAATCCGAGACTTCGAGACAGTTCAACGTGTAGCGAGCCCGAGATTCCGAGACTCTTGTTTAGAGTCCCGAGATTTCGAGACTGGGCGGTTATTTTCCGAGACACATGATTTTCGATAGGACCATTCTGTACCCCTCAAGTTTACGGTGAATCATAGTCTCCTTCGAAGGAGACTAGGTGAATATGCCGAATGTTTGAGGGAAAGCTGGGTACAATTCCGACCTCATACCCATGAAACATATGTGAACAGTGAACTCAAAATGGCGGCTCGCCTTTGGTGGTATCGAAAACGAAGCACTCGAAAACAAAGACCGAAGCACGAAGCACCCAAAGCCCAAAACGAAACACTTAGCTCGAAAACGAAGGAATCTAGGTCGAAAACAAAGCACCCTATTTTTAATCAATTAGGATCACTCTGAACTGTCTGAATCACTTCAACATAGGCGAAAAACCAAATTTATGTTGATTAGATGAGCCGATTAGATAGATAGATTGTTCTTAAAGAACTAAAATATACTTTTACAGAAGAAAAATATCAACAAAAGGTAAAGCTTGACATGCTTTATTCACGTGGAAAACAGGAAATGCCACTTTGAAGTGTTTACTTTTAATTCAGTCAGTGATGCGGAAATTCATTTTCAACAACTCGCAGTTGAATAGTTTTGCGCAGCATTCTATCCGTTATTGCGCTTGATTCGTGACTAAATTTCGACCCTGAATAAAACAAAACACAGCCCTAAGTCGGCCTTAAAAACTGAGTGTTTCGTTTTCGACCTGAGTGCTTTGTTTTCGACCACGAGTGTTTCGTTTTCGAGTTTTAGGGTGCTTTGTTTACGACCATGCAAGAGTGTTTCGTTTTCGAATTTTAGGGTGCTTCAGTTTCGACCTAGAGTGCCTCGTTTTCGACCTAGGGTGCTTCGTTTTCGCTTTCGAGTGCTTTGTTTTCAATAAATACCGCTCGCGCTGAGAGGTAAAGAGGTAAACAGAAACTGACTCGAAGACTTCAGGACCTCAGCCTTCTACTTCGAAGAAAAGGGAGCACAAATAAGGTAAGCTTAAGTAATACCTGAAACAACAAAAAATATATACAATTTTCATTCCATTTAACGCATATTTTGGAAATCTCCAGGTTTGAGATCCCAATCTCCAGGTTTTTCTGGGCTTTTTTTCAAAATCAGTCTCAGATCTGCATGTTTTGGGGGTAGGCAGTTCTGCGTAGTCGCTTCTTTGGACGCAATTATTTTGTGCTTATTTTAAGAACAACGGTAAGCCACCTGAGCTCACTTCGGGTGATTTTCAGTGCGTGTAAGACAAGACAAGACAAGATGATTTATTTCGCTCAGCTCAGTTTTATATGACATAGATTGAATTTACATAGGCAACTAAAACAGAGTTCAACTAAGGAAAGTAAAATTATAACAACAAAATAGAGAGCGAGTTGGGATCATCCAAAGAGCAGGGCTAATCTAGTGGACGACCCCAGAAACAAGATACAATTACAGATAAAATTAAGAATACATTTTTTTTTTATAAAAAGGTATTTCTTCATGCGGCAAAGCAGGTAATTAATTAAAATAATAATTAAGTATAGAGGTCTTAGGGGTTTTACAAAATATTCTAAGAGAACTTGTATTGGTTATACATGTAGGCAAGGAATTCCAAAGGCGAGGACCAGTGAATTTTAGGGAGCATAAGCCATTTTGGGTGGTATTAACCGAGGCTACATAAAGATTTCTGTTACATAATTGCCTCGTTGAATGGGAATGAACAGGAAACGTAAATTTAAAATATTCACTGAAACAGGGCGGCAACAGTTTGTGTGACCACTGATAAATAAAAGAGAGTATCTGAAATACGATTAGATCATTGAGTCTAAGTATAAGCCTTAAGTCTTGTGCTGGTTCGATGATTGTAAACTACACTGATCTGAGAATCATGTATTAATCAGTATTTATGACACAGGCATACTCGGAGAAAAAAAAATCTGACTGCTCCTATCAGGAGTCGAACCTAAGACCAGCCCATTACAAGTTCGGATGCTCTACCACTGAGCGAGCTAAGGCCATTAAACTAGGTTTATAGGACACACATCCTGCGTACTGCTAGGATTGGAATGCTAATGTGTGGCATATGTGCAATGAAATGAATGTGATGGAATATGTTAAGCTTGGTGAATAAATGAGAATTGTGTATTAATCAGTAAATGACACATGTACAGGCATACTTGGAAAAAAAAATCAAGTGCTTCTATCAGGAGTGAAACCTAAGACCTTCTGATTACTAGTTGGGATGCTTTCATTCTCTTCCTACATCAAAATAATATTTTCAATGCTCCTTTCAATGTTTGCTTTCTAGTTGGAGTTTCAAGCATAAATCACCCTGAAAAATGTTTCAAAATGACTTTGGTGCTCATGGAAACAACCTTCAGCTGTTGAAGACATCAGAATTGAAAAGGTAAGCCTGAACAAAGAGTCATGACTGACAACCAGTCACTTAATTAACTAGTGAGCATGTTAGATGTATTTTTTAAGCTTTACAGTTAATTATATTAATCCTTTGAGAAACCACAAAAAGCCTTTATGTTTTTACAGTGGGGTATTTACAATGAATATCTTTTTTGGTGAGCAAACATTTTTCTTTCAACTGAATCCTCGTGCTAGTTTAAAAATTATGATATACAAAGCGGAACTTGAAGCTGAAGAGATAAGGAAACAGTTCATTCCAGCAGTGCCCAGTACAGTCTTTGTGTACTCTGTCAGTAGTGAAGATTTTATTCAGTTTTCTGTGAACTGGCTTGATTGCTGTTGAGCTGGTGAATTAAACTCCGTATGGGTACCATCGGTACTGCCAGCATCAGTCATAACCTATACATATTTATTGTTAGAGAATGGTTCACAGGAGATGCTTGGTTTACAATCACACAAATTTGCAATTAAATTGAAAATTGGTATTTTATTATTTTTGTTCCGATGTTTCTTACCTTTGCATAGGAGTGAAACCTGCGGGCAATTATGGTGAAACAAAAACTTGGAAGTGCACCTGTATTATTAACCCCCAAAAAGTGGGTCCCGAGCATGTAAAATAGTTTTGATCACTTTCCTTACTTGTTTTATGTTTGAGACTATAAAAGTTTTGATAATATGGTTTCTCCTCCCAGGTAGACTTTAAAGAGATTTCCCAAAGGACCAAAAGGTTTTATGCTATTGCAGAAAATTGTCATTTTAGTCAAGGTTGTGCTTTTGTAAACCCACATGAGTGAATTAAACCATTTATAATGATTGCCTTTGGTTCATAATTGCAGAAATACTGATTACTGAAAGTGACGTTTGAGGAGAAATAACCTGGAAAGGTAAGTGTGATCATACCATGCATCGCTAGGGATAAGTGCAGTGCTTAAAAGTAGCGATCGTCCAAGATGACTGAAATTTTTATCAGGTAACCAATTTTTCAGTAAAATGTAAGGGCTGGTTGTCCGAGAAGTAAACTATAGACAACCAAGACATAACGATCAAACATCAACAACCACAGTAGTGAGTACTCACTTTTCAATTGTATCTGACAGAACAAATATTTGCTTGGTTGGAAGATTTTTAGACCTCTCCTACCTTTAAATGTAGCTTAAAGCTACGGTCTCGTTTTATCTCAGTTTCCTTTTCGAATGAAAGCAGGTTCTTACACTTAATATAAGATATTCAAAGGGCTATTAGAGGCAGACGAGCAGCGACTTTAAATGGCTTTTAACAGCTTTCACTCGTCGACTGCGCCATGCGATGAAAATGACAACAAATCGATTTTCCTTGCTTTTTGGGTTGTAATTCCTTGTGAGTTATTAGCTCCCTTTGACTTTAAGATTGACTTTCCTCTTGGAGATTGAAGGAACTCTGCATGTATAGTGATAGCTTCAATACCAACTGACGTAAAAGCATTTGCGAGTGAGTATGCAAATTGAGCGTCATCATTAATCATCCACCTTGCCAAGAGAAAGTTTAAGATCAAGAATTTTCGAATGGCCCACTTTGAAAAAGAGTGATAGTCTGGGTCGAGAGTAGCTGCTTAAGGCAACAAAATCGAGCGTAGTCACCCATTTCTATATGACACATTTGAATAGGCGTGAAGCTGTATTGGTTATTGACTGATTGATTGATAACGGTAAAAATTCGTCAGTAAATATCAAAATCCTATACCTAATACGTACAGAGTCTATTTTATTACAATTAAATAAATAGGAAAAAAACTGCTTTACACGAATGTCATGTATGAGTAAAGAGTATTGAAATTAAGTTTATAAAGGAAATTGTCAAGGGACTCTGCTTGCTGTAACTCGTGGGTTAAGCTGTTCCAAAATATCGCACCACCATAGCTATACCTCAGTACAGTTTGTAAACTGATCCCTTAGATAGGTGGAGGTGAGACCATGTAAAGATTTAAATGCTGTTATGGCTTTCTGCATCTATCTCTGGGTACTTAGTTTTCGCCAGCCAAGTTTAATGAATAGATAATCAATATTAGAGTTGAAACTGAAGAAGTCATCCCTGGGGCAGTGAAGTTTTGTAGTTTCTGCAATTTATTTTAGAGTGTTCCATTTCAGTTACCCCAGCTTGTTTGCCCTGTTTATACTATGGTACAATGGAACAACTTTAAAACATTTCTGCTCCTCAGGGAAAATATCAGTCATCATTGATTGATTAAAGATCACAAAGAGAACTCGTGTGAAATCAAATCAGAACAATCCCTAAGAAGCCTCGCAACTGACAGGCTCTAGGTCAAGAACTTAATTCCTTTTTGAACCATGTTCTACTGTCTAATGAGAACCAGTCTGTATGTCAACTAAGACAAGCTCATTTAAAACAATTTATAATTCATGCTCAAAAGTACACTTGGATATTTCCTCTTCCCAGCCGTTCAATTCCCAGTTGATTTGTAGCTCCCATTGTGACAAATTTCTATGGAGTCAAAGTTCTTAAACTTCAAGTCCAACATAGAACATTCCTGAATCAATAACTAGTGGTCATAGTTAACCAATCTGCACCCAATAGATTGGGGGGTAGTTTCTAAAGAAACTTTGGTGCTACATTGGTGGGGGAGATTGAGAAAACAAACATTTGGTGTTATCAACTAACTTCATAACTAATTAATAATGGTTATTTGGTCACCATAAAAACACATTTGATAGCTGATGGCTTAAACACTAGTCCTTTGTCAGAGTGAATTTGTTTTGAGGAAGGGCATGGGCTCTGGAATCTCTTTGTGGTGGCCAAATTACTTTTGTCAACTCAGTTGATACAACTTAGTATCCTTCTACCATCAGCTACCAACATTGAGGCCCAGATCAGGATTCTACTCTGTCATCACTGATTTCAAATTTGTGAGATGGGAAACAAGTGTGCAAAGAGAAAGAGAGATACACACAAACAAGTAGAAAGTGGTGATTTGGGAAACACAAGTGAGCAGTCAGAGCCTTTTTTGAAGGCATCAATAGCTGATCATCAAGGTAGGCTTACAGAAGTTGAAACCTTTGCATCAATGATTTTTGCCATAAAATATTTCAGCAGAGGAAAAAAAAGTGTGTTTGCAATCTTGATGATCAACAGAGCTCTTGAGAGTGGACTAAGGAGTAATGAATTTTTTTTCGACAGCTCAAACTGGAGATGAACACAAACAAGTTGAAAGTTGTGAAACAGAAAACACCAGTGAGCAGTCAGAGACGCTTTTGAAGACGTTGGCAGTGCAGCATCAAGGTAGGTTTACAACAATTTGAATCCTCTGGATCAATTATTCTGTTCATGAAACAATCACCAGAGAGAAAAATTATCTGTGTTTTTATTTATTGTGATGGTAAACGGAGCTTTTGAAAGTGGACTTGCAAGTAATTGAAATTTTTTTTGCAGTTGGAATTAGAGATGATCATAAAGAAGTGGAAAGCATTGCAACAGGAAACACCAGTGAGCAGTCAGAGACTTTTTTGACGATTTTTGCAGCAGAGCATCAAGGTAGGTTTACTTAAGAATTGGTTCATGTCTAGCGTGCATATATCGAGTAATGGTTGCAAGCGTTTGGAGAATTTGGAGAGCACAATAGAAGCGTAAGAGTTGCTGGACGTGTAGCCGAGAGCAACTCTAGCTTCTTGAGAGCTCTCCAAACTTCCCAAGTGCATCCGTAACTCGATATACGCACAGCTAAAAGAATGAACCAATTTATTCTTTTATGACATAGTGAAAATAAAGTATAAATGATTCCTTGGAAACAGGTTTTGTTCCTAATCAATTACAAAATGTTCTGTACAAAAAAAGATGAAAGTGGTTTCTCTCAGATTGGTTTAATCTTAACGTTTCATTAAATTTGTACAAGCTTTTATAAATATACATTTTTTATGGTGTTTTCTCTCCTTAAAAAGTTTTTTTTCAGGGTTGTCGCTAAGCGCCGGCTGCCGGCGAAATTCGCCGGCTGGGAAAGAGCTCATCGCCGGCTGAATTTTGGGTGGCAAGCACTCGGTTAAAAGGGCAATGAACAGTTCTTTAGTTACCCACAAGCAATTGTTCGATTTAGAATAATATATTTTAAGTGAAAAGGTTGAATAAACTCCTGACTACCTTGAGTATCGATGCCATAAAGTAATTGAAATAAAGTCTTGTTTTGAGAACTTGTTTACCGTGTCCTCTTTCCGATTTCTGCGTCCGCCATCTTGTCGCCATCTTGTCCGCATTTAAGGCGTTGCGAAAGATTGGGAACGAGTTTGTTACCAGGTATTTGTGTCAGATCGGAGAAAGAAGAAGTCTTTCTCTGTTGGAGGGGGGTGAATCGGCGGATTTGGTTAATATTTTAGCCCGGATTCTGGATTCAGAGCTAAATTTTAACGGATCGGCGGATCCTATTATCACAGCGGATCGCGGTTTTATCCAGTTTTGGGGCCCGGGTTTTGGATTATGGTTGTTAGGAAGTTCAAGTTTGCTCTTTTTTCTCGTATCTGCAAGATTTTGTTTCGATGCAGACGTTGGTTACATAAATATTTCGTTGATAGTCATCCTCAAACGCTAAAACACAATATCACGCGAGGCAACTCCAACAACTGAAGTCGCTTTATATCTCGCGTATTATCTAACGCGGCAAACAATTTGCTGATTCGGATTTGGTTGATTTTTTGAGTGGATCGACGGATTCAGCCATTAATTTTAGCGGATCGGCGGATTTACATACCCCTATTCACCCCCCCTTCTGTTGCATGACAGTGAAAAAACCCATGAAGGAACTTCTTCGTAATGTTTTAATACAGCTTTTAATTGGTTAAATTTTATTGCTTATAACATGTTTATGCTCATGAATAGCAAGTAGAACTGGGCAAACCTTGGAACAACTGAACAAACCAGAAACGTAAACGGTCCGCCGAGTAAACGAACGAACGAGAAACCGAGTGAACGTACCCGCGAAACTGGATGAACAGCTGAACGACCGAGTGGACAGCTCTTTTGTTTGCAGTTCTAAGCGTTTATAAGAATCAATTTTCTGATATTCTAGTGCACTTATCTTTTCGGAACAAATGGAAAGCGATGTAGCTTTCGTTCTCATTACTTTAATGTTAAGTAAATGTTGAAAATCTTACGCACGTATTTTCATTTTTAATGTTAGAGTATACACGGCATTCATGAAAAACGGGTTTTAGTTAGATTAGATTAGTTGTAGTTAGGTTTTGAATTTTGTTTAGGAGAGTTACGTTATTTCTAATTTTTATACTCCTGATGGATTTTACCGTGTTTAAATAAAGAACTATTCTTCTAGCGAGCTCACCAAAAAGAGAATTAAGCAAACAGCATAGATTGACGAACTGAAGTAAAACAAAGCACAGTCTGCTCAGAAGCCAGGTCTGTCATTCTCCTTAGGGGCACAGTGAACAGACCTGGTAGAGAGTTCAAGGAACGCCAAACAACGAAAACCACACGAAGGAAACATGGAAACGTCAAAGCGAGAGAGAAAATTTTGAATAAATTCAGGGTGAATCTCTGTACCACACGTTTCAAACTGCGGCACCACAGCTGACCTTCTCTTTAATGGTTGTTTCTTTTTGCATAAAAGAGCCCCTAGATTTCACCAGAGTGTACCAAATTGAATTAAAATTTTCAAAATTTTCTGGGGAGGCCGCCCAGACCCCCCTAATGAGAGGGTGCGACCCCCTCCCAATACCTACCCCTCCGTCGGCTACGCCGACGGCAGAAGGCACTTCGCGCGTTCTTGGGCCGGCTCAATTTCTCAGCTAACCGGCAGACAAATTTCTTAGCTACAACCCTGTTTTTTATAAGATAGCGCGCGCATGCCTCCCCCATCGGACCTGCACACGTCATTGGATGGATGCAAGGCTGTGCATATTTTGAGAAATGTACTATGATGACGCCAATGGGAATTAGATTAGGAAGCACATGTGATAGGTTTTAAATTAATTCGAATCCTCTAAATCAATTATTCTTTTCGTGAAACAATCATCAGAGAGAAAAAGATCCGTGTTTTCAATTGCAATGGTAAATGGACCTTTTGAAAGTGGACTAATTACAAGTAATGGAATTTTTTTTTGCAGTTGGAATTAGAGATGACCACAAACAAGTGGAAAGTGGTGAAACAAGAAACACCAGTGAGCCGCCAGACTCTTTTTTGAAGACATTGACAGCTGATCATCGAGGTAGGCTTACAGAAATTTTTTTCAATTGTGATGGTAAACAGAGCTTTTGAAAGTGGACTTATAAGTAATGGAAAATTGTTTTGCAGTTGGAATTAGAGATGACTGCAAACGAGCGGAAAGTGGGGAAACAGAAAGCACCAGTGAGCAGTCAGAGACTTTATTGAAGGCATCGACAGCTGATCATCAAGGTAGCTTTAGTATGAAACCTCTGGATAAATGATTCTAAAATTAGTGTCCTTCTCTGCAAACTCATTAATAATTCATGATGGGAAAACAAAGGAGGTTTGGAAATGTGATCTTAATAATTATTATAACATTTGGCAAACTTTTACCCTGAATTTATCCAAGAATCATTAATGGTTTCAGAACCTATATCAGAATTAAAGAACGAGTGGTGTTTCAAGCAATTTCCACACACCTCAAAGCTGGTTTTTAAAAAAACTCAGCTGCATGTGCATAGTTGCAAGAAATAGAATTAACTTAATACTAATTTTATGCATTCTCCTTGATATTCTGCAGTAAGTCTACAATATGAAGATGACTGATACAACATTTTTATGGAATTTCTAACTAGATAGTATGACTAATAATTAGTTCATTATTCTATTTTTGTATACATTTTGTTTGTTTTAAATTATTTCACATGTCCTCACCTTAACTAGTTTTGTAGCTATTTATGGGAGCATCTGTAGACAGAATGTTTGAAGAAGTGATTTACTTCAGTGTTGCTGGTTTTTGTTATTGGTGGTGTTGAACTGAATGAACTAAAACATGACAATTGATTTTATGCTTGTAACTCATTCATTATCCTTGTTTTCATTCCTTTTCATTGGCAGGTTTGGTTATAACAGCTAAACAAATTATTGGTGATCTTAAGCAAATGCAACATGCAGGCAAGATCATTAGCTTAACAAACCTTCCAGAGGAGATGAAGAAAATTGCTTCAGACAAAGGCTTCAGAATTTCTGATAACAAGGGATCTGGAAATTGCATGTTCTATGCATTATCAGAGCAACTGGATCTGGTGAAAGGAATCCAAATCTCTCATGAAGCATTGAGGCAGCACATAGTCCAATTCCTTAAGGAGAACCCTACACTGGTAAGTTACTATTCAATATTGGTAATGTCAGCTTACGAGTGAGTTTGCTTTTGTTTTTTATGGTTATGCAAAGCAATAAAATGGGAGAACTTGGAGTATATTTTTTTTGCTTATGCCAATTAAACTGGCTGACTGAAAAAAAAACTATGTAATGAATTCATGACAATAAACATAACAATATCAAATCCTAGCATATGTGTGTGACATGAATGTAGTTTAGTGGCCTTAGCTTTCTCGAATCTCCTGCAATGCAGTGGACAGGTGTGACATCCATTAATAAATATGAAGCAGAAGGTCATTGTGCTTCAATCCTGTTAGGAGAATTTGGATTTTCTTTTTTTTAATTAGTATGCCTGTGTCACTTGCTGAAAAATACCTCCATCAGACTATTGCCACATTCATGCAGATTTCATTTTGGAAGAAAGGGCAGAAGTCAGGTCTATTAATGTTTGTTATCTCTTGGACAGTCAGTACAACTCAAGGGCTGATATCACAATTGGGTGCTTAAAAACAAGCAGAAGTCTTAAATTGCATTGTATTCAATGCTCCAGTTATTTAATTAAAACTGAATGCAAAATTTATTGAATTAATTAATTATGGAACAGTTAACTGTTCCTGTTTCGCTATTGGTTTGTTCTGTATAATGATGATCATTGTCCTGATCAAGTGCTAACAAAGCATTTAACTTATTGAATTATTTATTATTTTGTGGCTATTGTACCATCCAATGCTAAATTTCTTAGAGCAACAGTTGGTTACTTTCCTGAACAAAAGGAGAAAGTCCGTGGTCAATTCTGTGAAAGGCTTTGCCCCCCAGTTGATAGTTACCAGGATGAAGAAGCCCAACATACTTTAATATTATTTTTCTATTGTTATTTTCTTCTCTTGCAGCAAGATGGGACAGAACTGTTTAACTTTGTAGATGGACATCTGTCTT
Organism: Pavona decussata; assembly: GCF_977016875.1. Taxonomy (NCBI): domain Eukaryota; kingdom Metazoa; phylum Cnidaria; class Anthozoa; order Scleractinia; family Agariciidae; genus Pavona; species Pavona decussata. The sequence goes on along the minus strand of NW_028145628.1, from coordinate 1,875,379 downwards.
GGCCTGATTACCTGAGAAACATGGCAGCTGATGGTACGTGGGGTGACCACATCATTCTCCATGCTGCAGCAAACTGCTTTAAAACGTGCATCCACGTGATCAGCAGTCTGTCACATGACTTAACTATCCGCCCAGAATGTGATGTTGGCAGCAGCAGCCAGCTTGTACTTGGACACCTGCACGAGCATCACTATGTCAGCCTTCGACCCAAACCAGGTAGAGGAAGATACGTGTATGAAACAATGCCAGCTAATCAGATATGTCTACTGTCACTTCAATTGACATTTAGCAAAATCCATGACATACATGTGCCATAATACTGGGCTACTTTGTCTGTTAACCACTGTCCTTGATCACTGAATGTTCTTATTTCGTCCAACGAGAGCATGTAGAAATTAATTACTGAGTTAATTTGTGTGTTGTCTTCCTAGAAATACTGAAACATTACCAAGGAACTCCGTGGATTCAAAGTTGATTTCAGATCTGCCCGCTCATTGGGCTAATAAAACCACAAATCGAACAAAAATTTCTTTGCCGTTAATGCTTCATTTCCACTGTTGAAACTGTCAAGCATCCCTTTGAAGTTCCGCTTTCGATTCACCGTTGCCAACAGGTTTGTTTCTTTTTCAAAAAGGCAAACTTCTGTAATTTCGACCTGCGCCAGAGTGAAATTCCGCTACATTACGATCACTCATTCATTGTGCATGCTTGAAAGTTAACAACCCACCAACCAAGTGAAAACCCCACCATCGCTATTACTCGTTCATTATATGCATGCGTGCATTCACCAGTTAAAAATGTGCCTTTTTACAAGAATTATATAATAATGTTGGTAAAAGGCAGCTTTTTTTTTTTTTTTTTACTAAAAAGCTTTGTTTACAAATTTTGTAAAAGTGCTGAGTACGTTCTTCCAATAATGTACTGGTAAAACATCTTCTTTTTCACCAATTGAAAATATATTTGTTGAAGTGGCTGGTTTTAGAATAATAGTTATTCTAAAAACAGCCAGTATTGACAGTTAGCTTTAATTGAAAGCCCAAGCCATCTATAAGTCTAAACGTTAACTAGTTTGTTTTTATTCAATATTGATCTTTGCTGTTCTCTTTCTTTTTTCTTTTCTAGGAACCAAAATTAAAGAAAATATAGAAGACAGCTCTGATGATTGCAATGGCAAGCCACCACGACTCAGTTTTAAGTTTCCCAAGACGAGCAATCTTCCTAACACTTCCATAGCTTGGAGCAAAGTTCAACTCCCGATAGATGTTCTTTTAGTGACTGTGGAGGACTGTGAGTTTTTAAGCTGTTATTTTTATCTCGACGAACCTTTCAAGGCTTACCACGAAGACATTGGTCATGTCTACTTTGGAGCGATGGGAAGTGGTGACCAGGAGAAGCTTAACATTGCATTGATAAAATGCTCAAAACGTTCTGTAGTTCCAGGTGGTGCTTTACCTGATGTAACAAATGCTAGCAGGGTCTTGCAGCCCAAGGCTGTGATTTCTGTGGGCACCTGCCACGTTTTAAATTCTGAAAATATCAAAATCGGAGACATACTGGTGTCTTCCAAGTTGACAACCCCTGACTTTAGAACCCCTGTGAGCAGAAATTTTGGCAAGCTCATTAGACATGCATCTGATGGATGGAAAGCTCCTTTGGAAAACCCAGATGAATGGCAAGTGCAAGTGCATTGTGATGTAGATGTGCCTAGCGAGGAAGGCGAAAGTAAGTCAGTTTAGTAATCATTCAGTGTTATTTGATCAGAATGCTTCTCTGAGCCTCGCATTAAGATGGCTAATTACTACAGTTCGAGGTCACCAGATGCTTTCAATAATATCATCACTGGTACTCATTTTGAGGGAACAAAATAACAAATGCAAGGTCAAAACCATAATTAATGACAATGAGTGTTTGTTATTTCACCATGCTCTTGCTTAAAGTGGCTTAAAACAAGTGGCTGAGTGGCCATCAGAGGATTGGGCGCTAATTCTTTGAAAACGTCTAACCCAATATTCACCCCAATCAAAAATATTACACTTACCATTTAAACTTTAAATCCTAATAAACGTTCTTATAAGTTAAAACAAAATTCTGTATGAGAGGTTTTTGCATATCGAGGAAAATATAAAAAATGGGAATTTTGAAAAATATCTTAAAATCTGTCTCAGATTTTGAAAAGAAATTGTCCGAAGATCGATGTTGACGTATATTTAAAAATATGAAAAAATTGAGCATAGGTCGTCAGCTAGATTTGGAGAAATTTATGATTGAAAAACGTTTCGGTATGAAGCACTTCTGCATTCACTTGTGTACGCACGAATTACAAACTGCTTGTTTGGTTTCCTTGATCACTTACGCAAATTGCTTATGTGACACCCGCGCATTAAGATTATTTTATTACACAAAACTGTAGTAAGCCACCTTTAGTTAAGTTTCATCAAGTATCTTTTCTGAGCTCTCAGCCCAACTGAGAGCTGGTCATATCGTGAACTGTGGATGAAAGAATAAATTCAAGCATGAATTTTTTCTAGGATTTTTTTTCGCAACTGCTTAAGTCACGTAAATAACTGTGAGGATCTTTCTTCTATCTAATCTTTTATCCATTGCTCAAATAATATTAATATTTCCTCTATTCATATTCATTAATTCATCCTTCTCGGGTATGTTATGGACTCACAATATGACTAGCCTCCCACGCAGACGTTCTTTGGAGTTTGTCACGCGTTCCTGCCCCACGAACGTGGGGCAGAAACGCGTGACGAACCCCTAAGAACGTCTGCGTGGGAGGCTACAATATGACCAGCTCCCAGTTGTCTTGATAGCTCAGTTGGTGGTTCAAGTTCAGGCACCTGCAGGAAATACAATCTAACCTTTCTGAAGATTTCTTGTACAGGGTTGTAAATGATCGCCAAATTGGACCGCAAATAATTGCGGGGTCAGAAATAATGCTCAGATCTTCAGGGTTATTTTACAGAATGCAAAATGCCGAATGTGCCATTTTACACTATCTACAACAGTTTAGGATTGAGGGGTTTAGGGTTGATATTATTTTAATTTAGGTCTAAGCACTTTTTTGTGCTATTTAGGGTTAAGAACTGATGATACAGACAGTAAGCTTTTAGTTAATGTTACGGCAGACACTTGACATTATGCGACCTCCATGGATTTGGCTTTTGGTGCTCAACATTCAGTATTCTTCAAAATACCTAGGCTGCCATCCTCCGATTGGACAGTAACTAGTCCCTGAACAAAAATCAGTCACCTCAACAGATTTGTCCTCCCTCCTTTCCTTAGCCTGCGCAGCAAGCGTTTCCATTTGTGCATTTGTCGCTGTTTTACCGCCCGGAATTAGGATGAGAGTGATAAACACAAAGGAGGGGAAAAAAGTCTCTCCTCCCCTCACCCCCCTTTTTTTTGTTTGCTCTTACCTCATTTTGCGTGCATCCAGAATACAGAAATCGGCTTTTTAGTGCAGAAAACTCCACAAAAACACTTGGTTTTCAGGCTTTCCTTTCTTGATCTCTCCGCACCCTCTCCAGTGTTCCGCGTTTTGAACTGAGCAAAAGTGTAAAGCAGTAAGCCAGGCAGATCTTTTCCCTAAGGTTATTTTAAGGACAGGCCAGGATAAATACATACAGTTAAGTTGAAGCAATGACGTGAACCTGTTTCCTCTTTATGACAGATATTTTTGCAGCAGCCCATGATGGTAAGATGGAGTGGCTGTTAGTGAAAGGTGTGGCCAGTGATAGAGGTCTCAGTCAGTCTGTAAGCGATGACTGGAAGTCTTTTGCAAGTACCATGGCAGCTTCCCTTGTGGCAAATACTTTATGTGATCCCTGTGTTTTCCAAAGATGGCCTCGCTGTTATCAAGGTCAGTTTTATATATTTGCTGGAAAAGGTTGATCCTCTTGCAGAATTAAATTGCTTCTCATTATAATTCTTTTGTTTGTTGAAAGTAATGCAAAGGGTCAAATTTTACCAATAGATGAAAACCCATTGCAGTTTCGAATGAAACTTTTAAAAGCAGTTTCAGGAAGAAAGCCTGAAAAACATTAAGGCTTGATGGTCATTCCATACATTCAATCTTGTGATCTTGAATGGGAATTTTATGATCTCACAAAGTGACCAGCTCCCAGTTGGCTTGACAGCTCAAATGGTAGAGCACTGCATTGGTAATGCAGAGGTCAAGGGGTTCAAATCTATTTTAAACCTTCTTTTTGCACCTGCAAGTTGTTCTGATAATGTCCAGGGTCTTTTATCTACTTTAGCTTAGGTACAGATTATCTTGAGTTTCTCTTGAATCAGATGAAACTGCAGACTGCAGTTCAAATGTTGTAGTAGTGTCTGCATCACAATGGCCTATTTTAAGGGCAAGAGTAGAGTAATAGTGAAATTTCCTTATGATTGATACATTGTGTTTGTTTTAACTGTTAATATTATTATCGAAAATCTAAGTTTTAAGTTTCGGTCAACAGTCTACAGCATGCATGTCCAGTAGTTTTGAAATTTAAAGGTAGTTTTGAAACTTACATGTCAGTTTTGAACATTGCCAGCGAGATTTCAGAATTCCTGTAGAAATTTCTCCATTTTATTGACAGTATAAAGCTGTGGATTTTTCTTCACATTTATTACAGCATTAAGTATTTTAAAAATCACAATAATTATTAATTGTCTCCGAAGTATTTTTGATTTGTTTTTAAACTTACTGTGTCTTTTTTGGAATGATTCCAGAAAAATCTTCAAGATTCCAGACATTAATATTACATTAAGAGGAATTTGACTGTTCATTTCATTCTCGGAAATTTCAGTCATGCATGACGTAGACTGATTGTAAATAAAACAGATCAAATAGGTATTGATTTATTTACAGTTCGACCACTTGAACCGCGCCACTTGGTAGAAAGCCAACCAATCACAATGTTTTCAGACAACAAAGGATCTGAAAGTTGTTGGTAAATAGACCAACAACACTGCAGAGTCTAGACAAAACATTCGCTAATAAATTTTACCCGACTTGAACATGTGGACCTCACTGTAAAATGTGCAGTTTTTTGATTGATCAGTTTTGATCCCAAATTTTTCCTACTGTCGATTGGTTTGATGTTGCAACCTGACAACACGGTTCTTGCCTAACTGGTTTTCTAAAATCATAAAAAGAAAATCGCAAGTATAAACATACTTACAAATTCAAGCATAAAAAGACTTATTTTATTTACCTCTAGTCTACAATTAAATACAGTGGAACCTCGATTTAACGAAGTCGCTGGGGACCGGCCAAATTTGTTCGTTAAATCGAGGGCTCGTTATATCGAGAACCTCGATATAACGAACTTGAGGGTAAACGACCAAAATGTTCGTTATATCAAGGTCATAGTTAATGATTAATTTGTAACACAGGTGACTTCTGTCACGGAATTCAATGCTGATGTCGAAATACTATAGTGCCAATGTCTATGAGATATAATAAGCCGTCGACTGAAAGGTTGCTGTCTCTTTACCATAAGGATAAAAAGGATTTGTTGACTGATGATCTGTTCAGCGTTAATCTTCTGTCTCGTGTTGACATTGTAATTCGTTATATCGAGGTAGATTTTACGTTTGGGCTTCCGGATTATGTTCGTTATATGGAAGAATTCGTTATATCGAGGTTCTATTCCATATTACTGTAACTTTGGCTGGGACATAGAATATCGTTCGTTATATCGAGAACTTCGTTAAATAGAGGTTCGTTAAATCGAGGTTCCACTGTATTAGCATGCGATGAAGTGTTCGAAGCAAGCTCCACACAACTGTAACGTTCCAAATTCAATAATTTTTGATAATTGCTTGGGCTTTGTCTCTCATTTGACTGTTACTCGAAACATTTGAACACAACATAAATCATCAAACTACTCTCACTGAAAATGTTTCTTTGCAATTGTTGACATATGCATGACTTTGAACTGAACTTGAACTTTGATGTTGTAGCTCTTGATCGAGGAATTGTTGATATTATAATCTGCCAAAACGTTTTGCACAAAGTGGCGACTACTTTTTATTTCAGTGGCAATCATTTGCGGACTCAGCCCTACACAGTGCAATTCCAGCACATGATCTCACAGAAGTTGGGAATGTCAGCGACCGTTGCCGTAAATTTCTCCATCTCACTTCACTCTAAGTTGAATGTCTGGCAAATGAGACCATCAAAAACCTAGAAAGTATCCTCAAACTCGAAAAAGTCTGTAAATAAAAAGATTCATTTGAGTGAAAACTAAAGACTCTCACTGACCAATCAGAAAATGAGACAGTTTCCTTAGGGGTCCTCAAGTTCATAGTTGTTTCAAACTTTGTCGCAGATGTATTGTTTAAGTACTTGAATCAACAACATCAGGATTCTTTGTTTAAAAAAAAAAACAGAAGTGATTGGTTAACTTTCTTCCAAGCAGCCGGGTTCAAGTAGTTGCACTGTAATGAGGGCTGCGCTGTATACATATGTACTCACTTTAAATCCTAAGGCAAAAATATGCAAAGTAGTTAATTGAAACTGTTATGGTATGTTAGTGCAAAGAATTGATTCCAAGAGTTACTGTTAAGAATGTAATGCTTGAAAACTATCTACAAATTGACAACCCAACATATTAATTTATATGCTTATATTAAAGAAAAGGCGAACAGTTAATTTTTCATTTTGACCCTCAGATACTGCAGATGACAAACTTGAACAGGAGAAAACAAAGGAGGAGAAGAGGACAGACAAATTATCCAAGAATGAAGGTCAGTTCCCAGCCAGGAAGTACTAGGAATTTAAGTTCAGTGCACCCTGGGTTTCTTTTTGGTTGCTACTCCTCTTTCCGCTGGGGGCAAAGAATTTTAAAATCGTACAGGTGTCTCCAAATTTTTATAATGGGCTGCTTTCTCTGGGAATCCATGTCCAGTTGCTTAGTGGGCTGTTATGAAGTTGCCAACTCATTTTATCCCAGATGTCTTTTTCGTGAGATGAAAGTAATCTTATCGCCACTGGCAGTTAGCAACGATTTCCCACCGAAAAATGCCTGAAAAAGTTTATTTTAGGGTTTCAACTAAATGCTGACCCCTTACTGACCCCCTGTAAAATTCACAGGGAAAACCGAATTTCATCATCAATCAACTTACCCAAAATTCCTAAAACAAGACACCTATGGGCGTTTATGTAGGAGGCGTTGGTGTATGTTTAGCACCAGTGGCCTCACTTATTCCCAATTGTACACGTCGCCGATTTTTAAACCTATCCTCCCTTTGCAATTGAACTACTTGAATATTTTTTGTCAGAAAGATAGTGATATTCTGTTACGCTACTTGAAATCATACCGGAAATTGCGTTATGATAATGTATGACAATTGGATAATGATAATGTATGAGAATTTATAATTTGACTGAAGGGAATTAATTTTTGCACCGTTTTATTTGGTGGGTTTTTTTTTCTGCTGGAACCAATTTTTGCACATGAAGGTCAATCCGCAAAAATTAGAACCATCAAAATTTTCATGCTACACGGTATGCGTCTGCCATTTTGGGAATTTCAAGTAAGTTAATTGACAAGATTTTTGGTTTTCCCTAAGAATTTTAGAGGGGTTCTGTTAGCAGGTTGGGTCAGTGTTTTGTTGAGAAAATATTTTTGCTGATTCCGATTCAACAGGATTGTTTATCTCTTTTCTGGTGTCCACGATGTACAACTATTGAAAGCAAAATAGGGCAGGGGCTAGGTGTTTTCTGATGGAAACAAAGAGAGAGCTCGATGCATTTCTTTAGTCAGCTGAGTACAAAAGAAACTCCCGCGGGGATACTCTACAAAATTTTTGGTGGTGGTGTGCAGCTCGGTGGTCCAAACCCTGACCTGATTTTAGATCAAAATGTGTAATTTTAAAGGGAACCTCCACTCCGACAGCAAATTGATGGTAAATTGTCCGAAATAGCATCTAAATTAGATATGATTATGGTCTATTTTCGATTTTGAATTTCCTGGGTGCCGCTATTTTAGATTTCATGACGTCAGTTACAGTTGCCGCTCTTGTCACTAAGCAGAAATTCTTGTGTGTCAAACAATTGTGCAACCATATGACGTCAGGAAATTCAAGATGACGGCGCCTGGGAAATTTAAAATGAAAAATAGGCGATAATCAAATTCTGTTTTGTCCGACACAGCAATATTATTTCCATGTTTTCCAATGAAATTTGAAATTAGATTGTTTTGTCCGACACAGAAATATTGTTTCCATGTTTTCGAATGAAATTTAATTTATTTCAAGAGTGGAGGTTTCCTTTAACAGAAATGGTTATAATGTAGACCCTTTATCACACTAAAATTCCCCCCCCCCCCCCCCCTCCAAAAAAAAAAAAAACAAACAAAAAAAAACACACACACACACACACCCTTTGCAGCATATACCTATATAGCTTGTGTTAGGGAAAAACTTGCCAATGCGCGCCACCCACCCTCCCCCCCTTCCCCAGCTACTCAAGGCGGGCTGTAAATTATATTCCACAACAATTTACTGCATCACAGAAAATTAAATTACCAATATAATGTACAATGATTTGAACGTATTTTGTTGTTTAAATGAAAAATACGCTAAAATTAATGTACACAAACACTTGTTCATATTTTTAAAATATCGATAATGGAATTTTGTGCGGTACGGTAAATAATTATTGCTGCGAAATATAGGATCAGTTTTTTGCGGCAGGTTGAGTTTGAAAACAATCGTTTCTTGTCCAAAACTCCTTTGTACCTTTGCTTTGCTCACGGACTCGCTCCAGTTATGAAGACTCTGGAGCTGAGTTGATTTAGTATTTTACAAATTATGCCTTTAACGTTTAGTTGATTTTGATCTTGCAGAGCTTATTGACCAACTACGCGGATTCTACAGCAACCGTGAAGGATGCCTTACACTCTTCCCTTGGTGCGAAGGTAAATTTAATTTTCGCCTTAGTGACATCTTCACCAAGCTCAGAATGGTCAGCAGGGAGAAGACGAGAGGAACAGTGACCGACAAAATGGTCGAGATGTCCGACATCTTTCAATCCCACGAAGAATGCGAGAATCCTAAAAAGGTGTTGATTGAGGGAGATCCTGGTATGGGCAAGACTACCTACTGCAACAAGCTTGCCTACGACTGGGCCTCAATGGAACCTGAAGCAGGGGATTGTTTTCCAAATTTTAAAATGGTGCTATTGCTTAGATGTCGCGACATGTCTTCCAATTCAAACCTTCGTAAGGACATCTGCGAACAGATTCTCCCTTCTGATATTGATGAAGAAGACGAAAAAGTTTTCTTTAAATGGATCAAACATCATCAATCCGCCGTACTTGTAGTTCTGGATGGACTGGACGAGTTGCCAAACGAGAGATGGTCAGAGGCAGAGCAGCTCATTCAAGGTGGAAGTGCAATTTTTTCTCAATGTCATCTTGTGGTTACAGCTCGGCACGAGGCTGGGATAAAGGCGAGAAAATCCTGTGACAGTCTCCTGGAGATCGTGGGATTCACTAAATCTGATGCCTGTGACTTCATCTTGAAATATTTCAAAAACAAGGGAAAGGAGGGAGAGAAAATGGCCCAAACGCTCTCAAACCGACTGGAGAAAGATAAAAGCCTAGAAGAACTGATTGCCAATCCCCTGAACACTGCTCTCCTCTGTCTTCTTATCGAATGCTCGGATGGCATCCTTCCAGAAAAGAAAACTACACTATACATGGATATAGTGGAGTATGTCCTGACAAGATACACCGAAAAGAAGAATTTAAGACTGGAAACCGACCAAAATCCTACAAAGGTGTACGAACAACAGCTAAAACACCTTGGCTCGATAGCGTTGAAGGGTCTTTTCCAGCAGACGATGTACTTTGAGAAACATCAACTTGGGAGTCATGAAAATGACTTACCTGGTTTCGGATTTCTGTCACTTCAGCATGGAACGAACAGACGAAGACCATGTCTCTATTACGCCTTCATGCACAAATCCTTTCAGGAACATTTTGCTGCATTCTATCTCTGTTGCCGGCTACTGAGTGAAGAAATGAGTCCTGAAGATTTAGCTGCTGACGACAGATATTTCTCTGACCTGAAACAAGTGTTGCTGTTCACTTGCGGCTTACTAGCAGAAGCATCCAAAGAAAAAGCAATGGCTCTTATCCAGAGTTTGGCGGCTCACATTGACGGCCGAGATCAGAGAAAGGTTTTGGTTGCAGTGGAGTGCATTAAGGAATGCAAAAAAGAAGGTAGTAATTTTCATTTAGATTTAGCACGTACTTTCGGCAAGTCTCTGAGACTTCAATGGGTATATGCCGGGGGTGGAAATTTAGGTTATGTTGAGTGTGATATAATTGCTAAGATGCTCACTGAGAACACAACTGTGACAGACTTGGATTTGTCTTTCAATAAACTCGGCAGTGAAGGCGCTGATAAGATTTGTGAAATGTTGTGTAATAATAATACTCTGACACGCTTGGATTTGTCTCGCAATGAACTCGGCAGTGAATGCGCTGCTAAGATTTGTGAAATGTTGTGTAATAATAATACTCTGACAATCTTGCATTTGTTTGGCAATAAACTCGACAGTGAAGGCGCTGATAAGATTTGTGAAATGTTGTGTAATAATAATACTCTGAAATGCTTGGATTTGTCTGAAAATAATCTCGACAGTGAATGCGCTGATAAGATTTGTGAAGGGTTGTGTAATAATAATACTCTGAGATACTTGCAGTTGTGTTACAATGAACTCGACAGTGAATGCGCTGATAAGATTTGTGAAATGTTGTGTAATAATAATACTCTGACACACTTGAATTTGTATGGCAACAAACTCGACAGTGAAGGCGCTGATAAGATTTGTGAAATGTTGTGTAATAATAATACTCTGACAGACTTGGATTTGTCTCTCAATGAACTCGACAGTGAATGCGCTGATAAGATTTGTGAAGGGTTGTGTAATAATAATACTCTGACACACTTGAGGTTGTATGGCAACAAACTCGACAGTGAAGGCGCTGATAAGATTTGTGAAGGGTTGTGTAATAATAATTCTCTGACACGCTTGGATTTGTCTGACAATAACATAAGTGATCCTGTTCGTAACAAACTCAAAGCAGCACATGGTCGCCGTATCGTTATTTAATGTCGTCAAAGTTGAAGCGCTTTTAATTTTCATCTTCATTTTTGAAACAGAGTAGCCTTAAATTAAAACTTCAATATCAAAAGCATGTAAGTGTTCCGTAAAAACTAAATTCTTACATTAAGTTCCAGCTGATATTAAATTAGCTGATGAACCGTTTAGATAGGATACCTTTTGAACAAATTGAATATTCCTCGAATGTTGTCTTTTAATGCAGATGATTCCTGTCATAATTTTAGAGTCAAATCATCTCATATATTCAGTTACTTCGTTTGATGTATAAAGAAATTATAAACAAACAAATTTACATTTCAAACAATCACATTTTATTACATCTCAAAACTCACCAACACAGTTACAAAGATGTGAAGAACGCTTATCACCGATTCTCGGTTAATAATTCTTGTACTTTAACCAAACAGCAGCTTGAAATCAGACCGCAATCTAAAACTTGCTGGCTTTTCAATCTTTTTCTGCTCTGTCTCTCAATTGTACCATTCTTTCGCTTGTGTTATTTCCAACATTGCTAATTTACATGTTGATTCCTCAATTCTTTACCCTCATACAGTTCTTAAAAAAAGTGAAGAGTCACAAGAGCATATTACAGTGTAAACTCCAAGCAGTCATTTTTTAACCACACAAACATTGAGCGTTACGTTTCCATCACTGTTAAAGTCATTTTATCGTTTCAGGGACGTGAATAATGCTAACTGTGTGCAAATTCACCTACAGCTGAGTTAATCTTACAACTCCAACTGACACTCCAACTGTGTTTTTGTGCTGTCACAGCGGCAGCCGCCATCTTGGATCGAAATGAACCAATCAGAAAGAAGAAGCTTAATTTTCTGTTTCCTCAGCAGTCCGCATGTCCGCCATTTTGGATCAAAATTAACCAATGAGGAGAGAGGAGCAGAATGAACTGCTTCCTCTGCAGTACGCTTGTCCGCCATTTTGGATCGAAATTAACCAATCAGGAGAGAGGAGCAGAATGAACTGCTTCCTCAGCAGTAAACTTGTCCACCATTTTAGTTCGAAATGAACCAATCAAAAAAGAGCATCAAAATGAGCTGTTTCCTCGGTAGTACGCATGACCACCATTTTGAATTGAACAGCATTTTGAAATGAACCAATGATGAAAGAGGAGCAGAATTTGGATCCTTGCCAGTGAGAAGCTTTTCAAATTTATTGAAAGCAACTGAAACTGACAGGATCAAAAAGACGGCAATAAATAAGGTGCCCTTAGTTAGTAGGCTCGTGTTTTAATATAAAGATGATTTTAGTCTTGTGCAAAGAAATGCTTAGTTTATCTTAATGTCAGAGTTAAGTTTTTACGGAGCACAAACTTATTATTACTTGGAGGTTTTAAATTAAGTCCTAAAACACAGAGCGAGTTCATATGTAATAGCAACTGAGCTATTTGGTCATAAAGTTTGCATCATTTCACTCAGGTTTATCCTTATGCCATTTTGTTTTGGTGAGGCTTATTGTCATGTCATTCATTTGTGTTATGAGTGCACGACTGGTAGGTTTTCTCGGTCGTTTTTCTTTTTCCTTTTTTTTCTTTTTCACTTTAGGTCTGGTCATTATTCAGCTATTGCTAAGTAGAGGATTATAGGTACGAAAAACCTTCAAAGAAGGTGTGTGTGCTCGTTTCTTTCATATGCTGTTTGCTCTGTGTTTTTTAAAGTCTATTTTTTGTTAATTAGAGGTATATAAAGATGTAACATGTACAGAGTCTACTAGTGCATTCATGAGTGACACGGATCTAAACCGTGGAACAGAGAAAACTAAGTATTGTGAACAAAATCAAAACGAGTTTCTTGCTTTTGGAGCATAATTTGTATCTCATTTTTTAAAGCATTCACTATGTTTTGCTGTTTTAAAAGGTGTCACTACTGAACATTATACAGCAAATCTGGCCATAATACTGTTTGTAAATATTGTAAAAATCATTGAAATGCTTATTTTCGAATGTGAATTAGATCAATAAGTATAGAATTAAATATGAGATTGAATTGTGGAGTTTGTGTTGTTTTTATTAATTGTCAGGTGATGGGTGGGGACATTTGTTGCTATGGTTGATAATTTTGCTGCAAATGTCTTATTCCTTTTCTTTTCTGGAGTAGAAATTTGCATCGTGATCTGTTCAACCTTTTGAGTCTGTAGATGAAATCTTCAAAGTGCGATCTGATTAACCTTTTGAGTGTGTGGATGAAATCATCAAAGTACGATCTGTTCAAGGATGATGCCTCCTTTTGCTACTTCTAATACAGTCTACACATCTCAGAATGATTTGAGAATTACAGCTCTGATTTCTTAAGGACAGTGCCCACCTAATTCAAAGGTATTTTACTTGAGAGAAAATCTTAGCAACAACTATTGAAATCCATATAGAAAACTGAGGGTTAACTTGAAGAAAAAGCCATACATAATTGCAAAGTTAAGAAAAAAATGTCGGTCATCCTTTGTTTTGTCATCAAGCACACAATAAAGTGATGAGAGCACTTCAGAAGCAATATCAGCGGAGAAACCTTGAGTGTGTCTAGTGTTTCACCCTGGGTGGTTTTTGAGGGACAAAACAAGGTTAAGACTTAATTATGTACTTCTTTTATTAACTTTGTGGCATGTTTGCTCAGATTATTTTGGGGCAGCTGAATGAGGAATGGCGCATATGTGGGTTCAGTTTGTTCTTGGTTCTTGTCTAGCATATGTTATGCACAGCATAACAAACAGCACAACAGCAGAGCACTGCGCAATAACTTTAAGATTTTATCCACAGACTCAAAATCAAGAACTACATTGCACAGGACAGCACCACAGGAAGTACTGCTCAGTAGCTTTCATTTGAATGGTCACACTTAAGGATATTATCCAGACTCAAAAGTTAGTCTCGCTCAAAGCCAATCACTTTGTACAGCATAACAAACAGCACTACAGGAAAGTATTGCTTCATTTGAATGGTGACACTTTAGGATTTCATCCACAGACCCAAAAGTAAGAACCACCTTGTACAGCATAATAAACAGCACCACAGGAAAGTACTGCTCAGTAGCTTTCATTTGAATGGTCACCTTTTAAGATTTTATTCACAGGCTCGAAACCAAGAACCACCTGGTGCAACATAACAAGCAGCACCACAGGAAAGTACCGCTCAGTAGCTTTCATTTGAATGGTCACACTTTAAGATTTTATCCACAGACTCGAAACCAAGAACCACCTTGTGCAACATAACAACCAGCACCACAGGAACGTACTGCTCAGTAGATTTCATTTGAACGGTCGCACTTTGTGGTTTCATCCACAGATTCAAAACTAAGAACCATCCCACCAGGACTGGCCTTTACATGCCAAGAAAAAAAGGGACTTTTGGGGGGTTATGTCATGGACTGTTGGACTTTTCTGGGGTTTTGCCATTTTATACAAAAAGAAAAGGGACTTTTGGGGTTATGTGCTGGACCTTTTTGTGTTCAGGTTTAGAATGGGAAAGCTAACATTTTTGAACTCTAATAATTTGGCATCATTCCCACCTCCCCGTTATAAATATAGCTGAGTACCCACCTACCTCCCCTCCCCTCCACTAGAAGCTGTAACACAGGTCTTTTGACATGTTTCTCTTATCATTGCATGTTGCTTTGGTAGAAAGTTGATGAAGAGTGTTTCATAAAGTACTATTCCTGGGGGGCAACTCCTAATGTAAGCTATATAGGTAGGTGCAGAGCCAAAGGGTATGGTTTTTGAACCGTTTTGGACTGAAATATTTCATGGCTTTTGACTATTTTGGTCTGGAAGTCAAAAAACGGGTACAGATGTTGCTGAAACGGGTATGGATCTTAGAGACAGGGTCTGAAAATGGATATGAAATTGTGAAAAAAGGGTATAAACACCATCTTTTGATGGATATTGGGCAGACTTGGTCACTAGCAAGGGTTTTTGCGTCAGTTGGAATTAAAATATGGGGCTTTGTTATTGAAAAGAAATTATGCACCATTTAACATACAATGGCTCTGCTCTGAACCTTTAAATTGACCAAGGGGAACAGATCTGCGCAGAGGGAACGTTAAAACAGGTTTAAAAAGAGAAAAAGCCTACCAACTTGTCTTTTCTGATTTACTTTTTAGTTTTCTTCACAGATTTCTCTTTAGCCAGTTCTTTGATTCACCTGTTTTGACTTCTATCTACGTCATGATTACAAATCAAAACACAAGGAAAATGTTCTCAAAGAATTGTTTATTTCCAACTGTTACCAACACTAATCAACACTCAGCTTCAATAAAAAGTTTAAACTGTCTAATCTAGAGCAGCCGCCCCTGAAATAATCTCAATCAACTCCTTTGTGATGACAGCTTGACGTGTTCGGTTGTATGTGAGTGTCAACTTGTCAATCATTTCACCTGTGGAAATACAACACATGGTTTGAAAAGCTCATTCTTACTCCAAAATAAGACAACTTGAAACAAGGGCTATTGTCAATTTTTACTCATAATACTGCAATTTGTCTTGTGATTATGTTACAAATGGTGGATTCGAAGCATCTCAAAGCCATATGCCCTGAAGAAAAACAAATGGTTTTTTACTGCCTGTGACTTCTTTCTCAGTTGTTCAAAAATTCATAGTGATGCAACTGACTATAAGGTAACAGCTGAGGCAGCTGACCCATGTTGCGTGGGTTCAGACATACACAGAGCAGGGTGCTGTCTCATTTGCTTGACTAGGAAATAACTGCCAAGTTATAATTAGACAAGGAGTATGATTGTAGTAACATACCAGCATTTTTGCTAGCACTGTCCATGGCTGTCATGCGTGAACTCTGCTCGCTGCAGGCTCCTTCCTTCATGCCGTAAAACAGAAGACTAGCAAGAGAAAACTCTGAGTAGCTCTGTATTACATCCGAATCAAGATCATCATACGTGCTGAGCACATCTGAAAGCAAAATTTCAAGATATTAGATGAATACACATCAGTTGAATGAAGAATGCAGTTTGGTTATGAAAAAGGAATACAATAATAACTCGATTTCTTGCCTCCGGTGCTAATTTACTTCCAGCAGCTGAGGGTAGGGTGTTTATAATATCTGAGAGGAGGCAATTATTATTACAGATGGGGTAAATTTGGGGGTCAGGGATGGCATAGTGGTAAGAGCACTTGCCTCCCACCATTGTAGCCCAGGTTCCATTCCATGACTCTGTGTCATATGTGGATAGAGTTTGTTCTTGGTTCTCATCCTTGCTCTGAGAGGTTTTTCTCTGGGTACTCCAGTTTCCCCCTCTTCACAAAAACCAACATTTCCAAATTCCAATTTTATCAGGATTATTGTGAATCACGATATCATGAGCCTCTGGCTTTGGAGATTGCACAAGCACTCCCCATATTATTGACAATTGCTTCACTTTACTTACTTTACTTATTTATTATTTTTGACATTAACGCTGGAGTGCATTAAAACACTTTGAAGAACAATAATAGAAATACAATACAAACAACAGTCACTGTAAAAACATGAGTTCAGATAGTCAGAAAACATTATTTTGCTTGTCTTTTCTAAAACACTGTCTTCAATATTACAAAACTTTCAGAATTCAAACAAAACAAAAATGGAAAACTAAATGACAGTAGTTGATCCTGTGATTCCATTACTGCATGGGTCACGGTTATTACTGGATTAGAGATGGATATGAACAAAATGAAACTCAAGATCCAGAGAGAACGTACAATGTACAAGACAGAAGGTGTTTATAGGAATAGGAGCACTTGTTAACAAAACAACATTCAAGGGAAATGGTCATAAGAAGGGGAATGCTTGTTGGAAGGTGGGTACTGAATTGAATTGTTACAGTATTCTTTTTTTAACTCAGCAGAAAGTAGCTCCCTTAATCCTTAACTTAAGCATCAGCGATGACCACTATATTACTTCTCCTTACAACATTGCCGTTTGATTAAACATTTACCGGTAAGTCAGTAGAATAAAGGAAATAATCATCAAAGATAAAATTCCTTGATTTTTTAGATAAAATCTTCCAACTAGTAACATAAGAAATATATGGAGGACTGTGAGTCCTGAGAATATAGATGATGATATTGTGCAGTTCCAGAAAATATCCATACTCCCCCCATGGAAGGTTTTTGTTTTGTATGCCTTTCCCCTCCCCTCCCACACACACACACTCCCCCAGAAAATTCTTGTTTAGCTTCACACTTTGCTACTAAAATTTGACTTTTAAAACCCCCCTTCCCCTAGTAATTTCTGACGACCTTCAATGGAGTGGGTATGGATTTTTTCTGTAACTGCACACTGGGGCTGAAAGGGTTAATTCTAAAGCAGGCAAGTATGTAGTATTGCATGCTATGGATTTTTTTCTGTTACTGCACACTGGGGCTAAAAGGGTTAATTCTAAAGCAGGCAAGTATGTAGTATTGCATGCTATGGATTTTTTCTGGAACTGCACACTGGGGCTGAAAGGGTTAATTCTAAAGCAGGCAAGTATGTAGTATTGCATGCTATGGATTTTTTTCTGTTACTGCACACTGGGGCTAAAAGGGTTAATTCTAAAGCATGCAAGTATGTAGTATTGCATGCTATGGATTTTTTTCTGTTACTGCACACTGGGGCTAAAAGGGTTAATTCTAAAGCAGGCAAGTATATATGTAGTATTGCATGCTATGGATTTTTTTCTGTTACTGCACACTGGGGCTAAAAGGGTTAATTCTAAAGCAGGCAAGTATGTAGTATTGCATGCTATGGATTTTTTCTGGAACTGCACACTGGGGCTGAAAGGGTTAATTCTAAAGCAGGCAAGTATATATGTAGTATTGCATGCTATGGATTTTTTTCTGGAACTGCGCACTGGGGCTGAAAGGGTTAATTCTAAAGCAGGCAAGTATGTAGTATTGCATGCTATGGATTTTTTTCTGGAACTGCACACTGGGGCTGAAAGGGTTAATTCTGACACAGGCAAGTATGTAGTATTGTACTAAGAAACTGACCTCCTGAAGCGGCATTTAGGGTGTCAAATGAGAGAAGAGGCTTGGTGAGCGTGTTGTATGACACCACAGACCTACAGAAAAAATAACAAATCAACACATCTGTGGTTTCCAAGCACAATATATGCAGTGAATAAACATTTCATCATAGTGCATCATCTTACAACAGAAAAAGTCAAGGAAAGCTCAGCTGTAATGAACATGACAGAAGGCTGAAATTAGCACAACACAGAAACTCAAGGTTATATTGTACATGTATTGAGGGTTAAACTTCACATCTCATGCAACAATGTTCAGCCATATAAATTACTTTAACTTGCCTTTTTTTATATATATTTTATATTTTCCGCAATAATTATAAAGGAAGTTGACTGTAACTTGTTTTGATCATAGAGCAATTTCCTATTGAGTGTCTTAAAACCAAAACCAAAGTAATTACTCTGGCCAATCGCAACAGATGTAAACAACACCATGAGCCGATCAGAATTCTAAGCAAATACATGTAATTGGCCCCAAATGTAGGAAAACGCATGCGGCGAAAACACAATTGGTTTTGGTTTGGCTATTTCCAATTGGTTGAGAAAGTGGCTTAAGTTTTCTTAACCAATCACAGACCATAGCAATGCAAATGCAAAATTACTTTCCACACTGAATCGAAAACAGCTCTACATGTATGTTAAGAATTTGCATTATAGTGTTTTATCAACAAGAGCTCCTTTGTAGCTAGCACAACATGAACTGTGTATCTTATGTGTCTCTGTTTTAGCCTTGAGGCGAACTAGAGTAATACTGAGCAAAATTAAATACTGGAAGAGAGCTTGTTTAAGTAGTTGTTTTGTTGGTTTTTGACGACTAGATATAGGAATATCATTCCAGTAATAGCATCCAATAATAGGATTCAGATGCTGTAGGGAAGTAATTCGAGTGGCATAACTATGTTGCTCAGGTACTAGGGTCAGGGTGAAATTGGAAGGCTTTCCATCTTCATCATAAAAAAGTTGACAGCTATAAAATTTAATGACGTCAGGAAGCTTGTTGTCCTTGATGAACCTAAACATGAGTTTGACCTTACTTGAACCAGTTGTAGTACATCTCTCCCATGGCAAACTGAAATCCACCGTCTAAGATCTCCTGCGCTATAAATGTAGCTTCGCAAAACTGAGGTGGCTTTTTGCCAATTTCTGAAAAACTCATCAGCAAGTTGTCGGCTGTGAAAAAAAAAAAAATCAATCAATTTCTGTTGTTCTTAATAGGTTACAAAGACATGGGCAACAGTGCAACTCAATTTTACTGGCAATTTTATCAATTTTATTCCTAAGTACATGTGCAAGTTTGTATTCTGTATATACAAGCGTGAAGCAAAAACGTTACAACAATAGTTAAAATTTCCACTGCTTAGTTGGTTCACCGTAGGGTGCCAGTTTACAGACATTCTTTACTGGCTTTTGCCATGACATCTACATGTGATAAGACATTTACGTGATAAAATAAGTTGAATAACCATATAGACTTGATACTTCTGTGTCCAATCTGAGGACACAGAAGGGCCAATAAGAAATTGTAACTACTTGCTGTTTGCTTTCCTGAGTTTTAGTTTTGAATGAGTAAGACTACAACTTTGTATTGAACCTAAATTAACACCTATGTCGCAAATGGAGGTTGGGTGCCCAGGAGCCAGGGGCTGGTACCGCCAACCCAAACCCAGGTAGGCAGAACACCCCATAAGCCTGCCCTACCCACAACCTAGCGACCAGCCCCGCCCGCAACCCAGCCCCAACCCTGGCACCCGTCACACTGAGACTAGGAGCTCAGTGGAAAAATAATAAGTATATAAGACAACGAACTAACCCTAACCCTATCCAACCCCCAACAAATCCCAAGCAATAACAAGGTAACACTACCGGGAGGGAAGGCAGGGAAAGAAAAGCCCCTGAAAACGCGATAAACTAGCCACGCCACGAAAAACGCTGAGTAGAGTAAATTTCCGAGCACGTGCAAAGGAGCACGCCTAAACTGCAAGAGAATACCGCTGGCCACGCAACTGCCTGCAGACCTGAACCAGGCCCCAACAGTAATGTAACAACAAAGGCCCAAACGCTAATGTGCCACCCGTGCTCAAACTATACGCCAATAAACGCTAATGCCTCCCTATGCCACCAATAAGCAAACTTGCTCCAAGTCGTTAACTAAGTTAAATTACATTTAATCCCATATAAATCAGAATTGCTGTTTGCTGGAGGCCAGCTAGAAAGTTGGAACAACAGGTCCTGGTTGTTCAAAGAGCTAATAACTCTATCCATCTGATAAATCACTATCCAGCGGAAAAAATATATTTTAACTAATACATTTTCTCTGATGGATAGCAACTTAATCGCTGGATACAGTTATCCACTCTATGAACAATTAGTACCAGAGCTGTAAATAACACTCAGATATCAGCCAATATCTACTACAACTTACACAAACGTACTGTATCAGGCAAAATCCCAACTTTGATGAGAAATAACATCTAGTGAACCATGTTTAAATATCAGTGACCATATAGTTCTGTGAATTACTTAAAATTTCCCTTGACTTCATCCAAACAGTAAGAGATATGCCCTTAATTCCCCCAGGGTAACGCAAAACAAATAACAAATAAAACAGAGATTCCTTTGTTGGCTGAGAGAGAAGTTTATTCGCGAAGCTAGCAAATCTAAAGTAACATACAAATCGCTGAATAAACCTCTCTGACCCGCCAAAAACCAAACCCCCAAAGGAAGATCAATAAAAACTAGCTTAAAACTTGACGCATACGATAGGCTAGCCGCAGCTTGGACGCCATGGACATCTCTAAATAAGACTTGTAAGCGTCAGAGGCCCAGTCCCCATAAACTTGGATGATTTCCCCTGAAACACCTAAACGAAAAGCCCAAGAAGCGGCCCCCCGTCGAAATGAGTGACCCCGAAACGTGCGATAATCCGGAATACCTGCCTGACGAAGAAGGTCCCGAAAAAAGGAAACAAATTGCGATTTTGTAACAGAAACGGTGTGACCGGCCTTTGTGGGGAGTAAAAAGGCGGGAGACTGAGGGGGGGGGCAGGTACGAGAGAACACATAAGCTCGTACATCTGCACTGGGCAGAGAGGGGACTGAGGCATACGCAGTAATGGTAACAAAAGACGCCTTTTCCCGAACGTATGCTTAAATAAAACTACTAGACCTGTAGAAGTAGGTACAATGTCCCTTCGACACAAATGCATAGAAGGTTGAAAAGACGAAACAGTGCTAGGAACTATGTTCGAAACTCTAGCTAGTAAGAAAAACGTACAAAGGAAAGCGGACATAAAAGTGACCTCCACTGGGTTTGTGAAATCTACTAATGATACTAACTGCAACAAATTATCTGGGGTGACTGGAGGCGCCCTATTAGGCACATGCTGCGCCAGACGGTCTAATCCCCTTAAGAGAATCGTCAATTCATAACTTTTAAAAACGGTAATGTCCTCGCCAGCTAAAAGATGGAGAAGTTTAACTCCACTAAGATAATTCCGCACAGAAGCTGGTATCATGCTGCGGCTTAGAAACTGGCAATATAATGCAAGAGTCTCGAGGCTGGCGGGCATAGGAGTCAATTGAAAATAACTACAAAACAGTAAAAAGGCCCGCCATTGAGTCTGATGATTTTTGTGCGTTCCTGCGGCAAAGGCCGCTCGACGAGTCTCCTGCAAGCCACGTCGAAGAACACGGAGATGGTGCTCTGCAAAAGAAAACAATTAAAGGGCGTCATCAAACTTGAAAATGTCCGGAGGAAGATGCACCAAAGTAAGGTTAGAGAGAGACTGTTCCCGTAAGAGCGTGGAGCGATAATAATCGGAAATATGCCAACGCGACAGGTGGTCCGCGGTGCGATTAGCTTGAGAAGAGAGATGGACCGCGCGCAATTCAAACTCCCCCTGGGCTGACTGCAACCAGATTTCGCGCAAACAGGTCGCCAGGACGATATCCCTAGTACGACCCGTGTTAATAACCGAAACCACGGCTTCATTATCGCAGAAAAGCTGAATGCGGCGACCGTGCCAACGTTGACCCCATAAACGCACAGCGACCATCACAGTAAGAAGCTCGAGATGATGAATTGCGGAACAAATTGAAGATACAAAACTTGGAAAAGGAGAATGAAAGTACTCGGTAGAAGACAACCCACCACACCCACTTAAACAGGCATCGGTGGCGAAAACTTCATCAGGCGCCGACCAGGGGGATGTGGGGATCACCGAGACGCCATCGTAAAGTGGAAGAAAAAGTTGCCACCAACGAATATCCTTTCGAAATTCAGCTGTTAAACGGACATGATGGGTGGGAGACTGGATCGAACGAAGTACATCAAGAATACGTGAAACAAAGATCCGGCTTTGACGAACGCACTTAGCCACAAACATAAGTTTCCCTACTAGCGATTGCAAGGCAGTTTTCGTACAAGACTTGCGGATACGCCAACTCGCTAATAAAGAAGTTATCTCCGCCAGTCGGGAAGGGGGCACAGACATCGTCATATTTACAGTGTCAAATTGTACTCCGAGACAAGAGACTACCGTACCGGGAGGAATGGCTTTGGCGGATGATTCAGTCAAGCCCAGCCGAGACAAAAGGCCCCCGAGAAAATCATACGAGTCCCGTGCAAGATCCTTGGGAGCCACCCCCATGAAATCATCTAAGTAATTGAGAACGTCGAACCCAGATTACGAACAAAGAAAACAAACGGCGGACGTTATGCGCTGACAAGCCATTGCGGAAGAACGAAGACCCATCGGCAATACCGTGTCAAAGTACAAGAGATCCTCCCAACGATAACCCAATAACGGATAATCAAAGGGGTCAACAGGAAATTGACGGTAAGCCCGGCGAAGATCACGCTTGAAAATGTGACATCCGACACCGTGCTTGACCACGAGCTCCGCGATATGATCGACCGTAGGATAGCACAAATGAAAAAGCTGCCCATCGTATTCGTCACAAGAAATTCCTGCATTAACGGACGAACCAGAAGGCCAACTTAAATCGAGAATAATTCTGCGTTCTGCACCATCACCCTTCGGGACAGAGTTCAAAGGAGAAAGTGCCATTTGGCCGGTAGAAAACGGGATCTCTGAAAACGGACCAGCTATCGCTCCGACCGAAATTTCGTCTCGGAGATAGGTCGACACAGCCGTAGGATAATTCAACGCACCACGGTGAGTTCGTGGAAAACCGCATGTGGCATAGTCTTAATTCACGGGCCACCCATAGCGCAAATACTCGCAAATAATATTATCATGATAATCAACTAACAGATCATCCCATGTGTCAAGGCGTAAATGAGTAAAAATAGGGATACGGCGACACTTGTAATTAGGCAATCCAGTGAACGCGACGGCTTCATGTAAGAAAACGAAATAATTAAGAGGGTCGGGGGAAGCTAGTGTGAATCTATCGCTGGGACTTGAATCAGTAGAAAACACACAGTCACGAGTGGAAATGTCAAAAGCATTACCTTCCAGAACAGACTGAACATTAACGTCGCACGGCGATTGAAGATCTTCAGAAGAAGCAAAAACCACAGTGTCACACATAGTATTCTGATGATTGACATAATCAGGAACACTCACAGAGTCACGAGTTGTGTGGTTGTCATGAAAAGAAACCACAAAGTCACGATTGGAGATTTCATAAAACTGATCCCCGGGAATAACTGAACGCGGCACAAAGTCACGATTTGTGTCGACACGGGTGTTCTGGTGATTGTCACAAACCGGAACACTCACAGAGTCAAGAGGAGGCTTGTTGTCATGAATGGAAACCGCAAAGTCACGATTTGAGGTTCCAGAAAAGTGCACAAAGTCACGATTTGTGGCAACACGGGTGTTCTGACGGTCATCATAATCAGTAACACTCACAGAGTCATGAGATGCATTGTTGTCATGGAGAGAAACCGCAAATTGAAGATTTGAGATTCCAAAAAATTGGTCCCCGGAAAAAGGGGAATGCGGCACAAAGTCACGAGCTGTTGCAGGAAACGTCACAGGGTCAAGGGTAGCATTAACAGAAGCGTGATCTTCACATAAAGACACTCCAAAGTCATGTTGTGGAGAATCGAAAGGGGTAACCCCTCGAAAGGGGGAACCCACAAAGTCACGAAGTCCAGTGCTTATCTCTCCGCAATCCGATGAGATCGCAACATCAAAGAGGGAGATATCAACATTGATAACGTCAAAAACAGGAATAGTGTGAACCTGACAGTCACGAAAAGAAAACTCACGAATCCCCGAATCAGTAAATGAGCGATCCAAAACTGCGGAATCCATAGCACGAAAACTGTTATCACAAACGGATCCATCAATAGAAAATAAAGAGCGGTCATCCTGAGAACCACACAGGCGGTAAACGGTGAAATCAAAAGGGGATTCCTGACAACGATCATAAACCACAGAGTCATTATCCTGATCAATACACAGACAATAAGTGACTGTCTGCGAAAGGCCAAAGTTCGATGCGAGTAGTCAATGCGAAGAACCAGGAGCCCATTACCCTGGAAGAACTCAATGAAGCAGAGTTGCTCTCCTGTGCTGATTCACCAAAAGGGCAAGATGAAGAAAATTCCGGATGCCGTTCCACAGTGCGAGAACTGATCCAACACTTCGCACAAATGTGTTGTAGCCACCGCTTGGTGCCCCTGACCGAACTGTAATGATCCTTATCAGAGCGGCATTTGCCCCGTTGATAATCGCGGCAAAACAGCACAGGGTTGGATTGTACTTTTTGGCGATTTCGACTGAACATTCTTTTTGGCTTGATCGTGAAAAGAGAGCCTTTCAAGGTGATTAAAAGAGTCTCCCCAATGAATCTGACCTCGTTCTATCTCAATTAAAACGGCCGCGTGAAATCGTCGAACGGCAGCCACTCGTAATGCATGGCCAAATACATTAAGTCATACAGATGTGATATCCGCGCCGCTTTCTCTTCTTCGGATATACGAGAATTCTTAAGAATTGAACAGTAACCAGCAGTAAACTCCTCGATAGTCAAGTCATCATAAGAGACTTCCTTAGAGACATGCGTTAAACTGAGGTCGCTATGTGGCCAGATCTGAGGGTTAACGATGCGGGTAGTTATCTTAGCCGTTTTTCCAGACTTTAATTTTTTACGCCGCTTACCTCGAGCCTTAGCATCCTTGGATCTCTCGTCATCGCTGCTAAAGGAATCAACAGTTGAGGTTGACTGACCCTCGTCAGAAGAATCAGCAAGGCCAAAATGTTTCATCTTCTTGTCGACCTCCTGAGTTAATGATTCCATTTGGCGTAGATTCGCGAGACTCACCATAGGCTCGGTTTTGACAGTCTTAAAGGGAACCTTTCGATCCTTTTTGCTCACCCCTTGCCTCGCGTGAGCCGCAGTAAGGCGAGTAGGTGAATGTTCCAGCTGAAGCTTAGAGACCGCCTCATGCAACTCCTCCACCTCTTTCTTCTTGTCTTGGACAGATTTAAGCTGTTGCAAGCGTTGCAATTCGGCGGCCAAGGCAACTTTCTCGTCTTCCAAAGCCTCCAATTCTTGTTGATCTGTGGAAGCGAAATCCTTTACTTGAGGGGTAGAGCCCAGATCCAATGAAAGCTGTTCTGGTGAAGGAGAGATGCTGTTCGATCCGGAATTTAATATAGCGTAATTTACGCGAGGCTTGTTCCTTAACGTGCGTGGAATAGACATAGCTCAACAAAAGAAAATCGAATATACTTGTAAAGTAATTACTATACACAAACACAGTGATGTTACTTGCAATAATTACAAAGCCAACTAATACACGGTATCCTAAGTTATCAAGTTAAGTATACGGTTACTTGATACATTCGATAATTACAAAGATTGACGATAGATAAATAACTGATAGCGTGAGGGGTCAATTAAGCATTTTGAGAGGATCCCAAAATAGGCCCTTTCAAGCATTGTGCAGTCCTTCACAAACATACAGTACTTGTAGCCCTATCAAAATGCACTGGCCACCAGCAATTTTTTTACCTACAAAAGATTATTTGCCACTTCGTTCATCCTTAGGACTTAGAGCAGTAATTAAATCTTTCTGGTTATTACCACACTTTAGACATTTTGAAAGGGCTAACTTACAAGACAAAAAAAAAACACACACACAAAAAAAAAAACAATAAATTATTGGTTATGCCTACCATGCGTCCTCTGAAAGAGTTGTCTGGATTTTTCTCCACATGCTACAATCTTTGTGTTTTCTCCTTCTTTTTCTGCCAATGTAGCTTTCACAGCTTTGACCAAGTTAGAGTGGATTCCACCACACAAACCACGATCAGATGACAACACTACTATCAAGTTGTTTGGTTGTGTTTTTTCTGCATCACTTGGCTTGATCTCTACCTTCTCAGACAAAGCTAAAGAGAAAAAAAAAGTGAGTAGGTGATGGGGTGTTACAGAAAATTGGGTTATAAAACAAAAGCTATCTTTTGGGAAGCCTTGCCTCATCTATCGATCAATAAACTTGACCAATGAAGTTTAACAAGAGGTTCAACCACTTCTCTAGCATTCGTCTTACATCAGACATGTAAAAAGCACCACTCTCTGATTGAAGTAAAAGAGGTCCTTATTTAATTATTTTTATACTACTACACTGTACATTCTAATTGTTTTTTGCTAAACAGTAAACCAAAAAAGGTTGTTGAATGTTACATCAATAACAATAACATGCGGACCCTCAAGTTCAAGATTCAACCAACCAATACTCTTTTCACTGCCGCTAATCACTGCAGGAGACCTCTAAGAAAACAAATTTCAAGTTTGTGTGCTGTGATGGATGATTTGGATCCACATTGTCAGTTGCTGATGTTTTGGGGGTCAGCCGGTTGTCACTGTATTTACAATTGACAGCAGTAAAACATGCAAATCATCAGTTGCATTTGACGTTCAGAGTCCACGTTATTGACAGGCACAGTAAGAAAACAAAAATAATTATGGCTGTGCACTTAGACTAAACAAGAACAAATGCTTCTACTTTTATATGCTTGACTAGTACAACGTACAGAAACAAAGATTAAACAGTGCTGGTGTGTAGCACTATGTAATGGGCCCTTTGCAGCTAACAGTTACATATGGTACAAAATCCATCATGCTATGATGCAAGCTACACACTACGGCATCCAAAACAAAGAAAATTCAAATTTGACTGAATGAAGTCACTTTGTTTTGGATGTTCCATTGTATAGCTTGCATCCCAGCAAGGTGGATTATGTACCATGTGATCATTAGCTGCAAAGGGCCCATTATGCTGGGGAAAGTAACTTTAAACATTTAAGTCTTTGGGGTTGTTTCCATATTGTTTCTGAAACATCAGAAAAAATTGGGGGTAACCATACATTTTTCCAGAGATAATAAAGCTTCAAAATGGAAAAAAATGCTACATATTGCTTTGTATTTTACAGTTTTTTTGAATTATTGTTGCTTAATTGTCTCTGAAGAATGCGTGGATTCCAATAGCCCTTGCTAAAATCTGCTTTTCCCGTATGGTATGTCATAAACCGCGCAAAAATAGTGCTGTATTAGTAGGCACCATACTTAAAGATCCTCATTTTTTAAATTAGGACTAGATTCTTACTATTTCCCCCATTAAAGACTTCAGTTTGAAGAGGGTTCATATTTGCTGCTACTTGACAACTAACTTCACTGTGACCACACAGAAGAAAAGATATCCATGAGAAACTTCAGCACAGAGTCAGGGCATGCTCTGGGATACTGAAACATTGCTGTAGGGTCCTCTGTGAAATGAAGGATAATCTGTTCGCCAGGAAAAGACAATGAATCTGACAGGAAAGTGAATGAAGAGAAAAACAAAGAAAAACAAACGTACACTAAAGCTAAAAGTCAGACATTAACCATTTGATTACACCAACCTTCTCTATTGATAAGAAGCATGATTTTTTCACTCAGTACTTTGGCAACTCTACGAGAAGCTAAAACCCTCGTCACAATATTACTCTGAAAATCTGTCAACAAAAACGGAACAGAGAAAATGAGAACAGCTAAACCATAGGTACAGTCTTTGATCATTACCAACTAGGGTTATAGATTACTGAACTAAATGAACTACTGTGGTGAAATTGCTGAATACTGTATCTGGGATTTCAGACATGGGCAATTAATTTTGCCAATTTTTTCCATTTCATTGCCAGCAATGGTTAAGACTGTCCACTGTACTGCATTTATTAATATTTTGCTTCTAATATTTGTTGCATATATACTGTTTAACTTATTCTTTGAATTGTAAAGTGCTTTACACGTAAAATAATTTATGTACATTTAAGCACTATAGAAATTATTTTATTATTTAATATCTATATTGAAGGAAATTGTTTATTAAAAGTAGTCAATATTGACACCCCCCACCCCCTCCCAGAGAAGGGATTTGAAATCCCAGGGAGGCCCTCAAAGGCTAAAATATTTAAAGGAAAGTATGAAGGTAATTGGAATTTCCAAAGGGGTGGGAGCGGGGGCGTGGAAAGGACATTTTCTGGAACTACTCAATAGCACATACATTCTGGGTGTACGATGTTAAATGGCAGGGGTTTTTTTTATAATATGTCATACCTACAAAGTGTTGGTTGAATGCAAGGACGAGAGGAACAAATGTGTCCACCAGTTGTTCACCTTTATCATCATCTGCTGTGCTTTCAATGGATTCAATAAGAAAATCCACAAATGAATGATCAATCTGATCTGTTTACAGAACAAAAAAAAAAAGAATATACAGTCGAACCTGTATTAAGCGGCCCTGTATTAAGCGGTCACCCTCTATTAAGCGGTCAGTTGTCAAAGTCCCGAAAATTACTTCCCTAATTACTGTAATTTTGACCTCTTTTAAGAGGTCACCTCTATTAAGCGGTCGCGGTCACCCTTTGCTAAGTCCCGACGAGCTGTTTCAATTGTCTTGACCTGTATTAAACGGCCACTTTGTAAAAGGAAACCACTCAAATACTACAGTAGTTCATACAAGTACAAATAGCACACCAGGTAATTGATTTCCTTGCTTATTTTCACAAATCATTAAATCGCCGAATACATTACTCGAACATTACTGGTCAAAAGTCTTGTCATCATTGCGGATCGAATTCTTCTTTCGTTAATTTCTGTTTAAGCCAGTTGCACGAGAAGTCATCCCAGTTTAACGGACACCAGGAACTTTCTCTGGCATTAAGCAAAGTGAATGGCATACTTAACGATATTAAACTACGGAAACCTAAACAACAGACATTGATATCTAATTATTTTTTAAATCTTCTAAGGACAAATAGATTTAAAAGACAAGACTCAAAAGATTAGGAGTATGTCTTTTTCTAACGACCGGCTGTAATACCGGCCGTATCAACTTGACGTTACTGTTTTGTTAGTCCCTTTCTATGTTCTATTTTTCTCAAACCATGTTATTGTTGCAGTTACTTTTAACCGAGTGAGTGATTTTTGAACGCTTTTACGCATAAGCTGTTTACTACATAATATAAAATGGCATTTTCACCGTGTTCTGACCTGTATTTTGTACAACCTGTATTAAGCGGTAAACCTGTATTAAGCGGTCACATAGCCATTCCCCGAGGGTGACCGCTTAATACAGGTTTGACTGTACTTATAAGTTTTATACGATTGACTACATGTATGTTCCAGAATAAGAATAAGTGGAATAGCTGAGCACTAGATTTCTCTTTTTAAGTGACTTTGGGAGGACATTTCTGCAAACTTTTTCAAACACATAATAATGATTTATTCAAAAGGACAGTGCCTACTAATACAGAAGTATTTTTGTGCGGTTTATGACTATGCGGGAAAAGCAGATCTTAGCAAGGGCTAAGGAAATCCAATTTTCATTTTGGATACCAAGAGCACTTGCTAAGTTCTTGACTACTTTCTCCGCTTAGTTTTAAACCGTGCAAAAATATCTCCGTATTAGTAGGCACCACCCATAGGAAACTTGAGTATCTCCAGATGCGTAAAACGTATGCGCAGTAGCAAAAGTAGGCACCGTCCTTAAGAGCAACTATGTCACTACTCCAACCAGTAACTCTTAACACCTCTTAAAAGGGATTTCTTTTTATCTCTGCATGTATTCCTATTCCGGAATAGGATCAATGGCATATCTTTGTTCACAGAGGTCTCAAATATGCATACCTGACAGGCTGTAGTGCATTTTAGATCCCTTTATTGTTTTAGCTAATAGATTCACTGGCTTTTTTGCCTGTGGACTTCAATTCCTTCAAGAAATGTTGCCCCCATGTTTGATCTGTTGCTTTACGCTTTGTTTGAAATAAAAGCCTATGATGATGGACAAGATTTCTGTTTTATCACAAAATGAAGTGCAAAGCAGTGGATAAAACATTTGAGCAACACTTCCCAAGCTAAAACAACAAAAAGCTATCTCAAATTATGCACTAAAGGTTGGTTATGTAACAAACCTTTCAATAATGATACGTCAAGTACTGTACTTTAAATATTATAACTGCTGACAGGCTACTTCAACTTATTCCTCATTAATCCACTTAACCCTTTCCCGTCCGAGGGAAATGGCGAATTTTTCTAAATCGCTAACTATGAACTGGGAGACCACATGTGATATACCATTTAAAAGGTATTTTCTGGGGTGTGCTATAAATCACACAAACAGAGATGGAGGAGGTCACATATTAGAGTGAGAAAAGTCCAAAACGAAAGAAGAAAAACATTGAAAATTTTCTTATTCGTTGTACATACTGGGTATCCCCCTAAACTATAGCTTATTTAATGTACAGCTCTCAGTGCTTTGCTTGTTGTAAGATATCAACTGGACCCTTAAAGTACAAAGGAAAAAAAATCCAAAAGTTTGAGGGGTGGTAAATCAAGTCTCATATAGGAGGGGGGCATGATTTTATGCCTTCAATTTATAGATCTTATAAAGATCTTTTGGTTGTGCAAATTGCACACAAATTGACCAAATACTGAGCTCATAATTGCATCTTGTGCCATATGGCACTCTTGGGCGGGAAAGGGTTAAGAACAGTGCCTCTAGATACAGATGATTGTATTTTTTTCAGCTTCTCACTATGTGGGAAAACCAGACCTTAGCAAGGCCTATTGAAATCTAAAAAGAAAACAGTAGCCGTGCATCTTTCAAAAACAACAAAATATATTGTTGTGACTGTATTTAAAATGCTTTTTAGAAAATTATTAGATATTCTAAAAAGAATGTAAATCAATTTTTCTCCAAATTGAAGCTCAATAATTGTTATCTCTGAAAAACGCATAAAAACCTCTAATTTTCTTTTTGGATTCCAACAATCTTTGCTAAGATATGTTTGTTCTACATAGTAACAAACTGTGCAAAAACATCTTTGTTTTAGTAAGCAACAACCTTAAGAAACCCAAAGACAACCTCAATGTATAATTCAATACTATGATCAGCAAACCATGTATATGACACTACAAAAGACTGCCTTACCATACAGAGTAAATGGAACAGATTCTCCAGTTGAAAATACCATAGTCAACAACAGAGCACAGCGGCACTGCATCACAGGATCTGTAATATTAAGCATCGCACACAGTGAAACCTGAGTGTTACTGGGGTTAATCACTATTATTCACAACCTACTGATGGTTTGCATGTGATGTCATGTTGGTGTACAGGAACAATAAGACTTTTCTCTTTGGGGAGTTATCTTCCTTTATTTTCTACACCAACATGGCGGCAATGCAAACCACCTATTGCTGGCCCCATGGGTATGGCTATTGAGCTGTTTTGGTTTGAAATTTAGTCATAGGTTTTGCAATTTTGAACTGAAAATGATCTCTTCTAATTGAAGGGCTGGGAGCACACCTGACCTAATGACATTTCAGATCACGTTTTGTTTTTTGTTTTTTAGATTAGATTCACCAGAGTTTTTACATGCAACCTTGAATTCCTTCAGGAAATGTTGCTGCAATCTTTAATGAAAATCTTGCCCATAATCATAGATTTTTATTGCAAACAAAGCGCAAAGCAACGGTAAGAAACAAACAAACAAACAAAAAGCAATCTGAAATGCAACATAGGTCTGTTATGCTCTCAGCCCTTCAATTATTATTATATTAATAGTGACATGAAAAAAAGGAGAAAAAAAAGGAGCCAAAAGACTTCATTTCCCAGTATACAGTGTGGATGATTACAGCTTCACATACAGAATCTTCAGGCCTGAAAACAGCTTATAATTGATTTTAGAGCCCAGTCGTGGCTCAAGGTTTTGATTAAAAGTGAGGATCACTAAAATATAATTGTCCTAAACACTCCTTACCATTTTTTCTATTCACGATGTCCATAGCCAGCTCTGTAGGTAGAAAAGAACACAACAGCTGGGACAGAATCTCCTTCTCTAAGCCACACATGCATCCAAAAATCTCAACCAACTGTTGACGCTGCAGTGTGCGTCTTTCTTCCTATATTTATAAAAACTATGTGGATTAGAGCTCTATTCTACAGTTCCCTGCTGTTAAAGGCCTCTTTTACGTTGTATTCGCTGAACTGATGGGCGCGATGAAAAGAGACCTCTGCCCTGGGTCGTGACAGACTTTCATTCAACCGCCATTTCGACCCAGGGCAGTGGTCTCTTTTCCTCATGCCCGTCAGTTCAGAGAATACAATGGATAAGAGGCCTCTGCTAGCAGGGAACACTACAGAAGAGATGTGCATGATTGAATGCAAGAAGTGAAAACTGTTGTGACCCTAACGAGATATCACAATCAGGAATCAACAGTAGTCCACTTCATCCTCTCATCATCATCATCATCATCATCATCATCATCATCATCATCCTCACCATAAACTTCATCACCATCACCATCACAATCATTACCAACATCAGCAAAACCATCACCAATACTACTACTGATCATAACCTTTATCTGTTACTCAATACTGACTCATGGAAAGCATTTTGTGCATAACAGCAAAACCAAGTCATCTACTGCTAACAATGCAAACAAATAAAAATAAACTTTGTTTTAACGAGGGTGACACTTAACAGTCTAACGACTGACAAACCTGTGGCCCTCAGATTCCAGATTGAATTGGAATTTGGAAATGTTGGTTTTTTGTGGAGGGAGGAAAACTGGAGAAAAACCCTCGGAACAAGGACGAGAACCAACAACAAACTCAACCCATGTATGATGTCGAGTCCGGAAATGCTATAACTAGGAAAAAATATATATGACTGAGAAATTTTCGTGTCGCAAATATGAAAATATGCATACAGAATGTAACGACAACATGAACAACTGCGAAATCAAATAACAAGACATTCATAACAATGGCAGAGTGAAGCACCTGGGTAGAACACTTACCATTTGAAAGTAAACAACAGGCATGTTGATGTATTCATAGTCATCCTGCCTCAATACTGCTCGACACACAGCTGGATCAGCATCCAGCTACAATGAAATGTATAACTTGAATATTAAATAACTACATATATAAACAAACAAACATGTGAAACTTAACCTTTAAAATTATAGACACAAATTGAAGAGCTGAGAGCATAACTGACCTATGTCATTTATTAGGCTCGGATTTGTCTGAATTTTTGCATGTCAACTACAATTCAATAAAAGAAGTAGAACCTATAGGAGTGCTAACCAGCAAAATATTTTAGTTTGTCTGTCTCTTTTATCTTCTTGTTGAAAATTTAGCTCCGTTTGCATGCTCCATAGGAACATTAATACTCAAAGTTAAGATGAATGTACAATGTTACAAACATAGTACATGACCGTTTGGCTGTCACTGTTGAAAAAAGGCATCTGACACCTCAACACTTTCACTCCCATGATCTGAATGTTAATTCTCCTGACTGACTGCCATACATTTCTTTTAAAGTCAGCTCAAAGAATTTGGTGTTACATCATTGAACTATATCAGCAGCTAGTTGATGATTTTCTTTATTCTCATCACCTGTCTGGTTGACAATGTATTGATAATGTAAGGAGAAATTACATATTGATCACTCCTGGGAGTGAAAGGGATAAATCAAAGGGTTTTTTGGTGGAAATTCAAGAGTTAGTGAGTTAAACTTGCATACCTCAAATTAGCTCTCTGTTCATGTGTATAGACACCTCCATTATTTGCTGCTTGTGTATGGGTGACTTCAATGGCTCTATCTATAGATGCAAGAACTGCTTGTGTCTCATTTGGATCAACCTAGGAGGAAAAAATAAGCTTAGAAGATTAAAATAACATGGTGAAGCCAGCTGCACGGTCCAGAAGTGCCAGTATATGCTCAATCATGCCTGGACAAAAACAAAATATGATCTAACAAAACCTAACAATAAATTATCTCAATTGAAATGTTTATGGTAATTCTGAGTCAGGTTCCCTGCAAATTTGTCTTATTCCTCGCGAGGCGAGGGCCGAAGGCCCGAGCGTAGCAAGGTTAATAAATTTGTCGGGCCGAGCGGAGCTAAGCCGCACAAATGCGAGCGAAAAATATATTTATATATATCTTTGAAGATGTCCGCATTGTTGCCTAGCAACAGTGAAAAACAAAGTATGAATGACGTCAGACAAAGAGAACGTTGCTAGGCAGCAGTAGGTTGGGCCGACACACTGGCGTCAACAGTTTGCTGGAGCAAAATTTGCATACATCGGGAAAGTTTGCTTTCATTGCCGAATCAAATTTCAACTGCAATGTTCATCTGATATTCACTGGATAGAAATATCTCTGCAGAATCTTTCCCCTTTCTTCCAGAAAACTTTTTTGGGAAAGATTGCATTGAAGAAATTACACGTTTTTCGCCGCTGTAAAATAATTTTCCATGGGAAATAAATTCATCGAACACGAGAGCGCTGCACGCCCGTTGTACATTTCGTCGTGTCAGAAATAGATTTCAACCGCAAACTAGCCCGTGGAACTACGAAAAGACCAGGCTCATCAAAATAGTTGCTATGCTCAGTAACCTTTTAATCTCCTCATTTGATGCTACAATACGAGTAAAGAGGGCTTTCCAACTAGCCCCAGCTTCGCGAGGTTTTGCGAGTCACGTATTTCTAGTTTATTGAAGCACGGTAATATGAACATCCACCAATATCGATTAATTATTGAAAGCTTTCCAATGGCAACTTTATGTAAAATAAGCCTCCTTTTACTGTGGACAGTCAGTCAGTAGTGACCACACTTTGATCTTCTTGCCTTGCAAAAAGTCTCTTATGTCAACATGGTTCTTTGAAATAGACATCATCCAAATTCACTTCCTTAAAAATATTTTTAAGAAGAAATGTGCTTGATTTCACCTTGAAACACAGTAAAGTGATTAACACCTTAACTCAGTAAACTGATCTCAATCCCTTTACATAAGATTTAGAATAGAAAACATATGCATGGCAGCCTTCCCCCATTTTGAATGAAAGCAAGGCTTCCATTTATCCTTCCGTTGCATTGATTCACACAAGGTCAGAAGATTCTTCTGATTCCAACTCTATTCCAATTCAGCTTCCTTTGCCAGTGTGAACCAGACCTTAAGAAAACTACTTGAATATATCCTGGTTATCCTATCATCATAATTATTACACCTTAATCCAAAAGAAATATTTATTTTAATTTATCTGTGTCATTTATAATTTTCGCTGAAAAAGATAGGTTGTTTGTTTGATTGACTTACTAACTGCTAAATTTATGTATTCTTTAAAGTTTAATAGAACCTTATGCTTACTACACTTGGAAAATTGTCTAAAACAATGAGAAAGCTTAATTTTATGGAGGTAAGCTTGTAAAATTATTAATATTTGAGCTCTTAGCCTGCCTAATATATAACTAATTCATTTTAAGATTAATGGTTTGAGTGATGATGTGCCATCAGTAAGAAAATACACTGCTTCCTAAAAAAGACTGCTAAGTGCTATATTATAATATCTGCTTTACCGTTTCTTTATCAACAGCCTCCATATAACATGCAGGAACAAGGCCAACTGAACCATTTTGAGAGTGCATTTTCCACCAATTTGTGTCATGACGCTCGATGAAATAAAACTGTTCTCCTGCACGGACAGGCAAAGCTCCTTCAGCTTTCCCTGCGTAATCATATAATGACTTGTACATGTCATATTTTAAGGGAAAACATTTTACATGTAAGAAAGAACACAAAAATTAACCTTTTTCGGCCAGCAGTCCGAGCTGACTGGTACCAAGTCGTATCTCTTGTATTTTAAAGAGAGAGGACTGGGGTCAAGTCTTCATTTTCACGTAGCCAACCACGTAGCCAGCTGAGGGGTGGGGGGCGGGATGCCAGTGAAAAAGACTTTTAAGGTAGTCCTGGAGGAAAGCTTCACCTTTTTTGATCGCCCCAACTGAAAAGTGTGATGTCTGTCAACTAGCCAGCAAGCAAATCAGTTGTAGGTACGAAGCATCTTCCTGAGACCTTAAGGGGAAGTCTCATGGGGTTTTTGACCTGCTTGGTGAAAACGGTGAAATAAGACCTTCATATATCTACAAAACAATTTTAGAACAACGAGAGGAAAGAGATCAACTCAATTCTTGAAAAGGACAACTGGTGATCTGTTCTAGCGCATTTTGAAAACAAAAATGCGAGAACTTGAAAAACGTTAGCCTAACATTTTTCAAGTTTCAATCCATTTCGACCTACTCTGTCTCTAACCAGAGGCACTAATCGACAGTTCTATTTTACTAGGGTCATAATTTATAGCAAAACTAGACAAATATTTTATGTTTCTGTTGACAGACAAACACTTTTGGGTTTTGAAATGACATCAAATTAGCGTAATACTTCCCCTTTAATGTGTTCAGATATTTTTGTGTCATTGGCAAACACGGCAAACATGGCTTGTCAGGACCGAATCGGGCACGTTATTTACATTGATGAGAAATAACATCAGGCCAAAAATGGAGCCCTGAGGTATTCCGGAGCTGACAGGCAAAGTATCAGAGGTTTCACCCAGCACTGTTATTCGTTGGTAGCGAACCATTACCATCACCTTATCGAAGGCCTTAGACATATCCATATAGATCATGTCCACCTGTTTTCCGTCGTCTAGTAGGGAGCCCACGTGGTCGAAAACTTCCAAAAGGTTGGAGGTGCATGATTTCCCTCTAATGAATCCATGTTGACAATCTCTTACCACCTCGTACAGTCTTTCTTGGAAGTGCTAAATACACTGACTTAGTTTAAGTCAGTAAGGTGGAACTGAGGTGCCAAGGAAAGCGATCTGTCTCATATGGTCTAGGGACCGACTTTTCTCTCCCTCACTGTCTTGTCGGGGACAAGGTATCGGAAAGCAACGCGGAACCTTCTCCAGCTGGCATATGCGAACCGCGGGCCGAAATCTCGTGGTGCATCGTCATGGTACAACGCTCCGGCAAAGTGCCCAGAGGTACCGCTGTCGGCTGTATTTTTCTCTCTTTTAAGCCATTTTGATATAAAGGCTGGCAAGTCAACCGAAGACATTGTAGACATCACTCCCCCTCCCCCACTCAACGTACCCTGACTAGGGCCCCCCTTGGTAGTTTAGACACTCTCCCCAGGTTGCGTTTGCCTTTACAAACTGATGGCGGGAGTTCGACCGAAGCGTTCCACGGAAAAATAGGGGACTGCGAACAGTCTACTTGCAATCATACCCTTTCTAGGACGGGTCCAGGACAGACTCGCTTGAAATGAGGCGCCAAAAACCATACCCTATCCAGCGGCACGTTCCCGTATAGCCCATGGGAGAGAGTGTTACAGCCCGGCGAAAACTCAAATACTTTATTTTACGAGCTTGACAAGGGTTCTGGCAGGCAGGAAAAGTAAACGAGACATTTTTTTACCCAGCTAGAACCAGTGTTTCAATAAAAATTCTCAGCAAGCTAGATATGTAGAAACGTTCCAGCCAGTTAAGGTTACCCGGTACCTTCTGAGGTGTCTC
This sequence comes from Pavona decussata, assembly GCF_977016875.1. NCBI lineage: Eukaryota > Metazoa > Cnidaria > Anthozoa > Scleractinia > Agariciidae > Pavona > Pavona decussata. The sequence goes on along the minus strand of NW_028145628.1, from coordinate 1,837,345 downwards.
GCGTCCAAGCGATGTAGCGCGTCCGGTTTAAACTGTAGATACCTGAACCCTTATATCAAATTAAAGCTTATAGAGCTGGCTATCCAACTAAACCAAGAATTTTGAAATAAAATGAATTGCCGAGTGTTTAGGGCTGTTTTCTTGAATAAATTTTTTTCACTTGGAGGATCCACTTCAAAGAGCTAAAACTCAAAAGGAATTTGTTCGTTTGCCTTCAAATTTGGACAGTAGCTAGTTTAACATATAAACAACAAAAACGTGTCTGCGAATTTTTTCTTTCCAAATATTTTTTCTCTGAGAGCGATTTTTGTACGATCACTCGACATTTTTTTCATCCTATTTCGAAAATGCTTTATAACTTTTCACTGCGATTGAATATGGCAAAACACAGACACGTTTTTTTAGCGCTTTGGGTCCGGAAACTGAGGAGCAAATTAAATTAGCAAAAAACAAAATTCACTTTGACTAGTAGCTTTAAAAAGGTGATTCGGACGCTCGCAATTAGAGGTCGTGGAAAATTCAACAATTCATTTTATTTCAAAATTATTGGTATGGTTTGATAGCCAGCTCTATAAGCTTTAATGTGATATAGGGGTTTAGGTATCTACAGTTTAAACTGGACGCGCTACATCGCTTAAACGCGAGACACCTCTGAAGGTCCCGGGTAACCTTAACCCTCTAATGTTTTCAGCCCCCAGCCAGCTCTATTCCAGCCTGCAGAGCGGGTTTTTCGTCAAGCGGCCCCGTCAGTTACTCCTGGTATTTGACCTCGTAGTTAATATCTTGTTCGGTCCTCGGGTATGCGAAAAGACTGCGCTATATAATCCGCAATCATTCCCAAATTTTGATCTAGGTTACAGGGACGAGAACGCGATTTTGGAGATGCACAGAAAATAACCCAAGTTCACAAGAACTTTGCTGAAATTATGTCTCCGTAACATTGGCCGTGACCAAAAACCTTCCGAAGAAAACAGCTCCCCGTTTAAGAGAGAATATGCGATCATTTAATTCATGAAAAAAAAATAGTTGAGCCCAGTCCAACAGTTTGGTATACAAAAGGAGAATTCTTTCAGCCTCAAACCAGCCACCACTCAATACCGAAATACGGTTGTGAATCACAGCAAGATGTGATGTAACCGTTGCCAGAATGGTCGTTAATTTTATTCATTTAAGAGTTAGAATACGAAAAGCGTGGAACTCCCACAAGCGTTTCTAGTGAGAATAGGGTATCGTCGATCAGCCACAATTTAAGAACTTGGTGTCGATACATCACCTGGGCTTCAGAAGCCCGATTGTCATGGGAGGACAAGGTGGGGCACGATAACTTCCCCTACTCTACCCCAGACGAGCACTACCCCTGTTTAAATGCGTTCTAAAATCTTGCCCGTGAAAAACTGCTAAAAATATTGTCATGAAAGGTGGTTTTTTTAAAATTCCAATCTTGAGTCTTGGGTATCAAGTGGGATTGTTCCTAGCTAGTTCAATTCTCCTGCCGCTTTCTTTCGAACTCATTGAACTTCAATCTATATAATGTATATTGAATTAAAGTCTCGAATGTACATTTGAATAAATATAAGTTTCAAATATACGCTTTAAAAGGACTCATCTATCGCACTTTGCGTAAAGTAATACTGCTCTATTGCATCGACGCAAGTAGCCAGAGCGCAAGAGTTGATATGTTAACAAATAAGCGACGAGAAAGGTACTTGACATTTAGGAAGCCTTAGTTTAAGAGGAGTGATCTATTTGTCTTGGCAAGCCTTCTCTGAGATCTATACAAGTGGGGGAAAGAAACAGATAAGAAATACGAACTAACTCAATCACTGCGGCCCTAAATCCGCTAGCTAACAGACAGCAGCGGACATCGATGAACGTATTAAATTCTAACCGATATACATGTACTAAAGAAATACCCTTTATATCAGGGTATCCATTGACAAGGAACTTTACCATCACTGTATATGCTCAAGATATAGGGAAAGTTATAACACTTTCACCCCACGCGAGGGGAATTTGCCTTTGATCTTGTGATGTCTGACACGAGTGCAAACTACCCAGAAGAATCCACTCATTCAGTGCCGTTCAGTCGTCTCTCAAGCGACTCGACCCGCAATTACCTTTGTTTTCAATGTCGTAGTCAGGAATATAATCTAAGGCCTCAGAATCGATTGAACCGCTGAGAAGTTGGACTACTCCATGACGTTTCTCACTCGTAATAAGTAAACAGGAGAAATGTGGAGTTTTTGCGTGGGAAAATGGTCCCCAATGAAGAAACAACCCGGTTCCCCAAGTCGTTCATATTTTGTCATAATGCAAAAAAATTTAGGGGTTAGGGGCACTTTAAGTTCAGTTACGTGATCTTCGAATGCAAAGACCCTTTCAGAAACGACGCCCACTAGTTTTGCGGCAGCCCTCGTAAACCTTGCGCGCAATAGCATGGTAAGATATTGTAGTCGCTTCCTTGGATGCAATAATTTTGTGCTTACTCTAAGAACAACGGCAAGCCACCTGACTTCACTTCACGGGATTTTCAAGGCGTATATTAGCCTGATCGGGTTCGTTATACATGACTGCAGTAAGCTTCACTGATTTGGGTTTGTCTGTCGGGTCTTCTTACACCAAATATTGAAATGCTTCTTTCAATGTTTACTTTTCAGTTTGAGTTTCAAGGATAAATCACCCTGAAAAACGTTTCAAAAAGCACTTTGTTGCTGGAAACCGTGCCTTCAGCTGTTGAAGACATCAGAGTTCAGAAGGTAAGCCTGAACAAAGAGTCGTTACTGGCAACCAGTCACTTAACTAACTAGTGAGCATGTTACATAAAAATTGTTATCACTTTGAGAAACCACAATATTTATTTTTTTTCCCAAGATCAACAACTATTACAATATTTCATGAATCTTTGTAGTGACAGTATTGAGCAGGAAGTCTAGCAGAAGCCTTTGTAGGCTTATCGAGGAGACACCCTTACTGTTACTAATAACTTAGGCGATATATGAAATTATATCTATCTTAAATTATAAATTCCTATAATAAAACAAAAAAAAAAACCCTTTTTGCTCTCTGCAGTTCTGTTATTTTCAGTGAGTATCGTTTTAGTGAGCAAACCAATTTCTTTCAACCCAATCCGCAGGCTCATTTCGACTCGTGAAACTCTAGACTCGTAGTACGATGGCCTACTAAAAAATCCGCTAGGGCTTTGGGAACTAGAATGACTGTTGGTGGGTTCCTTTATTTTATTTGCATGATTTCTTTTTTTGTCGCGTGGTTTCTTTTCAATTTTTGTGGTTTCTTTTTGTCTGCATGTCTTTACTTGCATGGTTCTTTTTTCATTGGCGTGTTTTCTTTTTTCATTAGCGTGGTTTCATTTTTATTTGCGTGGTTTCTTTTATATTTGCGTGGTTTCATTTTTATTTGCGTGATTTGCATGGTTTCATTTTTATTTGCGTGGTTTCATTTTTATTTGCGTGTTTTCTTTTTTATTTGCGTGGTTTGCGTGGTTTCATTTTTATTTGCGTGTTTTCTTTTTTATTTGCGTGATTTCTTTTATGTTTGCAGCGTGTCCCTTGTAGGCCATCACAACTGATAGGAATCTCGTCTAGAAAATGAGAGAGAGGGTGAAACTAATGAACGATACTTTTGTGACAACAATGAGTGAAATTTGTAAGTTTGATTTGTATTTTCTGCTTCCATTTTAATCCCATAACTTCTTGGATGGATTATTTCAGACATTTCTGAGGGATTCTAATTAATGCTAAAAATCAAGCCTCTGCCACGATGACTTTAATTTGATTTTGTTAATAATGTTCTGTTCACCCTGAATTGAAACTGAAGCAATTTTATTAAAAAGAAATTAGCTCCGCAATGGTTTGGAAAACAAAATATTTGTAGAATTTCTTTCGCACTTTAAAATGATCAACATCTCAGGAAGTGAAGGCATGCCAATCTGTTTGTGCAACTATGGTCGAATGTTGGACTAGTATAGGCCACCAGGGTTTTTGTCTAAAAGTCTTAAATGTGATCGGTTGTCTTCCAAAAGGGCTTTCAAAAGCATTGAAAAATTGCACAAATAGCTAGTAGATATTTAGATCTTTATTACTAATAAGCAACTTTTACATGATCAGTGTGACCTACAAGGGCACTTTAATTTCGCGCTGCATTCCACTCGAAAACCAAGACCGAAGCACAAAGCACCCCAAAACTCGAAAACGAAGCACCCAAGGTCGAAAACGAAGCAGTCTAGGTCAGAAACGAAGGGCCCATTTTTTAATCAATTACAATCACTTCAACAGAGTCAACAGAGGCGAAAAACCACATTTATGTTAACTAGATAGAAAGATTGTTGTAAAAGAACTGAAAAGCTTTTACAGAAGAAAAATATCAACATAAGGTAAAGATTGACATGCTTTATTCACGTGCACGTGGAAAACAGGTGTGGCGTTTTCAATTGGTCATTTGTAGTAGAAACGAAATTTTTTCTATATTTCTTTTACTTATTTGTATATATTATGTTTTCAGTTTCATACAATTTAATTATTTGTACACGCAATTCAGTCTTCAAACTGCGAAGTGTATTTTAATAAACAGTCTATCACGATTTATTTACTTTTAATTCAGTGGAGTGCTGCGGAAATTCATTTTCAACAACTCGCTGTTGAATAGTTTTGCGCGTGAGCACTCTATCTGTCATCGCGCTTGACTCATGACTAAATTTCGACCCTGAATAAAACAAAACAAAACCTTAAGTCGACCTTAAAAACTGAGTGTTTCGTTTTCGATCTAAGTGCTTTGTTTTCGACCACGAGTGTTTCGTTTTCGAGTTTTAGGGTGCTTGGTTTACGACCAAGAGTGTTTCGTTTTCGAGTTTCAGTAGGGTGCTTCGTTTTCGACTTATAGAGTGTTTTGTTTTCGAGCTTTAGGGTGCTTCGTTTTCGACCTAGAGTGTTTCGTTTTCGAGTTTAAGGGTGCCTCGTTTTCGACTTATAGAGTGCTTCGTTTTCGACCTTGGGTGCTTCGTGCTTCGGTCTTCGTTTACCATCGACGCTTGGCGTTTGGGAGAAGCGGCGTTGGAAAACTTTAGCAGCTGCTCCGTAAAATGTTTTAGTCTCTTCTCAGGATCTAATTATTTTGTGCTTTTTATTCACTCTTATTCAAAGAACAAGCCCGGTAAGCGTACCCGTTGTTTGTCTTTCTTTGCCACAGATGACGTCATCACCCAACAGGTCGATTCGTCGTGCACACGTTCAGCTAGTAACTTAATTGGCTGCCAAAAATAGCGACTCAGTGAATGGGATTATGCCACAAATATAAAGTACACGGGAACTGGAACACTTATTCGAAAAGGGCTTTGAACAGATAGACTAGGTGGGAAGTGCAAGAATCAAGATTATATTGAGCCACTTCAATCTATGCACGAGCAGAAACGGCCAGTCTTCTAGAAAACGACAGAGAAGGTAAAGCTTATGAACAATATACCAACATGTAGAGTGTTTTCTGTTTCCATCTCATTCCGTACAGTTCTTAGATGATTTTTTGTGTTATTTGAATTTCTTAAGAGCAGTGATTATTGCTTTTATTCAAGCTTAAGGGGAAGTATCACGAAAATTTGATCTCATTTCAAAACTCAAAAATGTCTGTCTGACAACAGAAACAACAAAATAATTGTCTAGTTTTGTTATAAATTATCACCCCAGCACAATAAAACTGTCGATTAGTGCTCCGGCTAGAGACAGAGTAGGCCGGTATGGATTGAAACTTGAAAAAAGTTGGGCTAGTGTTTTTCAAGTTTTCGTATTTTTGTTTCCAAAATGCGCTAGAACAGAGTACGGACAGTACGAGTTGTTCCTGTCAGGAATTGTGTTGATTTCTCTCCTCTCGTTGTTGTAGAATTATTTTGTAGCAAATTGAAGGTCTTATTTCACCATTTTTAACAAAAGAGGTCAAAAACACCATGATACTTCCCCTTTAGTTTAATTTGTTTGTGAAAATCTGGGGAATGTTTTGCGATGAATCGAGAAAGCAGTCTTATTAATTAAAAAAGGCATGTAGTGGTTTTCTGTGATGCTTCAGAAAACAAAATATTTGTGGAATTTCATTTTCTTTTGCACAGATCATGAATCAAGATCAATATTTGCATAAAGTGCAGACATGTCAATTTGTAATATTTCCTGTCGCATCTAACTGCTTGTGTAACTAATGTATTTTAGATAATTTGAGAGCCTCGGCTTAAGCTCAAGTCTAACAAGATGCCTATCATGGCATTTACGCGTGATGTTGCGCCTGATTTATTTCCATTGTACGCTTCGCAGATTTTTAAAGCTCTCCTCCCTTCTCAATTGAAATATTGCGTTACCGTACTCGAGATCATACCGGGAATTTCTTTGTGAAAAACGTCATGACAGGGGCAGATACATATCTGACTCAGACGACAGAAGACAATATTGTCAATATTATTGCGGAAGACAAAAATTAAAGACAGACAAAAGGCCTTCCTAAATGGACGCGAAAACTTTAAGTAGAAATTGAAGGAAAATGAAGCGAGATTAGGAATGTTTAATTTGGCCTTAAAATTTTTTCGGGCAAAAAATCGACTCTCGAAGGTATCCGGTCCTGCCAACTCTCCCGATATCAACTCACGGTCTCACGAATCTCAAGCAGGAAATCTCGCCGAATGTTTGAGGGAAAGCTGGGTACAATTCCGACCTCATTCCCATGAAACATATGTGAACAGTGAATTCAAAATGGCGGCTCGCTTTTGGTGGTATCGAAAACGAAGCATTCGAAAACAAAGACCGAAGCACGAAGCACCCAAGGTCGAAAACGAAACACTTAGGTCGAAAACGAAGCAATCTAGGTCGAAAACGAAGCACCCTATTTTCTAATCAATTAGAATCACTCTGAACTGTCTGAATCACTTCAACATAGGCGAAAAAATGTTGATTAGATAGATAGATTGCTTAAAGAACTAAAAGGCTTTTACAGAAGAAAAATATCAACAAAAGGCAGAACAAAAGGTAAAGCTTGACATGCTTTATTCACATGGAAAACAGGAAATGCAACTTTGAAGTGTTTACTTTTAATTCAGTCTGGGCTGCGGAAATTCATTTTCAACACCTCGCAGTTGAATAGTTTTGCGCAGCACTCTATCCGTTATCGCGCTTTATTCCTGACTAAATTTCGACCCTGAATAAAACAAAACAAAACCCTAAGTCGGCCTTAAAAACTGAGTGTTTCGTTTTCGACCTAAGTACTTCGTTTTCGACCTAGAGTGTTTCGTTTTCGAGTTTTAGGGTGCTTCATTTTCGACAAAGAGTGCTTTGTTTTCGACCTAGAGTGTTTCGTTTTCGAGTTTTAGGGTGCTTCAGTTTTCGCTTTCGAGTGCTTTGTTTTCAATAATACCGCTCGCGCTGAGAGGTAAAGATCGAGGTAAACAAAAACTGACTCGGAGACTTCAGGAGCTCAGCCTTCTACTTCGAAGAAAAGGGAGCACAAATAAGGTAAATAATACCTGAAACAACAAAAAATATATACAATTTTCATTCCATTTAGCGCATATTTTGGAAATCTCCAGGTTTGAGATCCCAATCTCCAGGTTTTTCTGGGCTTTTTTTCAAAATCAGTCTCAGATCTGCATGTTTTGGGGGTTGGCAGTTCTGCGTAGTCGCTTCTTTGGATGCAATTATTTTGTGCTTATTTTAAGAACAACGGCAAGCCACCTGAGCTCACTTCGGGTGATTTTCAGTGCGTATAAGACAAGACAAGACGAGATGATTTATTTTGCTCGGCTCAGTTTTACATGACATAGGTTGAATTTACATAGGCAACTAAAACAGAGTTCAACTAAGGAAAGTAAAATTATAACAACAAAATAGAGAGCGAGTTGGGATCATCCAAATTGAAGGGCTAATCTAGTGGATGACCCCAGAAACAAGATACAATTACAGACAGAATTAAGAATATATTTTTTATAAAAATTATTTCTTCATGTGGCAAAGCAGGTAATTAATTAGAATATAATAATTAAGTATAGAGGTCTTAAGGGTTTTACGGAATATTCTAAGAGAACTTGTATTGGTTATACATGTAGCCAAGGAATTCCAATGGTGAGGACCAGTGATTGTTAGGGAGCGTAAGCCATATTGGGTGGTATTAACCGAGGCTGCATAAAGATTTCTGTTACATGATTGCCTCTTTGAATGGGAACGAAGAGAAGATGTAAATTTGAAATATTCACAGAAACAGGGTGGTAACAGTTTGTGTGACTACTGATAAATAAAAGAGGGTATCTGAAATTCGATTAGATCATTGAGTTTTAAGTATAAGCCTTAAAGTCTCGGGCTAGTTTGATGATTGTGAACTACACTGATCTGAGAATCGTGTATTAATCAGTATTTATGACACAGGCATACTCGGAAAAAAATCTGACTGCTCCTATCAGGAGTCGAACCCAAGAGTATCCGATTACTAGTTTGGATGCTCTACCCCTGAGCTACTTGTGAGAGCTAAGGCCATTAAACTAGGTTTATGGGACAAACATCCTACATACTGCTAGGATTGGAATGGCAATATGTGGCACATGTGCAATGAAATGTATGTGATGGAATATGTTAAGCCTGGTGAATAAATGAGAATCGTGTATCAATCAGTAAATGACACAGGCATACTCGGAAAAAAATCCGAGTGCTCCTATCAGGAGTAGAAACTAAGACCTTCTGATTACTAGTTCGGATGCTTTCATTTTCTTCCTACATCAAAATAATATTTTTAATGCTCCTTGCAATATTTGCTTTTTAGTTCAGGAGTTTCAAGCATAAATCGCCCTGAAAAATGTTCCAAAAAATGGCTTTGGTGTTTGGAAACAGCCTTTAGCTGTTGAAGACATCAGAAGTCAAAAAGAAGGCTAAGCCTGAACAAAGAATCATGTCCAGTCTTTTATATCTCATATCTGAATCGAAGAGATTTTATAAAAGTACCTAGATGTGTATTTTCCACCTGTTAGCATTGCTTAATGCTGCTTTTTGTTTGTTTTGCTGCCACTCTGACTAATTATTATTTAATGTAAATTTTCAATTCAATGTTATTTCGAAGTGAGCCCTCTCAATGAGTTTTTTTTCTCTTAAGGCAAACTTCGACAATAAAAGAAGTTAAAATAAAAAAACAAAAAAAACAAAGAGTCATGACTGACAACCAGTCACTTAATTAACTAGTGAGCATGTTACGTGTATTTTTTAGGCTTTATAGTTAAATTTTAATCACTGTGAGAAAACCGCAAAAAGCCTTTATGTTTTTGGAGAATATCGTTTTTGTACGTGAGCAAATTGTTTTCTTTCAACCGAAGCTGCATGCTAATTTAAAAATTATGATATACAAAGCAGAACTCCTAAATTGAAGAGATAACGAAACAGTTCATTCCAGCAGTGCCCATCTGTTCTGATCCTGTGTATTAGGATTGTTTTGAAAACAAACCGGCAAATGTCTCATGGCCTAGCCTGCGAGCAAGCTGTCTATCAGGTGAGCCACAAGAAGCCCCAATTCTCTTGCCGATCACTTTGCTTGCTGCTTACACTATAATACTTTCACGGCTGACTCTAATAGAGAGCTTAAGCTTAAGCTTGCTTGCAGGCTTCTCACGACCAGGACAAAAGCCGTTCAAATGCCCCATGGTACCTAACAAAAATAAGTTGATTTGTTCATTTCTAGGCTTAACTTCATTTCATTTTTTATTAATGAACATCAGTTCTGGCCAAACTGAGTCTCAAATCAGTCTTTTTTCTCGTTGTTGTTCCAGTGGCTGTTCATTCTGTGGATCTACCATCTCACTTTTGTCCTCCTTAGACGTAGGTAATCACAAATTTGTTGACAGTCTTTGCTAGTGAACTTAATCATTAAAAGGAAGTGAGGGTGCTATGACGTAATCATAACGACAATGAGCAGAATTTTTAAATTTGATTTTTATTTTCTGCTTGCTTCCATTTTCACTCCATAACTTGTTAGATCATGGATAGATTATTTCAGACATTTTGGAAGTACTTATCTAATTATTGCTTTTTGTTGTACGAGTAATTTCAAGGGAACTTTATGTCTATAAAGACATTAGTGAAGACCATGGTGTATGTGTTCCAATGATCTCTAAATTATAATCTCAGACCATGTGTTTATGTAATATTTAACAATAAGATAATTTATGAATTTGAAATTTCTATTGCATGATAGTCATCAACTATCACACACAGAAATTGAGAGCGAATAATCTAATTGTTTTAGTAAAAATCTGCTAGTCGTTTAAAACTTAAACACAAGACAGGTTCATGTTTTTATTGAATGATGATACCGGTCATGCCACACGCTACTCAGTCTGCTATCTACAACAGAAAAGATAGTAAGTAGTGTAGCCAATTAGAGAAATGCATTGGTGATAGAATGCTAGTAGATTTATACTAAAATACAACAGTCATGTGTCTATTAATTATTATTTAATATGGTAACTACTCCTATACATCTCATTTTGGGTGAAATTAACAAAAAAGTTAGTGCCACATAATTAGCTAGGCAAGCTGTTGTGAACCAAGACTTCATGGGTAGATTGAACAGACTGACTTAAATTGTGTATTTTTTTAGTGTGATTATTCTCATTTCTGGTTACAAATTAAGGGATTCAAAGTTGAGACACTTTCTTTACTAGGAGTTAATTACCTTTGCTGCCTGGGGCAGTGGCTAATAAAAGTAATAATTCAGACTAAAATTGGCTTCTTCCCTAATATTAACTAAAGCATATTTTTTATTTTATTTTATTTTTTTTGATAGTAAGTAGTTAATTTATTGAACAAACTGAACATGTTATAACATAAGTTACAAATTAAGCTATTGTGCACGTAGAAAAAGCGTTACAACATAGATATCAGGTAATGATCCTTTCTTGCCATGTCTACATGTGTAAAAGCTAGGGGGGGGGGGGGTGACGTAATTTCACGTCAAGCTATTTGTCTATTTTAAACTGAATAATGAGTTTGGATATAAATTCAGAGGTGTCTACTTTCTTTGCATTGTTTTGCACGCATAATGGTACTGCTTTGCATATAACAGAAGAAGACGCAAATCCTTTGTTTGTTTATTAGAAAGGCTGCAGGTGGTTGGGGTTGGTAAATTGAGAAAAACCTGTAGCGGGGTAAGACTGACATTAGTTTGGTGTAAGTTATTAAACCATTCAGAAGGGATTCATCACATAATTTTTGGAAGGATTGACATTCAAGGAATGCATGTTCAATAGAGTGGTTCTCGCCTCACATAACACACTTCACACAATCAGTTATCCCAAAGTATTTGAGTTCCTTATTAGTGACTAGTATCCTGTGCAGCAATTTGAAATAAAATTGTCTTAGCTTATTATCTCGATTGATTTTATAGCTGTTTTAGATGCAGTGTACCCAATTGTCAGAAACTTCAGGAGAGTGTTTCCGCCATGATTTAATCCCAGTTGCTTCTGTATTAATCTTCTCTACAAAATGTTTGTAAAACTGCTTGCAGAACATTTTCTTTAAGTTTAGAGTAACATCATTAGATAGTTGGAAATTGAGGTTTTCACAAACTGAGTTCCGGTACCCAAGATCTGTATGAACTGATGCCTAGCTTTTGAGATAGACGGGAATGGCCAAAGTAATTTGGTAATACTGCAGAAAGTTAACCTTGATGTTATATTTCTCATTGAATTCTTCTGGTGAAAGATAACCTTGATTGTTCAGTAAGTCTTGTATAAAAAGAACATTCTGTATCCCACCAGGCCTTCCAAAAGACCGATTTGTTTTCAATATTAATCTCCTTGTTGTTCCACAAAATAAATTCGCGTTTCAATGGATCTTCATAGCTGCTACGCAGTTCTTGAAAACATTCGAGCAGTTCTCGGTAAAATAGAGGGATTCTGATGTCTAAATTCTTGACACTATAATCACAGTTTAGTAGAAACAAGAGCCCACTATGGTTTTTTCAAAATGGTTGTTAGTTAACCAGAGCATATATTTTCAATTTTCATAGGTTTGCTGATCTAGTCATCATTTCATGGCTTCTGCTTCACCGCCATTTGCATCCACCAAGGGGACAACTAATTATGCCCGCCTATGCCGTCTTCTGGTGGATGTGGGGACCCTGGCCTTGAGGGACGCATTTGACAGAATTCACCCCCAAGCAGGTCTACATGGAGTTTTGATACATCCTCCAGTGCATCCTACACTACGCTCTCTTCGAAAAAAACGCATTCTAAATCTAACACAATGGAGGAAGCTGTACCCCACTCTCTCTTCATCTCTATCATCAGCAAATTTTGACATCACACTCTTGGTATTGCTGTTGAAGAACACATGTGGCTTGAGTCCTCCCACCTGCGGCTGGAATAGTCTTCCACCTGCTGAAGATAACAGCATTGAAGCAAACATAGCAAGGGTACTGTGTTACAGAAACGAGGTGTACAGTCGTGGCAACCAGGCTTTTGTAGATGATCAAATGTTTAGCTCCTATTGGGTGGAAATCAGTAATGTACTGGTAGAACTTGGAGGCGGAAAGTCGAATTATGGAGCCACTATTGATCAGCTCAAGACTGAAGACATGGATCCTGACATTGAGGAGCACTACCAAGAGTTATTAAAGGAGTGGAAGAAAGAGGACAATAGGATCACAGAGATAAAAGGTACAAATTAATATTTCTTGTCTCATGATCAAATATGCGGACAAATGTAGTTTAGGTGAAGTTAAACTCAAAACAATGCTGGTCAGTGGTTTCTGTAACCAAAGGGCCGCCCAGAAAGTAGCAGGGCTTCAAGACAAGAAAAGAAACCAAACTTTGCAAAACTCAGGCTAGTTTACATTTAAGTCCAAAATACTTGGAAACTGAGACCTCAGTAGAAAAGAACATCTTTTTTTAGGCAAACTCTACTCGTACTGTAGGACAAGTGCTTTTGGAAATCCACTCGTCCGAGATACGACAGTACTCGTCTCGGATGGGCGGATGGGCGGCCGTTTTTTGCCCTGCACTGGATTGCCATGGATACTTAAGCACTTGTCTGGTATGTGTGCATGCGGTTCCACCATCCTCAAGGGCATGTACACCTGTCCTTGAAGTTTCCTTTCACAACTGTGGACTTTTGCTCTTGAAAGTGGGACTTATAAGAGTATACCGTGTAGCATGAAAATTTTGCGGGTTCTAATTTTTGCGGATTTTGCGGATTGACCTCGATCCGCAAAAATTAGTTCCCGGAGAAAAAAACACCCGCAAAATAAAACGCCGCAAAAATTAACTCCCTTCAGTCAAATTTAACTCCTCTTTAGTAGACTTATGCTACTGGAGCGATATACATTGGACTTAAACAAGAACATTAACATGATTTTCCATTGGATAAAGCAACTAGATCTGTCAAGAGTAAAGCAATTCAGTACATTAGATTGGCATGAATGGGTCATCTGAAGGAACGCACAGACTTGGATCGTGCAGCAGACCAACCATATTCTATTGGCGCTTCAACTGAACAAGAGTGTTATTATTATCCACTGAGTCTGTCTCATTGCGTTATAATAGGGCATAGTTTTGCATAGGAAGGCCGCTCCCAGTTAGGTCTCAAAGTACATCTTTCACTCGAAAGCCCTTCTGTATGCATAGAAAGGTTTTAGCTACAGTAATTCAAACATCCATACTGCTTTTTTTATAAAATAATATACGGTAATAGCGTCATGGCAAACCATATTAACGAAACAGTGTTTGGCTGTGCATGGTAGGGGTAGGCTTTTTGTTTTGTAGTTGTTCAGTCCCTTTGCGCAGTAAGGTATTACAGTGATATGTCTCTAATATGTAACAAGAGTGAACTGTGACTCAATTGACTGCGTACAATAAAAGTTGAAAATATTCAGGTTTCTTCCACTTAAATAATCTGCTGCTTGAACCAGAGCATCGCAAAAATTAGTTCCCAGCAGAAATTTCAGTCATCTTGAACCGCAAAAATTTGTTCCCGCAAACTACAAGAAATCGCCAATCCGCAAAATAAAACTCCCGCAAAATTTTCATGCTACACGGTATAATGAAAATTTTTTCCTCAGATCAAATCGGAGACAACCTCAAACCAAAAAAAAGTGGTGAAACAGGAAACACCAGTGAACAATTGGACACTTTTTTGAAGACGCCGACAGCTGAGCATCATGGTAGGTTGACAGAAATTTGAAACCTGAATCAAAGATTTTGGCTATGAAACATTCAACACTGAAAAAATATGTTTTCAATTGTGATGGTCAACACAGCTCTTGAAAAAGGACTTAGAAGTAATGAAAATGTTTCTCAGCAGATAAAATTAGACATGACTGTAAACAAGTGGACACCAGCAAGCAGCTTGGGACTCTGTTGACATCGACAGCTGAACATCAAGGTAAGTTCACAGAAATTTTAAACCTGGATCAATGAAACAACGACTCTACGTAAAACAATTAGCAGAGGTTGTGCTTAGAGAAAAATAGGATCTGTTTTCAATTTTAATGGCCAACAGAGCTCTTGAAAGTGGACTTAGAAGTAATGAAATTTTTATTTTCCCCAGCTAAAACTGGAGATGACCCTAAACAAGTGGAAACTGGTGAAACAGGAATTAACACCAGTGTGCAGTCAGAGATTTTATTGAAGACATCGACAGTTGATCATCAAGGTAGGTTTACTATGAAATCAAACCTCTGGATAAATGATTCTGAAAATGTTCTTCAATCTCAAATCCATGGATAATTCATGGGTGTCTCGAAAACGAAGACCTCTAAAACGAAGACCCTAAGACCCTAAGACCCTGAAAACTCGAAAACGAAGACCCCCAAAATTTCCAAGTATATTAAGTACAAAAAAATAAAATAGCAAAAAATACATTATTTCATACCTCAAGTGAAATTTAATTCCTCCCTGTGGTCCTACCATGGATATCCGCCATCTTGAGCTGAGCAGCCGCGTTTTTTGGAATACTGACCGGAAGTGTGTTTCCCGCTCCACTGGACCGGAAGCGCGATTCCGAACGTCTCAGTTGCGCTGCTGGGTTTTTATTTAATAACCAAGTAGCAAAAGAAACGAGTGTTAAATCCCTCCTTCTCGGAACTACAACCACGCGATCGTGAGAGCAAAAGAAATGAAGCCAAGGCTTTCTTCTATGAAGGTTGCTGTAATGATTTTGAAGTTCTTCAATCCCGAGTGTCGATTCCTATTTTTAACAAAATTCATCAGCCTCTCCGTAAAATAGGCCTTATCACGGTTTTCGACGCCATTTTGACGAGTAGGCAAACAGGCTTGAAATAACGGTGTTTGTATGGAAATCCGATGTCAAATAATTTTCATAAAACATCGCTTCTGAAATATTCATGAATTGGAAACTTTTGGTACTAGGAAAAGGATTTTACGAAAAAAAAAATGGAGGGATGTAAGCTGTGCCAGAAAGCGTCCAGTCGTGTTTTGAACTTTCCAGACATTTCCCTGTATTTTTTCCCATGAACTATGGCTTAGTAGCAGTTCACGGCTGGTTTGCTATAGCGCTGCTGAGATGTTCGGAAACGCGCTTCCGGTCCAGTGGAGCGGGAAACACACTTCCGGTCAGTATTCCAAGAAATGCGGTTGCTCAGCTCAAGATGGCGGATAACCATGGTAGGACCACAGGAAGGAATTAAATTTCACTTGAGTTATAAATTAATGTATTTTTATGTTATTTTATTTTTTTGTACTTACACTTGGAAATTTTGGGGGTCTTTGTTTTCGAGTTTTTGGGATCTTAGGGTATTAGGGTCTTCGTTTTAGAGGTCTTCGTTTTCGAGACACCCATAATTCATAAGGGTAAAGTTGGGGAAAAAAAATAATCAGCTGCATGTGCCTTGTTTTTTCTTCCCACTTTTCAGTGTTAGGAAATCGGATGAATCACCAGACTGCTCTTTTTTGTGTTAGATAGGATGCATGAAACATTCAGCAGAGATTGTGCTGCAAAAAAAAAAAAATTAGATGAAAAGGAGACCTTACTTAAAAGCTGGGAAATAAAAGAGTTAAAACAATCACAATATCTTCACTGCAGGCTGTGCCATTTTTATTTCACTCCTCATATCATAGTAAACATTTGTGGGTTATAAGCATCTGATAAATTAAAGACATTGACAGCTGATCATTGAGGTAGACTTATAGAATTAAAACCTCTGGGTCAATAATTATTATTTTGGTAGCCTGAACAGGCTCCCAAAGTGGTGCATACAAGAAGAGCAAGATCAGCAAGCCGAGCGCAGTCTGGGGCCCTCAACCCAAGTTGGGAGTTAGGTTCACAGGCTATGATTTTGGCCATGAAATATTTAACAGAGACAAAATTGTGTCTTTGCAATCTTGATGGTCAACGCAGTTCTTGAGAGTGGACTTAGGAGTAATGAATTTTTTTTCCACAGCTGAAATTGGAGATTATTGCAAACTAGTTGAAAGTTGTGAAACAGGAATTACCAGTGAGCAGTCAGAGATGTTTTTGAAGACATTGGCAGCGCAGCATCAAGGTAGGTTTATTTATTTATTTAATTCAATATTTATCCAGGGGCATCCAATTTAGCAGAGCTAGTTTAAATGGAGCCCTGACACAGCACAAGACAAAACATTGAAACAAAAAAAAGAAAAAACTAGACAAATAATTAAGTTATAAATGCAGTATGTACCGCAGGCAGTTTACAGCAATTTGAATCCTCTGGATCAATAATTTATTCTTTCCATGAAACAATCAGCAGAGAGAAAAAATATCTGTGTTTTCAATTGTGATGGTAAATGGACCTTTTGATTTCAAGTGGACTTACAAGTAATGGATTTTTTTTGTAGTTGGAATTAGAGATAACCTCAAACAAGTGGAAAATGGGAAAACAGGAAACACCAGTGAGCAGTCAGAGAATTTATTAAAGGCATCAACAGCTGATCATCAAGGTAGCTCTACTATGAAACCTCTGGATAAATATTCTTAAAGTGTCCTTCTCTGCAAACTCATTGATAATTCACGAGGGAAAAACAAAGGAGGTTCTTAATAATAGTTATTATAACATTTGGCAAACTTTTGCCTTGAATTTATCCAAGAATCATTAATGGTT
This sequence comes from Pavona decussata, assembly GCF_977016875.1. Classification (NCBI taxonomy): domain Eukaryota; kingdom Metazoa; phylum Cnidaria; class Anthozoa; order Scleractinia; family Agariciidae; genus Pavona; species Pavona decussata. Next base: position 1,820,251 of record NW_028145628.1, on the reverse strand, counting down.
TCAGAACCTATATCAGACTAAAGAATGAGTGCTGTATCATGCAATTTCCAGACATCCCAAAGTCGGTTAAAAAAAAAAAAAAGCTGCATGTGCCTTGCAAGAAATGGAATTAACTTAATATTAATTTTATGCATTCTCCTTGATATTCTACAATAAGTCTACAACATGAAGATGACTGATACAACATTTTTATAGAATTTCTAAGTAGATAGTATGACTAATTGTTAAGTTCATAATTCCATTTTTTTTTATACATTTTGTTTGTTTTAAATTATTTCACATGTCCTCACCTTAACTAGTTTTGTAGCTATTTATGGGAGCACCTGTATACAGAATGTTTGAAGAAGTAATTTACTTCAGTGTTGCTGGTTTTTGTTATTGGTGGTGCTGAGCTGAATAAACTAAAACATGACAATTGATTTGATGCCTGTAACTCATTCATTATCCTTGTTTTCATTCCTTTTCATTGACAGTTTTGGTTATGACAGCTAAACAAAGTTTTGGTGATCTTAAGCAAATGCAAGATGCAGGCAAGATCAACAGCTTAACAAACCTTCCAGAGGAGATGAAGAAAATTGCTTCAGACAAAGGCTTCAGAATTTCTGATAACGAGGGATCTGGTAATTGCATGTTCTATGCATTATCAGAGCAACTGGATCTGGTGAAAGGAATCCAAATCTCTCATGGAGCGTTGAGGCAACACATAGTCCAATTCCTAAAGGACAACCCTACACTGGTAAGTTACTATTGGTAATGTCAGCTTACAAATGAGTTTGCTTTCGTTTAAAGTTACCGTATACTTTTAGAGCACGTCCGTTTTAAACTGTAGATACCTAAATCCCTACATGAAATTAAAGCTTTATAGAGTGGACTATTAAACTATATCAAGAATTTTGAAATAAATTGAATTGTCGAATTTTAAGCGCTATTTTCTCAAATCAATTTTTTCACTTGAAGGGGACACTTAACAGAGCTAAAACTCAAAGGGAATTTGTTCGTTTGCCTTCAAATTTGGAAAGGAGCTAGTTTAACATATAAACAACAAAAAGGTGCCTGCAAATTTTTTCTTTCATAATATTTTTTTCTCCGAGAGCGAATTTTGTACGATAACTCCACATTTTTTTAAATCCTATTTCGAAAATGTCCTGTAAATGTGGCTAAATGTAATTTAGGCCAAGTTAAAATTGAGCAAGTGCGGGTCAGTGGTGCCCGCATGGCCTTGGCATGTGAAAGGCGGCCACTCCATTTTGCAGGGGCCCTTGGGTTCTCACAGCTCACCACTGCAATTGAATATGGCAAAATGCAGACGCGTTTTTTTAGCGCTTTGGGTGCGGAATAAACTAAGGAGGAAATTAAATTAGCGTAAATCAAAATTCACTTTGACTTGTAGCTTTCAAAAGGTGATTCAGACACTCGCATTTAAAGGTTGTGTAAAATTTGACAATTCATCTTATTTCAAAATTCTTGGTATAGTTTGATAGCCAACTCTATAAGCTTTAATTTGACATAGGGGTTTAGGTATCTACAGTTTAAACCGGACGCGCTACATCGCTTGGACGCAAGACACCTCTGAAGGTATACGGTAACCTTAATACAGTTGTACAAAGCAATAAATGGGAGAACTTGGAGTCTTCTTTTTTGCTTATGCCAATAATTGTTATTAATAAAGCAGCTGACTGAGAAAAAAACCCTCTATAATGAATTCATCACAATAAACATAACATCACATGCAAATCCTATCATATGCAGAATGTGTGTCACATGAATGTAGTTTAGTGGCCTTAGCTGCCACATTTAGTTTCCTGTAATGCAGTGGTGTGACATCCATTAATTATGAATCAGAAGGTCATATTTGCACTTCATTCCTGTTAAAGGAATTTGGATTTTCTTTTTTGTTTTTTAATTAGTATGCCTGTGTCACTTGCTCAAAAAAACCTCGATCAAGATTATTGCCACATCCACGCAGATAATTTTCTTTTTGCAAGAAATTTTTCAGTTTTTTTCCAGTTCTAAAATGGTTGTTATCTCTTGGACAGTCACTACAACTCAACGGCTGATATCACAATTGGGCACTTAAAAACAAGCAGAAGTCTGAAATTGCATTGTATCCAATGCTCCAGTTATTTAATAAAAACTGAATGCAAAACTAATTGAATTAATTAAATTATAGTCAGGAACAGTTTGTTCCTGTTCGGCTATTGGTTTGTTGCGGGTAATGATAATCATTGTCCTGACCAAGTGCTAACAAAGCATTTAACTTACTGAATAATTTTGTGGCTATTGTACCATCCAATGCTAAATTTGTTAGAGCAACAGTTGGTGTATATACGGTAATTCAGTGAAAAGCTCTGGCCTCCAGTTGATAGTTGCCAGGATGAAGTAGCCCAACATACTTTAATATTTTCTATTGTTATTTTCTTCTCTTGCAGCAAGACGGGACAGAACTGTTTAACTTTGTAGATGGACATCGGTCTTGGCCTGATTACCTGAGAAACATGGCAACTGATGGTGCATGGGGTGACCACATCATTCTCCATGCTGCAGCAAACTGCTTTAAAACATGCATCCATGTGATCAGCAGTCTGTCACATGACTTAACTATCCACCCAGAATGTGATGTTGGCAGCAGCAGCCAGCTTGTACTTGGACACCTGCATGAGCATCACTATGTCAGCCTTCGACCCAAACCAGGTAGAGGAAGATACATGTATCAAACAATGCCAGCTAATCAGATTTGTCTACTGTCACTTCAATTGACATTTAGCAAAATCCATGACATACATGTGCCATAATACTGGGCTACTTTGTCTGTTAACCACTGTCCTTGATCACTGAATGTTCTTATTTCATCCAACGAGAGCATGTGGAAATTAATTACTGAGTTAACACTGTATTTATTAAATTAAGAATCAGCTGATAAATTTCTGACGAGAAAAACCAAAAGAACGTCACAGGGTGAGTGCTTCAGAAGGCATTCTTAACGCCCAGAATCAGATGAAGTGTGGCCTCATACTTTTATTGGCTCAAGTGTTTGGAACCCTTGATGGCAAGGCAAAAAGTTTTTAATTAGGTAGACGTAATCATCAGTCGAATAGTTTGCTTAAGGTGATTCCGCTGAAAAAGAAGGAGTATTAAAAATTGTCTGAAACTTGGTCCAGTTCGTGACTATGTTATGAGCATTACAAAACTGCAATAAAAAATGGGGGTCACCGTGCTCGTTTTTATGCAACCAGGGTGGCTATTATAGTAAATATATGACCCACGAGGTTTATATTAGGAACGCTAGTAATCAGAAAAGGGAACTATCATTTCTAGAAAAATAAATTTCTTGCATTAAAATATCGAAGTAGTTCAACAAAATTTACTTTAATCTTACACAACAAACTATTTTCATTGAACTGGAATTAAGATTATGGAAGAAATTAAAGATTTCGCTGTGTGTGCATGTAAGCAGCACTACCTAAATACGTGCTTTTTAAAGCATTCAAATAAAAATATCTCAAAGCAGAGTATTAAACTTTTCTTTAAATCGCGATATATAGTGGTCAACCGTATGACACTTAAATTGATGCAATAAAAAATGGGGGTCACCGTGCTCGTTTAGAAGAAAAGGACCATTTATTAAACCTGCCGAGCTTAACCTCAAGGAAATCCCGTAATGTTGAGTGCGCGCGCGCTAAATGACGCGAAAAATTATGCGCAGCAAGGATGCGCAATGCAATTCGATGGAATCACCTTAAAAAGGTTTTTTACGTTAAGTTTTCATCCGCTAGTAGATCAGTGTCTCCTGTATCTCTAAATAAGGAAGAAATCTTAAAAACAATATTGTTTGAACACACTTGTAAGCTAAACATGGAGAGTAGAGTTAAGGATGTTTAAAGTGCCCCTAAGACGAAAATTTCATTTTCCATCTTTTTGCATTTTCGTGTAGAATATGACCTTCTTACTCATGTTACCAAATTTCAATCCTTTACGGCGATTGGAAGTATTTTTTTTTTAGCTTTTTATTGGAGATTTCACGGCCGCCATTACTTGGCCTTGTTCCGGAAGTTAAGGCTCAAATTACAGGAAGTGATGTCATTGGCTCAACACGAAAAATTCCACATGGCTAATTTTCATATGGATTCTACTTCATAAACTGTATTCTGCTGTTGCAAACTAAATAACAGCAGAGGTTGTTCTTAGAGAAAAATAGGATGTGTTTTCAATCCAATGGCCAATGGAGCTCTTGAAAGTGGACTAAGAAGTAATGAAATATTTATTTTCCCCAGGTGAAAATAGAGATGACCACAAACAAGTTGAAAGTTTTGAAACAGGAAACACCAGTGAGCAGCCAAAAGGTAGCTTTACTATGAAACCTCTTGATAAATGTTCTTAAAATGTCCTTCTAAAACTCATTAATAACTCATGAAGAGAAAACAAAGGAAATCAATACCGTGAAGGAGGTTGGAAATGTGATTGTAAATTTTGTGAACTTTTGCTTCAAATTTCTCCAAGAATTATCAATAGTTTGAGAAGCTATATCAAACACTCGAAAGAGTGTTTTCTTCTATTTCCAAACACCTTGAAGTTGGTTAAAAAAACTCGGCTGCGCCTCGTTTTTCCAACCTACTTCTCCGTGTTTGGAAATCGGAGGAAACACTCTTCCTCATGTTTGATCTTACTATTACTTCTCAAACTCATTAATGATTCATGAGGGGAAAACAAAGAAGGTTCAGAAATGTGATCTAATTAATTATTATTATTATAAAACATTAGTAAACTTTTGCTTTGAATTTCTCCAAGAATCATTAATGGTTTGAGAAGCTATATCAAAGACTTGAGAAAGGGTGTGTTCCATGCGACTGCTAGATACTTCAAAGTTGGTTAAAAAAAAACTCAGCTGCATGTGCCTTGTTTTTTCGCCCTACTTCTCAGTGTTTGGAAATCAGATGAAACACCAATCTTTCTTGTGTTAGATACATTAATGCATGGAACATTCAGCAGAGATTGTGCTCCAAAAAAATCAGATGTCATGGAGAGGAGAGATGGCTTAATACCTCGGAAATAAAAGAGGCGAACCATTCCTTTTTGCCCATGCAAAAAACATATTAGGCTGTTTTTATTTCACTCATGCATATCAAAATAAACACTTTGGGTACAGTCACCTGATAAATAAAGGATGTGTTTCTTTCAGTAACTAGAAAATAATCTGAGATTTGCATAACCTTTGGATGTTAACAGCATGACATAGGGCGAATTTTATCCGCTGGCTGTGAGGACGTGTTTGTTCACATTACGCCCAGTTGTCACATTTCATCAATAAAAATAGAAAACACACATAAAGCTTTCCTAAATAAAAAATTTATTCAAATTTTTATAGGCCTAAGGAGCAAAAGCGTATAGTTTTAGCCGCGAGGCGACTTGCAAGCGATTTGAAGTCAATTTTGAAGCAAACTTATCCAAACACGTTTTGCAAACATTTTGCAAAAACAGTGTTCAGAATACGAAAAATCGGTCTATGAAAAAAGTATTTTAATACAAATGCATAATCAAACCTGTAGTTATTTGTGTATTGTCTTCCTAGAAACACTGAAAGATTACCAAGGAACTCCGTGGATTAAAAGTTGATTTGAGATACGCCCGCTCATTGGGCTAAAAAAACCACATATCGAACAAAATGTATTTCTCTGTTAATGCTTGATTTCCACTGTTGAAACTGTTGAGCATCCCTTGGAAGTTCCGCTTTCGATTCATCGTTTTCTAGAGGTTTGTTTCTTTTCGGAAAAGGCAAACTTCTCAAATATCGACCAGCGCCAGAGTGAAATTCCGCTACATTACGATCACTCATTCCCTGTGCATGCTTGACAGTTAACAACCCACCAACCAGGTGAAAACCCCACCATTGCTATAACTCGTTCATTACGCATGCATGTATTCACCAGTTAAAAACGTGCCCTTTTACAAGAATTATATGATAATGTTGGTAAAAGGCAGCTTCTTTTTACTAAAAAGCTTTTTTTCAAATTTTTTAAAAGTGCTGAGCACTTTCTTCCAATAATGTACTAGTAAAACATCTTTTTTTGACCAATTGAAAATATATTTGTTGAAGTGGCTCTTATTAGAATAATAATTATTCTAAAAACAGCCAGTATTGCCAGTTAGCTTTAATTGAAAGCCCAAGCCATCAATACAATGTAAGTCTAAACCTGTAGTTTGTTTTTCTTCAATATTGATCTTTGCTTTTCTTTTTTTTTTTCTCTTCTAGGAACTAAAATTAAAGAAAATAAAGAAGACAGCTCTGATGATTGCAATGGCAAGCCACCACAACTGTGTTTTAAGTTTCCCAAGACGAGCGATCTTCCTAAAACTTCCATAGCTTGGAGCAAAGCTCAACTCCCGATAGATGTTCTTTTAGTGACTGTGGAGGACTGTGAGTTTTTAAGCTGTTATTTCTATCTCGACGAACCTTTCAAGACTTACCACAAAGACATTGGTCCAGTCTACTTTGGAGTGATGGGTAGTGATGACCAGGAGAAGCTTAAGATTGCATTGATAAAATGCTCAAAACGTTCTGTAGTTCCAGGTGGTGCTTTACCTGATGTAATAACTGCTAGCAGGGTCTTGCGACCCAAGGCTGTGATTTCTGTGGGCACCTGCCATGGTTCAAATTCTGAAAATATCAACATCGGAGACATACTGGTGTCTTCCAAGTTGACAACCTCTGACTTCAGAACCCCTGTGAGCAGAAATTTTGGCAAGCTCATCAGACATGCATCTGATGGATGGAAAGCTCCTTTGGAAAACCCAGCTGAATGGCAAGTGCGAGTACATTGTGATGCTGATGTGCTTAGCGGCGAGGAAGGCGAAGGTAAGTCTTTTTAGTTATCATTCAGTGCTAGTTGATCAGAATGCTACTCTGAGCCTCGCATTAAGGTCGCTTGCGCCAGTCCACTTCTGGCGTTTAGGTGAGTTAGAGAAAGGCTCAAATAAATAATATGCATCATAAGGGAACAAATAACAATAGTCACCCTGTACAACCCCAACTCAAAAACCTACTATTTAAAACTTTCTTACAAGTTCTTACAAGTTAAAACAAAAATCTGTAAGAGAGGTTTTTGCATAACAATGAAAATGTCAAAAATGGGAATTTTGAAAAATATCTTAAAATCTGTCTTACAGATTTTGAAAAGAAATTGTCTAAAGATCGATGTTGATGTATATTGAAAAATTGAGCACAAATCGTCGGCTACATTTTTGAGAAATTTTTTATTGAAAAACGTTTCCGTATGTGCGCACAAATTACAAACTGCTTACTTGTTTTCCTTGATCAATTGCACAATTGCTTATGTCACACCCGTGCATTAAGAAATTTATTATTACTCAAAACTGTAGTAAGCCACCTTAAATAGTTACCTTTCATCAAGTATCTTTTCTGAGCTATCAACCCAACTGAGAGCTGGTCATATCGTGAATTTTTTCCAGGATTTCTTTTAGCAACAGCTTAAGTCGCATAAATAACTGGGAGGATATTTCTTCTATTTAATCTTTTATCCACTGCTCAAATAATTATTTCCTCTATTTATTAATTCATCCTTCTCGGGTATGTTATGAACTCACAATATGACCAGCTCCCAGTTGTCTTGATAGCTCAGTTGGTGGTTCAAGTTCAGGCACCTGCAGGAAATACAATCTAAAATATACCCTTTAAGAAGGTTTCTTGTACAGAGACGCAAATGATCGCCAAATTGGACCGCAAATAATTACAGGGTCAGAAATAATCCTCATATCTTCAAGGTTATTTACATTCAGTATTTGGCAAAATACCTAGGCTGCCATCCTCAGATTGGACAGTTACTGGTCCTCGAACGAGAATCAGTCACCTCAACAGAGTTGTCCTCCCTCCTTTCCTTAGCCAGCACAGCAAGCGTTTCCATTTGTGCATTTGTCGCTGTTTTACCACCCGGAATTAGGACGAGAGTGATAAACACAAAGGAGGGGAAAAGCGTCTCTCATCCCCCCTTTTTTTGTTTGCTCTTACCTCATTTCGCGTGCATCCAGAATACAGAAATCGGCTTTTTAGTGCAGAAAACTCCACGGAAACACTTGCTCTGCAGGCTATCCTATCTTGATCTCTCGGCACCCTCTCCAGTGTTCCACTTTTTGAACTGAGCAAAGGTGTAAAGCAGTAACTGTAAGCTAGCCATATATTTCCCCCAAGGTTATTTTAAGGACAGGCCAGGATAAATACATACAGTTAAGTTGAGGCAATGACGCGAACCCGTTTCCCCTTTATGTCAGATATTTTTGCAGCAGCCCGTGATGGTAAGATGGAGTGGCTGTTAGTGGAAGGTGTGACCAGTGATAGAGGTCTCAGTCAGTCGGTAAGCGATGACTGGAAGTTTTTTGCAAGTACCATGGCAGCTTCCCTTGTGGCAAATATTTTATGTGATCCCTATGTTTTCCAAGGATGGCCTCACTATAATCAAGGTCAGTGTTATATTTTGAAAAGGTGTGATCCTCTTGCAGAATTAAATTGCTTCTCATTATTCTTTTGTTTGTTGAAAGTAATGCAAAGGGTCAAATTTCACCAATAGATGAAAACCCATTGCAGTTTTGAATGAAACTTTTAAAAGTAGTTTCAGGAAGAAAGCCTGAAAAACATTTAGGCTTGATGGTAATTCCATAAATTCAATCTTTTTATCTTGAGCTCCCAGTTGGCTTGACAGCTCAAATGGTAGAGCACTGCACTGGTGATACACAGGTCAAGGGGTTCAAATCCATTTTAAACCTTCTTTTTTCACCTGCGAGTTGTTCTGATAATGTGCAGGGTCTTTTATCTACTTTAGCTTAGTTACAGATTATCTTGAGTTGCTGTTGAATCAGATGAAACTGCAGTGCAATTCAAATGTGGTAGTAGTGTCTGTATCGCAATGCCTATTTTAAGGGCAAGAGTAGAGTAATCGTGAAATTTTCTTAAAGTGTATATGACACAAAATCTTTTATTAGCTTATTAGGAAGAGCTTTCAAAATGATGAAGAATGGCATTTATTTTATTGCAATAGCATTCTTGGTTGCCGTGTTATTCAAGATTTAGGTTTATGCAAATTAGACAACTTGTGACGTCACAAGACTGACACAAAATGAAGGGAAATCACAAAATTTAGAATATCTACGCAAATACTACATCTACAGGGTTGAAATTTTGCAGGGTTGATGTGCTGACAGAACTACACATTGTGATAGTAGCTATGATGTCACCATAGCAACGTACTCGTTACCAGACCTTTACCTTCCCAAAATGACAAATGCCTTATTTATTGCTCCACAGTCAAACAGAATTTCTTATACTTATGCTGCGTAATGTCCATATTCCCTCACACCCACTGAATAAACATCAAGAGCAAAAAGCGCTTCTTGGGAAGGGAAACTCTGATTTTATCCTTTTGATGGTGAGGGCCTGGAGCCCATTGTGTTGCCATGGAAATGTCATAGTGGATCATATCATGAAACTTTGTGATGAGTATAACAACTCTACAAAGTTTCAGTTCTATACAGAAAAAGGCTTAAGAGATATTCCATTTTTTGTGATTTCCCTTCATTTTGTGTCAGTATTGTGACGTCACAAGTTGTCTAATTTGCATAAGCCTAAATCTTGAATAACTCGGCAACCAAGAATGCTATCGCAATAAAATAAATGCCATTCTTCATCATTTTGAAAGCTCTTCCTAATAAGCTAATTAAAAGATTTTGTGTCATATACACTTTAAGATTGATCCATTGTGTTTGTTTTAACTGTTAATTTTATTATCGAAAATCTAAGTGTTAAGGTTCTGTCTATCTACAGCACGCATGTCCAGTATTTTTGAAATTTAAAGGGAGCTTTGAAATTTACATGTCAGTTTTGAACATTGCCAGCGAGATTTCAGAATTCCTGTAGAAATTTCCCTATTTCATTGACAGTATAAACTCTGAATTTTTCTTCACATTAATTACAGCATTTTAATGCTGGTGAAATTGGAAAAATTGGAAATGTTCCAAGCCCAGTTCCAGCTTTTTAATGCTGGTGAAATTGGTGAAATTTGACCCTGTTCCCACAATAATTATTAATTGTTTCGGAAGTATTTTGATTTGTTTTTAAACTTACTGTGTCTTTTTTGGAAAGATTCCAGAAAAATCTTCAAGATTCCTTTCAAATGCCAGACATTAATATTACATTAAGAGGAATTTAACTTTTCATGTCATTCTCGGAAATTTCAGTCATGTGTGACGTAGACTGATTGTAAAAAAAAAAACATCAAATAGGTATTAATTTATTTACAGTCTCACCACTCGAACCGGGCCACTTGGTAGAAAGCCAACCAATCACAATGTTTTCAGACAACAAAGGATCTAAAAGCTGTTGGTAAATAGACCAATAACACTGCAGTGTCTAGACAAAACATTTGCTAATAAATTTTACCCGACTTGAACATGTGGACCTCACTGTAAACTGTGCAGTTTTTTGATTGATCAGTTTCGATCCCAAATTTTTCCTACTGTCAATTGGTTCGATGTTGCAACCTGACAACACGGTTCTTGCCTAACTGGTTTTCTAAAATCATAAAAAGCAAATCGGAAGTATAAACATACAGTCGACTCCCAAAAACTTGAACCCTCGCTAACTCGAACCTCGCGCTAACTCGAACCAATTTTCCTTTCCTTTGAGTTCATTTTCTATATAATTTTACCCTCGATAACTCGAACTCACGATAACTCGAACCGTTTTCAATTTCCCTTGAACGTTCGAGTTATCGGGAGTCGACTGTACTTACAAATTCAAGCATAAAAAGACTTTATTTTTACCTCAAGTTTACAATTAAATATTAGCATGCGATGAAGTGTTCGAAGCAAGCTCCACACAACTGTAATTTTCCAAATTCAATAACTTCTGATAATTGCTTGGGCTTTGTCTCTCATTTGACTGTTACTCGAAACATTGAACACAACATAAATCATCAAACTACTCTCACTGAAAATGTTTCTTTGCAATTGTTGACATATGCATGACTTTGAACTGAATTTGAACTTTGATGTTGTAGCTCTTGATCGAGGAATTGTTGATATTATAATCTGCCAAAACGTTTCGCACAAAGTGGCGACTACTTTTTATTTCAGTGGCAATTATTTGCGGACTCAGCCCTACACAGTGCAATTCCAGCACACGATCTCACAGAAGTTGGGAATGTCAGCGACCGTTGCCGTAAATTTCTCCATCTCGCTTCACTCTAGGGTGAATGTCTGGCCAATAAGACCATCAAAAACCAAGGAAGTATCCTCAAACTCGAGAAAGTCTGTAAATAAAAAGTTCCATTTGACTGAAAAGTAAAGTCTCTTACTGACCAATCAGAAAATGAGACAGTTTCCTTAGGGGTCCGCAAGTTCACAGTTGTTTCAAACTTTGTCGCAGATGTATTGTTTAAGTACTTGAATCAACAACAGCAGGATTCTTTGTTTAAAAAAAAAAGAAGTGATTGGTTAACTTTCTTCCAAGCAGCCCAGTTCAAGTAGTTGCACTGTAATGAGGGCTGTGCTGTATACGTATGTACTCACTAAATAAATCCTAAGGCGAAAATATGCAAAGTAATTAATTGAAACCGTTATAGTATGTTAGTTCAAAGAATTGATTCCAAGAGATACTGTTAAGAATATAATGGTTGAAAACTATCTTACCCAACATATTAATTTATATGCTGATATTAAAGAAAAGGCGGACGGTTAATTTTTCATTTTGACCCTCAGATACCGCAGATGACAAACTTGAGCAGGAGAAAACAAGGGAGGAGAAGAGGACAGACAAATCATCCAAGAATGAAGGTCAGTTCCCAGCCAGGAAGTACTTGGAATTTAAGTTCAGTGCACCCTGGGTTTCTTTTTGGTTGCTACTCCTCTTTCCGCTGGGGGCAAAGAATTTTAAAATCGTAAAGGTGTCTCCAAATTTTTATAATGGGCTGCTTTCTCTGGGAATCCATGTCCAGTTGCTTAGTGGGCTGTTATGAAGTTGCCAACTCATTTTATCCCAGATGTCTTTTTCGTGAGATAAAAATTGACCAAGGGTAATCTGATGCCCACTGACAGTTAGCAACAATTTCCCACCGAAAAATACCTGAAAAAGTTTATTTCAGGGTTTCAACTAAATGCTGACCCCTTACTGACCCCCTGTAAAACTCACAGGGAAAACCAAATTTCATCATCAATCAACTTACCGAAAATTCCTAAAACAAGACACCTATGGGTGTTTATGTAGGAGGCGTTGGTGTATGTTTAGCACTAGTGGCCTCACTTATTCCCAATTGTACACCTCGCCGATTTTTTAATCTATCCTCCCTTTGCGATTCAACTACTTGAAAATATTTTGTCAGAATGATAGTGATATTCCGTTATGCTACTTGAAATCATACCGGAAATTGCGTTATGATAATGTATGACAATTGGATAACGATAATGTATGAGAATTTATAATTTGACTGAAGGGAGTTAATTCTTGCGCCATTTTATTTGGCGGGTTTTTTTTTTCTGCGGAAACTAATTTTTGCACATCGAGGTCAATCCGCAAAAATTAAAACCTGGAAAATTTTCATGCTACACAGTATGCGTCTGCCATTTTAGGAATTTCAAGTGAGTTCATGGACAAGATTTTTGGTTTTCCCTAAGAATTTTAGAGGGGTTCTGTTAGCAGGTTGGGTCAGTGTTTTGTTGAGGCAATATTTTTGCTGATTCTGAATCAACAGGATTGTTCATCTCTTTTCTGGTGTTCACGACGTACAACTGTTGAAAGCAAAATAGGGCAGGGGCTAGGTGTTTTCTGTTGGAAACAAAGAGAGAGCTCGATGCATTTCTTTAGTCAGCTGAGTACAAAAGAAACTCCCGGGGGGTTACTCTACGAAATTTTTGGTGGTGGTGTGCAGCTCGGTGGTCCAAACCCTGACTTGATTTCAGCTCAAAATGTGTAATTTTAAAGGGAACCTCCACTCTGAGAGCAAATTGATGGTAAATTGTCGGAAATAGTGTCTAAATTAGATATGATTACGGCCTATTTTCGATTTTGAATTTCCTGGGTGCCGCTATTTTAGATTTCATGACGTTGTACGGTTGCCGCTTTTGTCTGTAAGCAGAAGTTCTGTTGTGTGAAACAATTGAGCAACCGTATGACGTCATGAAATACAAGATGGCGGCACCCGGGAAATTTAAAATGAAAAATGGGCAATAATCCAATTCTGTTTTGTCCAACAAAGAAATATTATTTCCATGTTTTCCAATGAAATTTGAAATTAGATGGTATTTTCAACAATTTAATGTTAATTTTTTTTAAGAGTGAAGGTTTCCTTTCACTGGTAATGTAGACCCTTTTCACACTAAAATGCCCCCCCCCCCCCCCCCCACTCCAAGAAAAAAAGAAGACACACCCTTTGCAGCATACACCTATATAGCTTTTGTGGAGGAAATAATAACTTGCCAAACCCCCCACTCCCCCGTCTCCAGCGACTCAAGGCAGGCTTTGAATTCAATTTACTGCACACAGAAAATCAATTACCAATATTTTTAAAATGTAAACTAGTGTTTGTGTACAATGATTTAAACGTATTTTCTTTAAAATGAAAAATACGCTCAAATTAATGTACACAAACACTTTTTTATATTTTTAAAACATTGATATTGTCTGTGGTACAGTAAATAATTATTATTGTGAAATATAAATTTGAAGGGATCAGTTTTTTTGCGGTGGTTTGAGTTTGAAAACAATCCTTTTTTGTCCAAAATTCCTTTTATCTTTTCCTCAACCTCTGCGCCTTTGCTTTGCTCACGCACGCTCCAGTTATGCAGGCTCTAGAGCTGAGTTGATATAGTATTTTACAAATTATGCCTTTAACTTGCAGATGATTTTTATCCTGCTGAGCTTATTGACCAACTACGCGGATTGTACGACACCCGTGAAGGGTGCCTTGCTCTCTTCCCTTGGTGCGAAGGCGAATTTAATTTTCGCCTTAGTGACATCTTCACCAGACTCAGAATGGTCAGCAAGGAGAAGACGAGAGGAACAGTGACCGACAAAATGGTCGACATGTCCGCCATCTTTCAACCACACGAAGGATGCAAGAATCCGAAAAAGGTTTCAATTGAGGGAGATCCTGGTATGGGCAAGACTACCTACTGCAACAAGCTTGCCTACGACTGGGCCTCAATGGAACCTAAAGCGGGAGATTGTTTTCCGAATTTTAAAATGGTGCTATTGCTTAGATGCCGCGACATGTGTTCCAGTTCCCATTCAAACCTTCGTAAAGACATCTGCGAACAGATTCTCCCTACTGATATTGATGAAGAAGATGAAAAAGATTTCTTTAAATGGATCAAAAAGCATCAATCTGCCGTACTTGTAGTTCTGGATGGATTGGACGAGTTGCCGAACGAGAGATGGTCAGAGGTAGAGCAGCTCATTCAGGGTAGAAGTGCAATTTTTTCTCAATGTCATCTTGTGGTTACAGCTCGGCACGAGGCTGGGATAAAGGCGAGAAAATCCTGTGACACTCTACTGGAGATCGTGGGATTCACTAAATCTGATGCCTGTGACTTCATCTTGAAATATTTCACAAAGAAGGGAAAGGAAGGAGAGAAAATGGCGCAAACCCTCTCAAACCGACTGGAGGAAGATGAAAGCCTAGAAGAACTGATTGCCAATCCCCTGAACACTGCTCTACTCTGTCTTCTTATCGAATGCTCTGATGGCATCCTTCCGGAAAAGAAAACTACACTATACATGGATATAGTGGAGTATGTCCTGACAAGATACATCAAAAAGAAAAACTTAAAACTGGAAACCGGCAAAAATCCTACAAAGGTGTACGAACAACAGCTAAAACACCTTGGCTCGATAGCTTTGGAGGGTCTTTTCCAGCAGACGATGTACTTTGAGAAACATCAACTTGGGAGTCATGAAAATGACTTGCCTGCTTTCGGATTCCTGTCACTTCAGCATGGAAGGAACAGACGAAGACCATGTCTCTATTACGCCTTCATGCACAAATCCTTTCAGGAACATTTTGCTGCATTCTATCTCTGTTGCCAGCTTCTGAATGAAGAAATGAGTCCTGAAGATTTAGCTGCTGACGAGAGATATTTCTCTGACCTGAAACAAGTGTTGCTGTTCACTTGCGGCATACTAGCAGAAGCATCTGAAGAAAAAGCAATGGCTCTTATCCAGAGCTTGGCGGCTCACATTAACGGACGTCAAGGAAAGTTTTTTGTTGCAGTGGAGTGCATTAAGGAATGCAAAAAAGAAGGTAGTAATTTTCATTTAGATTTAGCACGTACTTTTGGCAAGTCTCTGAGACTTCAAAGGGTAAATGCCGGGGGCAGAAAATTAGGTTATGTTGAGTGTGATATAATTGCTAAGATGCTCACTGAGAACACAACTGTGACACGCTTGCATTTGTCTGGCAATTATCTCGACAGTAAATGCGCTGATAAGATTTGTGAAGGGTTGTGTAATAATAATACTCTGACACACTTGTATTTGTCTGACAATTATCTCGGCAGTGAATGCGGTGATAAGATTTTAGAAGGGTTGTGTTTTAATAATACTCTGACAGACCTGTATTTGGGTAACAATAAACTCGGCAGTGAATGCGCTGATAAGATTTGTGAAGGGTTGTGTAATAATAATACTCTGACACGCTTGATTTTGTCTCGCAATAAACTCGGCAGTGAATGCGCTGATAAGATTTGTGAAATGTTGTGTAATAATAATACTCTGAGAATCTTGAATTTGTCTTACAATAAACTCGACAGTGAATGCGCTGATAAGATTTGTGAAGGGTTGTGTAATAATAATACTCTGACACGCTTGGATTTGTCTGGCAATGAACTCGGCAGTGAATGCGCTGATAAGATTTGTGAAGGGTTGTGTAATAATAATACTCTGAGATACTTGGGTTTGCGGGGCAATAACATAAGTGATCCTGTTCGTAACAAACTCAAAGCAGCACATGGTGACCGTATCTTTATTTAATGTCGTCAGAGTTTCAGCGCTTTTAATTTTCATCTTCATTTTTGAAACAGAGTAGCCTTAAATTAAAACTTCAATATCAAAAGCATGCAAGTGCTACGTAAAAACTAAAATCTTACATTAAATTCCAGCTGATATTAAATCAGCCGATGAACCGTTTAGATAAGATACCTTTTTGTAAATTGAATATTCGTTGAATGTTGTCTTTTAATGCAGATGATTTTTATCATAATTTTAGAGTCAAATTATCTTATGTAATGTAAGTCCGTTTCATGTACAGATAAATTATTTACAAACAAATATACACTTCAAACAATCACATTTTATTACATCTCAAAAACTCACCAACACAGTTACAAAGATGTGAAGAGCGCTTATCACCGATTCTCGGTTAATAATTGTTGTAGTTCAACCAAACAGCAGCTTGAAATCAGACCGCAATCTAAAACTTGCTGGCTTTTTAATCTTTTTCTGCTCCGTCTCTCAATTGTACAATTCTTTCGCTTGTGTTATTTCCAACATTGCTAATTTACATGTCGATTCCTCAATTCTTCACCTTCAAATCGTTCTTAAAAAAAAAGTGAAGAGTCCACAAGGGCATATTACAGTGTAAACTCCAAGCAGTCATTTTTTAACCAAACAAACATTGAGCGTTACGTTTCCATCACTGTGTAAGTCATTTTATCGTTTCAGGGACGTGAATAATGCTAACTGTGTACAAATTCACCAACAGCTGTGTTAATCTTTCAACTCCGACTGTGTTTTTGTGCTGTCACAGCTACAGCCGCCATCTTGGATCGAAATGAACCAATCAGAAAGGAGAAGCTTAATTTTCTGTTTCCTCAGCAGTCCGCATGTCCGCCATTTTGGATCGAAATGAACCAATCAGGAGAGAGAAGCAGAATGAACTGCCTCCTCTGCAGTACGCTTATCCTGGATTTTTGGATCGAAATTAACCAATCAGGAGAGAGGAGCAGAATGAACTGCTTCCTCTGCAGTACGCTTGTCCGGCTTTTTGGATCGAAATTAACCAATCAGGAGAGAGGAGCAGAATGAACTGCTTCCTCTGCAGTACGCTTGTCCGGCTTTTTGGATCGAAATTAACCAATCAGGAGAGAGGAGCAGAATGAACTGCTTCCTCTGCAGTACGCTTGTCCGCCATTTTGGATCGAAATGAACCAATCAAAAAAGAGCATGAAAATGAGCTGTTTCCTCAGTAGTACGCATGACCACCATTTTGAATTGAACGTTTTAAAATGAACCAATGACGAGAGAGGAGCAGAATTTAAATCTTTGCCAGTGAGAAGCTTTTCAAATGTATTGAAAGTGACTGAAACTGACAGGATCAAAAAGACGGCAAATAAGGTGCCCTTAGTTACCAGGCTCGTGTTTTAATATAAAGATGATTTTAGTCTAGTGCAAAGAAATGCTTAGTTTATCTTAATGTCAGAGTTAAGTTTTTACGGAGCACAAACTTATTATTACTTGTAGGTTTTAAATTAAGTCCTGAAACACAGAGCGAGTTCATATGTAAAAGCAACTGAGCTATTTGATCATAAAGTTTGCATCGTTTTACTCAGGTTTATCCTTATGCCATTTTGTTTCGGTGAGGCTTATTCTCAGTTTTGATGAGTCACATCACGTTTGAGACTGTGAAAATCAGTACAAACCTGTTCCAAAGATGGAGTTTTAATATTTTGTGAAAGACACTTGATGTATATAAATGCTATCACCCTTCGAATTCATTTGTGTTATGAGTGCATGCCTGGTAGGTTTTCTCGGTCGTTTTTCTTTTTCCTTTTTTTTTTTTTTCTTTTTCACTTTAGGTCTAGTAATTATTCAGCTATTGCCAACTAGAAGATTATAGTTATGAAAAACCTTCAAAGAAGGTGTGCTCGTTTCTTTCATATGCTGTTTGCTCTGTGTTTTCTGAAGTCTATTTTTTGTTAATTAGAGGTACATAGAGATGTAACATGTACAGAGTGTACTATTGTATTCAGGTGTGGCACGGATCTAAACCGTGAAACAAAGAAAACTAAGTATTGTCAACAAAATCAAAACGAGTTTATTGCTTTTGGAGCATAATTTGTATCTCATTTTTTAAAGCATTCACTATGTTTTGCTGTTTTAAAAGGTGTCACTTCTGAACATTATACAGCAAATCTGGCCATAATACTGTTTGTAAATATTGTAAAAATCATTGAAATGCTTATATACGAATGTGAATTAGATGAATGAGTATAGAATTAAATATGAGATTGAATTGTGGAGTTTGTGTTGTTTTTATTAATTGTCAGGTGATGGGTGGGGACATTTGTTGCTATGGTTGATAATTTTGCTGCAAATGTCTTATTCCTTTTCTTTTCTGGAGTAGAAATTTGCATCGTGATCTGTTCAACCTTTTGAGTCTGTAGATGAAATCTTCAAAGTGCGATCTGATTAACCTTTTGAGTGTGTGGATGAAATCATCAAAGTACGATCTGTTCAAGGATGATGCCTCCTTTTGCTACTTCTTATACATTCTACACATCTCAGAATGATTTGAGAATTACAGCTCTGATTTCTTAAGGACAGTGCCCACCTAATTCAAAGGTATTTTACTTGAGAGAAAATCTTAGCAACAACTATTGAAATCCATATAGAAAACTGAGGGTTAACTTGAAGAAAAAGCCATACATAATTGCAAAGTTAAGAAAAAAATGTCGGTCATCCTTTGTTTTGTCATCAAACACACAATAAAGTGATGAGAGCACTTCAGAAGCAATATCAGAGGAGAAACCTTGAGTGTGTATAGTGTTTCACCCTAGGTGGTTTTTGAGGGACAAAACAAGGTTAAGACTTAATTATGTACTTCTTTAATTAACTTTGTGGTATGTTTGCTCAGATTATTTTGGGGCAGCTGAGTGAGGTATGGCGCATATGTGGGTTCAGTTTGTTCTTGGTTCTTGTCTAGCATATGTTATGCACAGCATAACAAACAGCACAACAGCAGAGCACTGCGCAATAACTTTAAGATTTTATCCACAGACTCAAAATCAAGAACCACATTGTACAGGACAGCACCACAGGAAGTACTGCTCAGTAGCTTTCATTTGAATGGTCACACTTTAGGATATTATCCAGACTAAAAAGTTAGTCTCGCTCAAAGCCAATCACTTTGTACAGCATAACAAACAGCACTACACTTTAGGATTTCATCCACAGACCCAAAAGTAAGAACCATCTTGTACAGCATAATAAACAGCACCACAGGAAAGTACTGCTCAGTAGCTTTCATTTGAATGGTCACACTTTAAGATTTTATCCACAGGCTCGAAACCAAGAACCACCTGGTGCAACATAACAAGCAGCACCACAGGAAAGTACCGCTCAGTAGCTTTCATTTGAATGGTCACACTTTAACATTTTATCCGCAGACTCGAAACCAAGAACCACCTTGTGCAACATAACAACCAGCACCACAGGAAAGTACCGCTCAGTAGCTTTCATTTGAACGGTCGCACTTTGTGGTTTCATCCACAGATTCAAAACTAAGAACCATCCCACCAGGACTGGCCTTTACATGCCAAGAAAAGAAGGGACTTTTGGGGGGTTATGTCATGGACTGTTGGACTTTCCTGGGGTTTTGCCATTTTATACAAAAAGAAAAGGGACTTTTGGGGGTTATGTGCTGGACCTTTTTGTGTTCAGGTTTAGAATGGGAAAGCTAAAGTTTTTGGAGTCTAATAATTTGGCATCATTCCCACCTCCCCCTTATAAATATAGCTGAGTACCCACCTACTCCCCCTCCCCTCCACTAGAAGCTGTAACACAGGTCTTTTGACATGTTTCTCTTATCATTGCATGTTGCTTTGGTAGAAAGTTGATGAAGAGTGTTTCATAAAGTACTCTATTCCTGGGGGCAACTCCTAATATAAGCTATATAGGAAGGTGCAGAGCCAAAGGGTATGGTTTTTGAACCGTTTTGGACTGAAATATTTCATAGCTTTTGACTATTTTGGTCTGGAAGTCAAAAAATGGGTACAGATGTTACTGAAACGGGTATGGATCTTAGAGACAGGGTCTGAAAATGGATATGAAATTGTGAAAAAAGGGTATAAGTACCATCTTTTGATGGATATTGGGCAGACTTGGTCACTAGCAAGGGTTTTTGCGTCGGTTAGAATTAAAATATGGGGCTTTGTTATTGAAAAGAAATAATGCACCATTTAACAAACAATGGCTATGCTCTGAACCTTTAAATTCACCAAGGGGAACAGATCTGGGCTGAGGGAATGTTAAAACAGGTTTACAGAGAAAAAAAGCCTACCAACTTGTCTTTTCTGATTTACTTTTTAGTTTTCTTCACAGATTTCTCTTTAGCCAGTTCTTTGATTCACCTGCTTTGACTTCTATCTACGTCATGATAACAAATAAAACACAAGGAAAATGTTCCCAAAGAATTGTTCATTTCCAACTGTTACCAACACTAATCAACACTCAGCTCCAATAAAAAGTTTGAACTGTCTAATCTAGAGCAGCAGCTCCTGAAATAATCTCAATCAACTCCTTCGTGATGACAGCTTGACGTGTTCGGTTGTATGTGAGTGTCAACTTGTCAATCATTTCACCTGTGAAAAAAAAAAAAACCCAGATGGTTTGAAGAGCTCATTCTTATTCCAAAATAAGACAACTTGAAACAAGGGCTATTACTGATTGTTACTCATAATACGTAATTTGTCTAGTGTTTATTTTACAAATGGTGGATTTGAAGCATCTCAAAGCCATATGCCCTGAAGAAAAACAAACGCTTTTTCATTGCTTGTGACTTGTTTCTAAGTTTTTCAAAAATTCATAGTGATGGAACTGACTATAAGGCAACAGCTGAGGCGGCTGACCCATGTGCATTGGTTCAGACATAAACAGAGCAGGGTGCTGTCTCATTTGCTTGACTAGGAAATAACTGCCAAGTTATAATTAGACAAGGAGTATGATTGTAGTAACATACCAGCATTTTTGCTAGCACTGTCCATGGCTGTCATGCGTGAACTCTGCTCGCTGCAGGCTCCTTCCTTCATGCCGTAAAACAGAAGACTGGCAAGAGAAAACTCTGAGTAGCTTCGTATTACATCTGAATCAAGATCATCATATGTGCTGAGCACGTCTGAAAGCAAAATTTCTAGATATTAGATGAATACACATCGCGATCAGTTCAATGAAGAATGCAGTATGGTTATGAAAAAGGAATACAATAATAGCTCGATTTCTTGCCTCCGCTGCTAAACATTTACTTCTGGCAGCTGAGGGAAAAGTGCTTATAATGTCTGAGAGGAGGCAATTATTATTACAGCTGGGGTAAATTTGGGGGTCAGGGATGGCGCAGTGAGGTGAGAGCACTCACCTCCCACCAACATTGCCTGGGTTCCATTCCATGACTCTGTGTCATATGTGGGTTGAGTTTGTTGTTGGTTCTCATCCTTGTTCTGAGAGGTTTTTCTCTGGGTACTCCAAATTTCCCCTCTTCACAAAAACCAACATTTCCAAATTCGAATTGTATCAGGATTATTGTGAATCACGATATCATGAGCCTCTGGCTTTGGAGATTGCACAAGCACTCCCCATATTATTGACAATTGCTTCACTTCACTTACTTTTACTTATTTATTATTTTTGACATTACATTGGAGTGCATAAAAACACCTTGAAGGACAATAATAAATTTTATTATAGAAAACACAATACTAACAACCATAAAAACATGTCAGTTCAGATAGTCAGAAAACATTATTTTGCTTGTCTTTTCTAAAACACAGTCATCAATATTACAAAAATTTCAGAATTCAAACAAAACAATAATGGAAAACAATGACAGCAGTTGATCTTGTGATTCCATTACTGCATGGGTCACGGTTATTGTTGGATTACGGATGGATATGAACAAAATGAAACTAAAGATCCAGAGAGAACCGACAAGGTAAAAGACAGGAGGTGTTTATAGGAATAGGAGCACTTATTAACAAAACAACAATTAAGGGGAATCAGGTCAAAACAAATGCTTGTTGAAAAGTGGGTGCTGAATTTAATTGTTACCGTATTCTTTTTTAACCCAGGAGAAAGTGGCTCTCATAACCCTTTACTTTAGGCCCCGGTGGTGACCAATATCTAATTTCTCCTTACAATGTTGCTGTTTGATTAAACATTTCAGTCAGGAGAATAGAGTGAATAATCACCAAAGATGGAATGCGTTATATTTTTAGATAAAATCTCCCAAGTAGTAGCATAAGAAATATATTGAGAACTGTGAGGAGAATATACATGATGATATTGGCAGTCCAAGAAAATATCCATACTTCCCCCATGGAAGGTTTTTATTTTACACCCCCACGACCCTCCACCCACCCACTCAGCCAGGAAATTCCAGTTTAGCTTCATACTTTAATGCTTCTAAAATTTTGACTTTTAACACCCCCTTTCCCTCGGAATTTCTGACAACCTTCCATGGGGTGGGTATGGATTTTTTTCATTGAATTGCACAAGGGTCAATTTCGAAGCAGGCAAGTATGTAGTATTGCACTGACCTCCTGAAGTGGCATTTAGGGTGTCGAATGTGAGAAGAGGCTTGGTTAGTGTCTTGTATGACGCCACAGACCTACAGAAAAATAACAAATCAACACATCTGTGATTTCTAAGTACAATATATATATTTATGGATACTTCAACATAGTGCATCATCTTACAACAAAAAGTCAAGGAAAACTCAGCTGTAAATTATGCATATGAGAGAAGGCTGAAATTAGCACAACACGGAAACTCAAGGTTAAACTTCAGATCTCATGCAACAATTGTTCAGCTGTATAAATTACTTTAATTTACCCTTTTTTATGCAGTAGTGGTGAAAATGGTAGCAATACTAAAGATAATGTTCAATGTAGTCAATCTCACTCCAGAAGATCACACTGGTATCTTCGTGTGCACTGAAATGTGACTTTTTTAGTGGGAGAAATCCTCACTACTGAACCTGGCATTGGGGAAAAACTATGCCAAGTGGAAAGCTGGCTCCAAATGTACAAAGCTCTACTCCCACACATAAATTGCTATAACATGATACCCAGCAGGTAGACTGTGCTAAACTGGAACTAATCTGGAGCAATAATTTGAAGGTTAAATTTCCACCTGATGCAGTTTTTGAACAAGCCATTCAATTATCCACTGGAGTTTTAAAGTTTTTCTTTAGAATTTAAGGTCATATACTATTGCTATTATTATTTTCCTTTTTTTTTTTTTTGTATTGTCCCCTGAAAGTTCAGTTTTGTTTCAATTGGTGATTTTACTTCTAAAATAGAGTTAACTACTAAGAGCTCATTGTGCATCAGTAAATTTTCATCAGAACATAATGCTGCCAGCAAGTGATTAATCCCCACAACTTACTCTGATCATGATGATATACAAAGCAGAGGGTCTAAAATGCAGGTCCCAGGTCACTGGTAACAGGTTTCAGGTATAACCCTAACCCTAATGCTGTTTCAACCCAGCGCAGAGGTCTCTTTTCCTCATGCCCATCAGTTCAGCGAATACAATGGATAAGAGGCCTCTGCTAGCAGGGAACACTACAGAAGAGATGTGCATAGTTGAATGCAATAAGTGAAAACTGTTGTGAACCTAATGAGATATCACAATCAGGAATCAACAGAAGTCACTAACTTCATCCTCTCATCGTCATGGGGGCAGCTGCCCCCGCCAGGAAAACTGAATTTTTTTTTAAATTCTTTAAAAATTTTTTTTTTTTTGAGTTTTGAGTGTTTGAGCTTGCTGAGCTATTTCTTGCAGCTATGCTGATCCGAAATCACAGTCAAGAAAATCCCACTAATTGGCTGACAAAATCTCCCCTTAAATTATGTGAATTCAGTGTGTTTTGTTTTCTTTAAAGGCCCTAAAGGCAACTTTCTGTGTACAGGTTAAAACAGAAACTTCCAACTAGTAACCCTGTCTGTATAGGCGAATCATTGCTGACGTCATTGTTTACATTTTTCCTCATTAGCATACGACTTAACTCATAGAAGCTGTAGCCGTATATATGAATTAAATGCAAAAGTTGAAAGAGCTGATTAAGTTGAGCAATTTGAGCAATTTTGAGCTCTTTGCAAGCAACATTGAAGGAAATATCAGCCATCAAAAACTGCGAAATTGCTGGGTGGCAAAAAAGTTAATGAGCCATACATTCTCTGTAAAATTTCGAGGTTTTAGAAGAGAATTTCTCCAAAACCATTCGATGCATTGGGATCAAATTTTTAGAGAAAACTGAAACTGTTATGCTCTTTTAATATTCAGAGTTTTTTTTTTATTTGCGTCATCAGATAGTGATAAGCATATGCTAATGAGGCCAAAAGTGTAAACAAAGACTTGCCTATACAAGAGACCCCTGCCAAAGGGGTGTGCGGAGCTTGCCGCCCAGCTGTAAATTTTTCCTAAACTGAGGTTAAGGTCCCGAAAAAATAGGTCGGCTTATAGCCGACTCAATACAGTATAAAAGAAAGACTTTGTACTGACCAAAATACTAAGAAGCTCTTTGAGCAACTTATGAAGAATACCCTCATCTTCGTGCACAGCCCAAGTTCTCTGCTGTGAATCGTCCTTGTGTTCTGTTAACTCATCAAGAATTCTTATCAGCTGTTGGCCATTATGAGACTGAAGCAAAGCATCCTCATCTTCACTGTGTGATTCCTGAAGATGGTTAGAAAAATTCCAATAAACTAATCTTTGACATACGGTGGAACCAAGTTGGTGGTTTAAATGGGGGGAGTTGGGGCCCATAAAACTGTGCTTCCGAAAAACAAGATGGTCTTACAAGGCCCTATATTCTGTTTACAATTATTCCCTTAGCTCTGTAATTCAAAATGCAACAAGTATTGTCTTTCACTTCGACACAGAAAGCATTCCTCTTAATGTAAACCTAAACGCATTTCGCATTTTCACTTCTTTTTAGCCTGATTATGCTTTAAACATATAGGTTATTTAAATTAATGTCTTAGCTCTGCTCTATTTCTACTCTAGCTAGCTGCCATTGATTTTGTCATTATTCTACTGTTAAACTGTGAATAATATTATGATGGAGGGAGCTAGCCCATTATCTAAACGCCTTGTGGTTTCTCGTGGGCTTCCTTGTCATCTTTATTTTATTGTCAATTTCATTAATTTTATAGTGGAAAAAATAAACTTGAAACTTGAACTTGAAACTTCTGTCAATCTTTCGT